>NC_044384.1:47517670-47853790 GCF_006542625.1 Nomascus leucogenys | reverse complement strand
AAAAAAAAGCTAGGCATAGTGGTGCACGTCTTTAGTCCCAGCATT
Organism: Nomascus leucogenys; assembly: GCF_006542625.1. Lineage (NCBI taxonomy): Eukaryota > Metazoa > Chordata > Mammalia > Primates > Hylobatidae > Nomascus > Nomascus leucogenys. The sequence goes on along the minus strand of NC_044384.1, from coordinate 47,853,745 downwards.
CTCTTGAGGTGTAGTTAAATAAATTATGGCCCATCCATTAAAAAGATACATTATCAGCTGTAAAAGAAAGGGGAAAAATCTCTACATATTACAATGAAGTGCTCTTCCAGATATATTAAGTGAAAAAAGCGACAGCAGAAAAAGTATGCATTTTTGTGCAAGAGAAGGAAAATATGAAGAGCCATACCTATATTTGCTTATAGTTTCAAAGAGAAGTAACAGAATAAATCACTACGTTTAATTATCTATAGAAGACAGAAGAGAAAGAAGGGAGGTAAGAAAGGAGAGGGATCTACCAAGTCCTGTGAATAAAGAGATCTTTAGGCCAGGCATGGTGGCTCACGCCTGTAATCCCAACACTTTGGGAGGCCGAGGCAGGCAGATTACCTGAGGTGGGAAGTTCCAGACCAGCCTGACCAACATGGAGAAACCCTGTCTCTACTAAAAATACAAAATTATCTGGGTGGGCAGGGTGACGCATGCCTGTAATCCCAGCTACTCAGGAGGCTGAGGCAAGAGAATCACTTGAACTCGGGAGGTGAAGGTTGCAGTGAGCCGAGATCACGCCATTGCACTACTCCAGTCTGGATGACACAGCGAGACTCCGTCTCAAAAAAAAAAAAAAAAAAAAAGTTATCTTTGAGATTTAATTTGATCAGAAAAGCCTCTAATCCATTGTCAGCCTCAGAGCCTTCTGCAATGTATAATGTAGCTTTCTCATCTCACCTTCTGGAAAACAGAATGTGATTAAATATTTCATTTATTACGCTTCGATTTTCTTGTATCTGGGTTCTACTCTTAGGATGAGATTATCCAATTACATATATATTTAGAGGAAGAAATGAAGGGGAAATTCAAAATGTTTATGGCACTTTCTTATTGCCTGAAAATTGAATAAAATCAAATTTATCAGTTGTTCCCCCTAATTACACAAAAGGTCTTTTGAAAACTATATTACATGAGTGCTTCTGCCTCTTTAAGACAAAAGAAGAATGTAACCCAAAACTGTCGTTTTTTCTTAAAGTTCATCATAAAAGTACTAAAAGAGTAACTGTAATTAGATTTTTATTGTGTTTTAAATACAGTAAGGTCTATGTGTTTGAGGGGAAAAAAAAGAAGGGACATGAATAGAGGACAAGCCTTCTCTGTATCTTGCTTTATATAGTTTTGACTTTGAAACTATGTGAATGTATACATAATTAAAAATAAATTAAAAAGCAAAATACATACACATACAGACATACACAGACATACTCTTAAATTGAAATAACTTTCTAAATACAGTAGTAACTGGTAGCTTGTGGCTGGGCGTGGTGGCTCATGCCTGTAATCCCAGCACTTTGGGAGGCTGAGGCGGAGGGATCACTTGAGCCCAGGAGTTGGAGACCAGCCTGGGAAACATAGCAAATCCCGTCTCTACAAAAAGTACAAAAATTAGTCGGGAGTGGGACATGAGGCTGTAGTGCTGACTCCTCGAGACGCTGAAGTGGGAAGATCGCTTGAACCCAGGAGGTCAAAGCTGCAGTGAGCCAAGATGCTGCCACTGCACTCCAGCCTGGGCGACGACAGAGCAAGACCCTGTCTCAAAACGAACAAACAAAAAACAAAAAATTTTCTTGCACTTATCTTGGGATAAAAATCACTATTTTCCTCACACCCCTTTCCATCTCTACGTGTTCTTTGTTTGGAATTGGAATAGCAACCATGTTTTCCTACTAAAGTTTTCTGGCCATGTTCGGTGGCTCATGCCTGTAATCCCAACACTTTGGGAGGCCGAGGCAGGCAGATCACTTGAGCTCAGGAGTTCAAGACCAGCCTGGGCAACATGAGAAAACCTCATCTCTACAAAAAATGCAAAATTAACCGGGCATGGTAGCCCACACCTGTAGTCCTCGCTACTCGGGAGGCTGAGGTAGGAGGATCACTTGAGCCCAGGAGGCAGAGGTTGCAGTAAGCCAAGATAGAGCCACTGAACTCCAGCATGGGTGACATAATGAGACACTGCCTCAAAACAAAACAAAACAAAAACATGCAGAATGTACTGTTTTGGTAAGGAAAGGTATTATGGTCTTCCTTCCTTTTAAAATAAGATGCAGCCCAAAATATACCATTCCAAGACTATGCTTGGATTTAACAGATAATGCTGTAAGAGTAAACAGGGTAATGGATGATAAAATAGATAACAAAAGTTGAAAAAGCACCATTAGACCTTCCTCATTTTAGAAAAATTAGACATGTCAATGGGGACAAATACAAAAGAGTACCTAAGCGGGAAAAAAAGACAATAGATACGAAGTAGGTGAGAAAAATCTAGAAAACTGAAACCACCACAAGAAATCCCTGTATATAACAAAGACTTTCAATTCCATCAATGTGTCTTTCCAATTACTGTACCAAGGAACAGTAGCTTTAAGTGACCGATCTGAAGAAAACACGGCACTGTTAAGCTTATGAGGTAAATATCTAACATCTATTTCTTTAACAGACTGAATGAAAAGTATGCTGACTCACATTAATGGTGAAAATTAGAAGCATACATCTGAATATATAAGAATTAATACCTTATTAAAATGGATAAAATCACTTTTCTACAATCTCCAAAGAGTATTATTCTGTTATAATGAAATTTTACTAAAATTAACGTAGTACTTCATCATATCTCATTCTCAGTCTTCATGGCCAACATAAAAATAAAGCTGAAAGGAGGTGCCTTTCAGTAAAACGGAAAGAAGCTAAAAAAAAAAACTGTTTTCTTCTGGTGTGTAGTGTATCCTACTTGAGCCCAGGAGTTCGAGACCAGCCTGGGCAACTTAGTGAGACCCCATGTCTAGTTTTAAAAATAATAAGGCCGGGTGTGGTGGCTCATGCCTGTAACCCCAGCACTTTGGGAGGTTGAGGCGGGTGGATCACCTGAGGTCAGGAGTTCAAGACAAGCCTGGCCAATGTGGCAAAACTCTGCCTCTACTAAAAAAATACAAAAATTAGCCAGGCGTGGTGGCTCATGCCTATAATCCCAGCACTTTAGGAGGCTGAGGTGGGTGGATCACCTGATGTCAGGAGTTCGAGACCAGCCTGGCCAACATGGTGAAACCTCATCTCTACTAAAAATACAAAAAATTAGCCAGGCGTGGTGGTGGGTGCCTGTAATCCCAGCTCCTTGGGAGGCTGAGGCAGGAGAATTGCTTGAACTTGGGAGGCGGAGGTTGCAGTGAGCCGAGGTCGCGCCACTGCACTCCAGCCTGGGCAACAAGAGCAAGAATCCGTCTCAAAAAAAAAAAAAAAAAATACAAAAATTAGCTGGGCGTCGTGGTGAGCGCCTGTAATCCCAGCTACTTGGGAGGCTGAGGTAGGGAGAACCGCTTGAACTAGGAGGCAGAGGTTGCAGTGAGGCAAGATCGTGCCAGCACACTCCAGCCTGGGCGAAAGAGCAAGACTTCATCCCTCTCCACCGAAAAAAAAAAAAAAAAAATGGCCGGGAGTGGTGGCTCACACCTGTAATCCCAGCACTTTAGGAGGCTAAGGCAGGTGGATCACTTGAGTCCAGGAGTTCAAGACCAGCCTGGCCAACATCGTGAAACTCTGTCTCTACTAAAAATACAAATAATAGGCCGGGCGCGGTGGCTCATGACTGTAATCCCAGCACTTTGGGAGGCCAAGGCGTGCGGATCACGAAGTCAGGAGATCGAGACCATCCCGGCTAACACGGTGAAACCCCATCTCTACTAATAATACAAAAAAAAAAATTAGCTAGGCGTGGTGGCAGGCACCTGTAGTCCCAGCTACTCGGGAGGCTGAGGCAAGAGAATGGCGTGAACCCGGGAGGCGGAGCTTGCAGTGAGCCAAGATCGTGCCACTGTACTCCAGCCTGGGCGACAGAGCGAGACTCCGTCTAAAAAAAAAAAAAAATACAAATAATAATAACTTTTTTAATCTGCCTGAAGCAGGAGAATCGCTTGAACCTGGAACGTGGAGGTTGCAGTAAGCCAAGATCACACCACTGCACTCCAGCCTGGGCAACAAGAGCAAAACTCCGTCTCAAAAAAAAAAAAAAATCTGCCTGAAGAGTTAAGCTATAGTAATTGCCTCCACCTGCTTTTAAATGCAAATAGCAATCAATCCTCCAATATGAGATGTTGGCAGGGATCTGAGAATGCAAGTAATATAATTAGATAAAACAATTTCCCACAACCAAATCATAACTACGTTGTTCCTATAAATGATCAGCCAAATTACTTTAATAGAAAAAAAAAAGGCCCAGGACACAGCCAGAGAGCAGATTTCAGAATCCTTCTCTGGATAAACTAAATGGCCTCAAAGAAAAAAACTGTAAGTAATAAAAATTGGGCAACCCTTAAACCTATTCTTAGCCTTACCACCCAATAAAGAAGTCTACTAACTGATAAGCTTTCTTATACTCAGTCAGGGTTTTAATGCCTCAATTTGAAATAGAAAATAATCCATGGTCTAACCAAACATTTGAGGTAAGTGTCCAACATGAAAAAAAATCAAAACAAATAAAAATAGCCGGGTGCGGTGGCACAAGCTTGTAATCCCAGCACTTTGGGAGGCCGAGGCAGGCGGATCATGAGGTCAGCAGATTGAGACCACAGTGAAACCCCGTCTCTACTAAAAATACAAAAAAAATTAGCCGAGCGTGGTGGCGGGCGCCTGTAGTCCCAGCTACTTGGAGAGGCTGAGGCAGGAGAATGGCGTGAACCCGGGAGGCGGAGCTTGCAGTGAGCCGAGATCGCGCCACTGCACTCCAGCCTGGATGACAGAGCAAGACTCCGTCTCAAAAAAAAAAAATAGTAATAAATAATAATAATACGAATGAAAAAAAAAGGCACAGGACAGAAGAAAACTTAAAAAACAAACAGCCAACAACAATTTATTACTATCTTCAGAGTTAAGATACTATAACATAAAACCTTAATAGCATGGCACAATAAAGGAAAATCTAGAGAAGAAAATAGCTCCAAAAAATCCCCCAAAAGACACCAAACATTAAAACTTCAATAGAAGGATCAGAAGATAAAGTCAAGGATATTCATACACAGAAAAATAAAACAAAAAGACAGAGATAGACAATTTTAGAAAAAAAGAACATTAAAGGATCAACTCAGGAAGTTCTACATCCAATTAACAGTAGTTTCAGAAAGAACAGAGAAAACAATAGAGAAATTAACAAAGAAAGAATACAAGACAGTTTCTCAGGGCTAAAAAGTGCATAACCAGACTGTCAAAAGAAGCTGCTCAGTAAAATAAGTGAAAAAGGAGTTATAAACCCCAACATGAAATTTCAAAATAGCAGGGATAAAGACCTTCAAAAACTTCTAAAAGCTGAAGGGCTGGGGGTAATACATATAATGGCTTCTAGCTTTTTTAAGAGCAATGCTTGAAACTAAAAGAAAGTGGGTCAATTCTGAGGGAAATGATTTATAACTAACAATGTACACAGTCAAACCATCGATCTAGTATATAAAATAACATTTTCCAACATTCATTTGTCAAAAATTTTATTTTCCATGCACCCTTTCTCAGGAAGCTACTAGAGATGTCCTTCACCATATTAAGGAAATACACACAAAAAATATATATAAATGAAATACTACAGAGAAGTGAAGGGAAGGAAATCCTCAGGATGACAAGTGTGGAGTGGGCCTTGGACAGCAACCAGTCCAACACAAAATTGAACACCATTTCCCAGCTTTTATTTCACTATATTCTCTGTGTTTTAGAGCTTTTTTCTAATCAGTCCTTTCCCCCGATTAAAGTATTTTTTAAAATAACACCACAATTGTATTGTGTATCTATTTATGCACAGAGACCCTTTGGAGAGCCGCAGACCATTGTAATAGCTAAGATTTTTTTGTCCCCCAAGGACCAATTTTTACCACATAGGAATGATATCATCCTTAATGAGAATGTATGCAGTAACAATAGAGATTTCTTGAAGGAGCTATTGATAAATGGGTTATTTGACAAATTAATCTCTCGAGTAGAAAATCCAATGGAAGAAGTCTGAGAAACTAGCAACAAACACAAAGGACTGAGCAAGATGTTTTGTTTTGTTTTGTTTTTGAGACAGAGTTTTGCTCTTGTCCAAGTTGGAGTGCAATGATGGGACCTCGGCTTACTGCAACTTCCGCCTCCCAGGTTCAAGCAGCTGGGATTACAGGAGCGTGCCACCACGCCCAGTTGATTTTTTGTATTTTTAGTAGAAACAGGGTTTCACCATTTTAGCCAGGCTGTTCTCGAACTCCTGACCTCAGGTGATTCAGCCTCCCAAAGTGCTGGTATTACAGGAGTGAGCCACCGCAAGATGTTTTTAAAAAGACAATTACTAACTCCTGAAAACACAAAATACTGTATTAGAAAGCCCAATAATTGGCTAAGCAGTGAAGAAGTGAACAACATTTAGTCATATTATAAGCAGTGAATATTCACCAAAAACTATGAGATGGAGTGAAAAGGATGGAGAGTAATTAAGCCAAATCTTTATCAATGATAATGAGAAGTCAATAAATAAAATTTATTTAAATTTAAAACTTATTACGCCATAGACAGCCATATAAAAATATTACTTAGAAGCACATAATCAATACCCGAGGAAAAGACTACAGAAATTGGTGGGGCAAGGTACAGATCACTGCTGTTTTTTCCTTTAAGTCTTTTTTTCATTATGTCTATGTACACATCATTTTGATAAATTTATTTTTCTTTTGAGGCAGGGCCTTGCTCTGTCACCCAGGTTGGAGTGCAGTTGCACAATCACAGCTTTTTGCACCCTTGACCTCGCAGGCTCAAGCAATCTTCTCATCTCAGCCTCCAGAGTAGCTGGGACTACAGGTATACACCACCACACCCAACTAATTTTTTTTTTGAGACTCACTCTGTTGCCCAGGCTGGAGTGCAGTGGCATGATCTTGGCTGACTGCAACCTCTGCCTTCCAGGTTCAAGCGATTCTCCTGCCACAGCCTTCCGAGTAGCTGGGACTACAGGTGCCTGCTGCTGGCTAATTTTTGTATTTTTAGTAGAGACAGGGTTTCACTGTGTTGGCCAGGCTGGTCTCGTACTCCTGACCTCAAGTGATCCACCCGTCTCAGCCTCCCAAAGTGCTGGGATTACAGGTGTGCGGCACCATGCCCAGCCACCAGCTAATTTTTTTTAAATATTTTCTTCAGATGGGGGTCTCAATATGTTACCCAGGCTGGTCTTGAACTCCTGGCCTCAAGTGATCCTCCCACCTCAGCTTCCCAAAGTGCTGGGATTATAGGCCTGAGTGACTATGCCTGCCTGGCCTTAATAAATTTAAAGTAACAGGTATATGGGCTTTGGAGGTTAGCAAAATACTTGCAGTATGAAAAAGATACTTTTGGTCAGCATCTGAACTCATTCCTGTCACCTCAGCACTTTGAGAGGTGGGAGAATTGCTTGAGGCCAGGGGTTTGAGACCAGCCTAGGCAACATAGCAAATGAGTGGACCCGGTCACTCATGCCTGTAATCCCAGCACTCTGGGAGTCCAAAGCAGGCAGATCACTTGAGGTCAGGAGTTTTAGACAAGCGTGGCCAACATGGTGAAACCCCGTGTCTACTAAAAATACAAAAATTAGCCCGGTGTGGTGGTGCACACCTGTAGTCCCAGAAACTCAGGAGGCTGAGGCAGAAGAATCATGTGAACCCAGGAGAAAGAGATTGCAGTGAGCCAAGATCGTGCCACTACACTCCAGCCTGGGCAACAGAGTGAGACTCTGACTCAAAAAATAAAATAAAATTAAATTAAATTAAAATAAAATAAAATAAAAAATATACAGGCCAGGCACAGTGGCTCACAACTGTAATCCCAGCACTTTGGGAGGCCAAGGTAGGAGGATCGCTTGAGGCCAGAAGTTCAAGACCAGCCTGCTAATAAACACAGAGAGACCTTATCTCTACACACACACACACACACACACACACACACACACACAAATTTTAATTAACCAAGCATAGTACACACCTATAGTCCCAGCTACTCAGGAGGCTGAGATGGGATGACCCCTTGAGCTCAAGAGTTCAAGGTTACAGTAGGCTATGATCATACCACTGCACACCAGCCTTAGGGTGATAGAGTAAGACCCTGTCTCTTAAAAATAAGTAAGAAAAAAAAAAATAAAAGAAATAAATATAAGATACAAAGATATTTTTGTTTTTTAAATATAATAGGTAATCCCTCTCTGGGCCCCTTTAGCACTTTTGGCATACCAGATATGCCACAGCTCTATTACAATGTATTGTGATATTAATGTACTATAAATTAGACCATACTATGATTACTGATTAGCACATTTGTCTCCCTACCAGATTATAAACTTTAAAGCATGTCTTGTTCATCTCTGTATCTCAATACAAAGCATATAGCAGAAATCAATAAATATTTGTTGCATGGCTAACAAAACTGTTAAGATCCTGCAAAACAGAATCACATATAAAGGTCTACGAGAGGCCTTAAGAAAGAATCCAGCCAGGCCAGGAGTGGTGGCTCACACCTGTTAAGCCCAGCAATTTGGGAGGCTGAGAGGCAGGCAGATCACTTGAGGTCAGGAGTTCGAAACCAGCCCGGCCAACATGGTGAAACTCCATCACCTCTAAAAATACAAAAAATTAGCTGGGCATGGTGGTGGGCACCTGTAATCCCAGATACTCGGAAGGCTGAGGCAGGAGAATCTCTTGAACCCGGCAGGTAGAGGTTTCAGTGAGCCGAGATCATGCCACCACACTCCAGCCTGGGCGACAGAGTGAGACTCCGTCTCAAAAAAATTAAAAAAAAAAAAAAAAAAAAAGAATCCAGCCGAACTCCTGTTTTCAGAGATGGAAAGAAGAGTCTCAGAAACACTAAGTGACTTGGCTGGGCATGGTGGCTCATGCCTGTAATCTCAACACTTTGAGAGGCCAGGGTGAGAGGATCACTTCAACATAGTGAGACCCTGTCTCTACAAAAAAATTTAAAAATTAGCCAAGCATAGTGGTGTGCAGCTATAGTCCTAATTACTTGGGAGGCTGAGGTGAGAAGACTGCATAAGTCCAGGAGTTCAAGGCTGCAATGAGCAATGATTACACCACTACACTCCAGCCTGTGTGACAGAGACAGACCTTCTCTCTTTTAAAAAAACATATTAGCCTGGCATAGTTGGTAGGCTGAGGTGAGAGGATCACCTGAGCCCAGGGAGGTTGAGGCTACAGTGAACTATGATAGCACCACTGCACTCCAGCCTGGTGGACAGAGTGAGACCCTGTCACAAAAAATACTATAAATAAAAAGAAAAAGAAAAAGAAACACTAAGCGACTTATTCAGGTTATCTAACTAATGACTATGGTAGTATAAAAACTTGGACACTGGCATTTGATTCATTGCCCTTCACACTACAACGCTGATGAGAGAAAAATAACAGTTTAAATTATATTCCTTTCTCCAAGAAATACCCAAATTTTTGCTTCATATTGAAAACATGCTAGAAACTGTTAAGAAATTCAGATTTTTTTGACTGGTAAAGATAACCATAATATTCTCAACTTAAAATTATCAAGTTGACTCATCTTGCTGGAATTAAAACTAAAGGCAAAGAAAAAAGAAAAAATATAGAACACTTAAATACAAAATAATTCTACAAATATTTTTAACTATACAAGAGCAAACAACTAACTTGCTGACCTAAAATACGCCTGTTTCAAATTCTCTGCATATGTTTAGGAAAACCTTTTTTTTTTTTTTTTTTTTTAAACAGACACTCGCTCTGTTGCCCAGGCTGGAGTGCCGTGGTGCCATCTTGGCTCACTGCAACCCCTGCCTCCCAGGTTCAAGCGATTCTCCTGCCTTGGCCTCCCGAGTAACTGGGATTATAGGCACCTGCCACCACACCCAGCTAATTTTTGTATTTTTAATAGAGACGGGGTTTCACTATGTTGGCCAGGCTGGTCTTGAACTCCTGACCTCAAGTGATTCGCCTGCCTCGGCCTCCCAAAGTGCTGGGATTACAGGCGTAAGCCACCAGGCCTGGCTGCTTAAGAAAATCTTTAAATATGAAATTAGGAAGTATTAAAGTATTATATTATAAACTATCCTGGCCTAAAAAGATTATTTTATTAGACTGCTGAAATATGCTAATTTGATGATGTACTTTGAATATTTTCCCTCTAAAATATCTACCCCATGTCAATTAAGACTTCTTAATATTGGAAAACAGACCAAATATTTCTAATTCACTTTACATATTAATATATAATTTCAGGCTGGGAACAGTGGCTCACACCTGTAATCCCAGCACTTGGGAAGTAAGCAGGAGGATCACTTGAGGTCAGGAGTTTAAGACCAGCCTTGGGAACATAATGAGACCCCCTATCTCTATAAAAATTTAATTTAAAAAATAAAATACATATGTACATATCTGATTTTACCTACCAATCTTGTTATGAAAACATTTACCATTCAAGTTAAAGACGTACTCACAAAAGATTATATATTTACACATTTTATAAACATTTCCTCCACTTTACACCAAGCAAGATAAAAATACAATAAACTTCATGCTTTTTATTTAATTATAATATTACTTTTGTCACAAAAGAATTTTTTTAATTTACTGTTAGTTCTTTCATTCAACAAATATTTATTATGCATATGTTCTAGATACTACCTTAGGTCCTAAAATAATAAATAGGCAAAGTTCCTAGGACTGTTTTCAACATTGTATTCTCAGGCCCTAGCACTTAGTAAGCTCTTAAATATATGTTGATCATCTCCCAAGTCCTAGAATCGCTTTTTCTAACAAAAGGAAATTTCACTCAAAAAATAACAATAAACCTTGTTACCTACCACTGATGTTAAGGTCATAATCTCCTGCTGTAATCACATTAGCTACTAATCCTTCTGCAGGTTGACTGCCAGAAACAACATCATTCAAAAGCTTCCGGATGGCTCCAGGCTGAGGTGGCTGGGTGACAATGTTGCTTACTGCTATCTTCAAATTTTTAATTACGTGAAGTTGATTATTAGGATCTCTCATGTGAACTTTAAAGAAAAAAAGAAAAAAACTTGAAATTAATTCTATACAATGCATAATAACCCAAAATTCGGCTAATGGTTTACAAACAAAAACGATGTACAAAGCAGAAGCCAGCAATTCCAAGTGCAACATTCTTCCAGAAATATAAATGGTTGACAACATTCCCTCATATACCAAAAGGGCTAGCTAGACAGTTTATTAACTGCAGGATTCCTTCCCCTCTCACTACTGCTCAGCTTTCCTACTGTAGGTCCTTTCCTTTCCTATGTTTGGAGTTGCCAGAAACCAACCCCTATCCATACCACTTCCCTAATTCTCACCTCACACTAAAGCTGGTCCAAGGCAGCGTAAGGTCTGTGGTATTAACACTAAAAACAGTAAAAGGAAAAAGAAAGGGGAGTTAAATGTTGCCCTTGGGCTTCCTTCTTCCTTCCCTAGTCGGCCTGCATTCTTAGCCTCTTTTTCGCTCTCATAAAAACGAATGCCTACTCCAGTGCACGATGCTGTGGTGAAGGCTGTGCATGTGCAGGGCCAAGAGGTATGTAGAAACTCTCTGTACTTTCTGCTCAAATTTGCCATTCATCTAAAACTGGTCTTACAAATAGGGTCTACTTAAAAAAAAAACTCTGGCCAGTTGCAGTGGCTCACACCTATAATCACAGCACTTTGGGAGGCCGAGACAGACAGCTGGAGGTCAGGAGTTGGAGACCAGCCTGGCCAACATGGAAAAACCTTGTCTCTAGTAAAAATACAAAAAATTAGCTGGGTGTGGTGGCGGGCACCTGTAATCTCAGCTACTCAGGAGGCTGAGGCAGGAGAATTGCTTGAACCCAGGAGGCAGAGGTTGCAGTGAGCCGAGATTGCACTGCTGCACTCTAGCTTGGGTGACAGAGTGAGACTTGGTCTCAAAAAAAAAAAAAAAAAAAAAGTCCAGATCCCTTTTACCACCCTAATACTTCCTGCCTCCACCATGCTATAGTCCTTCTTTCAGCCTATATAATTTATAACCAGTAAGTAGTTCAGAGCTTCCGGACAGGGAATAGGTTCTGAGGCAATTATAGCAAGAAGACAGTGTCCACAGTCCACAGAACAAAATGTGAGCATATTTTTTCGCATAATCAGACAAAATGTTCTACAGTAGCATTAAAAGCAGTCCATTACAGGGCTGGGCACAGTGACTCACGCCTGTAAACCCAGCACTTTGGTAGGTCGAGATGGGTGGATCACCTGAGGTCAGGAGTTCGAGACCAGCCTGGCCAACATAGTGAAACCTCGTCTCTACTAAAAATACAAAAAGTAGCCAGGCATGGTGGCGGGCACCTGTAATCCCAGCTACTGGGGAGGCTGAGATTGAACACGGAGGTTGCAGTGAGCCAAGGCGAAGGGTTGCAGTGAGCCAAGATTGCACCACTGCATTCTAGCCTGGGCGACAGAGTGAGACTCCGTCTCAAAAAAAAAAAAAAAAAAAAAAAAAAAAAAAAAAAAAAAAAAGCTGGGCCCAGTGGCTCACACCTGTAATCCCAGCACTTTGGGAGGCCAAGGCAGGCGGATCACCTGAGGTCAGGAGTTCAAGACCAGCCTGGCCAACGTGGTAAAACTCCATCTCTCCTAAAAATACAAAATTAGCCAGGCACGGTGGTGCGCGCCTGTAATCCCAGCTACTCTGGAGGCTGAGGCAGGAGAATCACTTGAACCCGGGAGGCGGAGGTTGCAGTGAGCCGAGACCACACCATTGTACTCCAGCCTGGGCAACAAGAGCTGAGATCACACCACTGCACTCCAGCTTGGGCAACAGAGAGAGGCTCCATCTCATAAATAAATAAATAAAATGTATTTTGAAAATAATGACACCTTTTACGCTTTTACCCAGCATATAAAACTGTATAAAGAAAACAGGCTAGGCCGGGCGCGATGGTTCACGCCTGTAATCCCAGCACTTTGGGAGGCCTTGGCGGGCGGATCACCTGAGGTCAGGAGTTTGAGACCAGCCTGACCAACACGGAGAAACCCCGTCTCTACTAAAAATACAAAATTAGCCAGGCGTGGTGGCGCATGCCTGTAATCCCAGCTACCAGGGAGGCTAAGGCAGAATTGCTTGAACCTTGGAAGTGGAGGTTGCGGTGAGCCGAGATCGCGCCACTGCACTCCAGCCTGGGCAACAAGAGCAAAACTCCATCTCAAAAACAAACAAACAAACAAACAAAAAAAAACAGGCTTTATAAATAAGTCTGCAATTACAGGCTGGAGACGCTGCACCCAGTGGCTCAAGCCAGCTACTCGGGAGGCTGAGGCAGAATTGCTTGAACCTGGGAGGCAGAAGTTGCAGTGAGCCAAGATTGCGCCATTGCACTCCAGCCTGGGCAACAAGAGCGAAACTCCATCTCAAAAAAAAAAAAAAAAAAAAAAATCATTTTAGGGATTTAGGTGAGCTATTGTTAGTAATTGTAAGGCACTGAGCACCATGCTCAACAATACGTAATGGAGGCAGTATAGCAGCAGCAGCAGATACAACATCACCTACTTCAACTGCACCATTGGGTTATCATTACATACAAATAAGAGACAACTTTGGGTAAGTGGTCTGAGTACCTACAAATAAAGAATGACACTTTCTTCTCAACTTTATAAACAAGCCTGCGATTGCCGGGCGCGGTGGCTCACGCCTGTAATCCCAGCACTTTGGGAGGCCGAGGCAGGAGGATCATGAGGTCAGGACATCAAGACCATCCTGGCTAACACGGTGAAACCCTGTCTCTACTAAAAATACAAAAAAATTAGCTGGGCGTGGTGGCATGCGCCTGTAGTCCCAGCTACTCAGGAGGATGAGGCAGGAGAATGGTGTGAACCCAGGAGGCGGAGCTTGCAGTGAGCCAAGATTGCACCACTGCACTCCAGCCTGGGCGACAGAGCAAGACTCCGTCTCAAAAAAAAAAAAAAAACAACAAACAAGCCTGCGATTATAGGCTTGAGCCACTGCACCCACTGCACCGAGTGAGTGCCTCAAGCATGTAATCTCAGCACTTTAGGAGGCTAAAGCAGGAGGATCACTTGCACCCAGGAATTCTAGACCAGCCTGGACAACAGAGGGAGAGAGACCCCATTTTTTTTTTTTGAGACAGAGTCTTGCTCTGTCGCCCAGGCTGGAGTGCAATGGCATGATTTCGACTCACTGCAACCTCCGCCTCCCAGGTTCAAGCAATTCCCCTGCCTCAGCCTCCCGAGTAGCTGGGATAACAGGCGCCCGCCACCACACCCGGCTAATTTTTTGTTTGTTTTTTTTTTTTTGATACAGAGTCTTGCTCTGTCGCCCAGGCTGGAGTGCAGTGGCGCAATCTCGGCTCACTGCAAGCTCCGCCTCCTGGGTTCACGCCATTCTCCTGCCTCAGCCTCTCCGAGTAGCTGGGACTACAGGCGCCCACCACCACGCCCCACTAATTTTTTTGTATTTTTAGTAGAGACGGGGTTTCACCGTGGTCTCGATCTCCTGACCTCGTGATCCGCCTTTTTTGTATTTTTTTAGTAGAGACGAGGTTTTGCCATGTTGGCCAGACTGGTCTCAAACTCTTGACCTCATGATCCACCCGCCTCAGCCTCCCAAAGTGCTGGGATTACAGGCATGAGCCACCACACCCGGCCCAAGACCCCATCTCTATAAAAAAATTTTTTTAATTAGCTGGGTGTGATGGCACACACCTGTGTGCTACTCAGGAGGCTAAGGTAGGAGGATCTTGTATACTTTATACATATAAAACTTTACCATATTAAAAAACCCTCTGGCTGGGTGTAGTGGCTCAAGCCTGTAATCTAGGCACTTTGGGAGGCCGAGGCTGGCAGATCGCTTGAGTCCAAGAGTTCAAGAACAGCCTGGGCAACATGGCAAAACCCCATCTCTACAAAAAAAAAATTTTTTTTTAATTAGCCAAATGTGTGGCGCAAACCTGTAATCCCAGCTACCCAGGAGGCCAATGTGGAATGATCACTTGAGCCCAGGAGGTCAAGGCTGCAGTGAACCATGATCATGCCCCCTGTATCCAGCCTAGGTGACAAAGCGAGACCCCGTCTCGAAAAATTAATAAATAAAACAAAATGAAAACAAATTTTGAAAACCGGACTTGAATTTTATTCAAAGTTTGGTACTTCCACACCTTGGAGATTAATTACTTCATTACATAAACATGGTAGTTAAGATTGATGACATATTTCCAACTAAAAGAAATTAAGAGGCCAGATGCAGTGGCTCATGCCTGTAATCTAGCACTTTGGGAGGCCGAAGGTGGGTGGATCACTTGAGGTCAGGAGTTCGAGACCAGCCTGGCCAACATGGCAAAACCCTGTCTCTACTAACAACATAAAAATTAGCCGGGAGTGGTGGCCCGTGCCTGTAATGCCAGCTACTTAGGAGGCTGAGACAGAAGAACTGCTTGAACCTGGGAGGCAGAGGTTGCAGTGAGCTGCGATTGTGCGACGGCACTGCAGTCGGGTGACAGATCAAGACCCTGTCTCAAAAAAAAAAAAAAAAAAAAGGAGCTGGGCACGGTGGCTCACGCCTATAATCCCAGCACTTTGGGAAGCCGAGGCGGGCGGATCACCTGAGGTCAGAAGATCAAAACCATCCTGGCTAACATGGTGAAATCCCGTCTCTACTAAAAAAATACAAAAAATTAGCCGGGCGTGGTGGCAGGCGCCTGTAGTCCCAGCTACTCAGGAGGCTGAGGCAGGAGAATGGCGTGAACCCAGGAAGCGGAGCTTGCAGTGAGCTGAGATTCACCACTGCGCTCCAGCCTGGGTGACAGAGCGAGACTCTGTCTCAAAAAAAATAAAAAATAAAAATAAAGGAAAGAAATTTAAGGCCGGTCGCAGTGGCTCATGCCTGTAATCAAAGCACTTTAGGAGTCCAAAGCGGGTAAATTGCTTGAGTCCAGGAGTCTGAGACCGGCTGGGCAGCATGGCAAAATCCCATTTCTAGAAAAACTACAAAAATTAGCCAGGTGTGGTAGTACACGCCCATAACCCCAGCTACTGGTGAGGCTGATGTGGAAGGATATTTTGAGCTCAGAAGGTTGAGGCTGTAGTGAGCCACGGAGTTCAAGACCAGCCTGGGCAACAGAGTGAGGCTCTATCTCAAAAAAAAACTGCTCACTTCAGCAGCACATATACTAAAATTGGAATGATACAGAGAAGATTAGCATAGCTCCTGCACAAGGATCACACAATGTTTTTCTTTTCAAGAATTCAAAAAGAAAAGAAAAAGAAAGAAATCTAAGAAAACCAGAGACATTAAATAGCCTTCAAAAGTTATATCCTAGTCTACTTTTTTTTGTTGTTTTTTTGAGACAGAGTCTCGCTCTGTCACCCAGGCTGGAGTGCAGTGACAAAATCTTGGCTCACTGCAACCTTCACTTCTCGAGTTCAAGTGATTCTTCTGCCTCAGCCTCCAGAGCAGCTGGGACTACAAGCGCCCACCACCACACCAGGCTAATTTTGTATTTTCAGTAGAGATGGGGTTTTGCCACGTTGGCCACGCTGGTCTCAAACTCCTGACCTCAGATTATCATTCAACTCAGCCTCTCAAAGTGCTGAGATTACAGGCCTAAGACACTGCACCTGGCCTACTGTTTAATCCCTTTAGTAACCTTAATTTCAAAATAAAATAATGTATAACCCACATACTTCCAAGTTAGTGTTTAAGTGAAATTTTCTTAAAACTTACAGAACATCTAAATGATATATTGCAACATTGTTTAGAACTATCAAAGAACTATCGCTAAGCAAAAACAATAAGGCTTAATTTTAATTTTTTGTTGTTTGCTTGATTAATTAATATTAATACCACAACTCTTTGAAACATGGCCAGTGGAAATTCTTTGAGTATTAGGATCTCAAAATTTGTGTCGAACAATGACTACGTTAAGTCTCAAAACATACATCAAGCATAACAATCACAGAAAATACATATAATAAATTTAATTATATATTTTTAATAATTTAACATAATTTAATACTCTTCAGGTTTTAAAATGTCTCTAAGGAACCTAAAATGGCTCTCCGTTGTGTAATACATCAAAAGTCTAAACTGTATTTTGAAGGCCCTACACATAAATAGTACTCAAATCTCTTCTATCAACCCTCTCTTTGGTATAGCTTTAAACCAAGTGTTTTCTACTAAAATCTAAAAATAGGTCTCCTGACAATACTTGGCACTGTACTTGACACTCCTTGATAACTCAGTAGTCAAGGCAAAGTTTTATCCTAAGTAAAGGCATACCTACAGGCCAGAAATTGAGTCTTCTTTTTTAACATTTTTTTTCTCCCTCTAAGGAAATGTTAGCTTGTTTTAGTCAGTTGTATTCTTAAATTACATTGCCTGAAATGATATTCTCATGCCTCACTTGCTAAAGAAAAGCTGCTGCCTGGCTCGGTGGCTCATGCCTGTAATCCCAGCACTTTGGGAGGCCAAGGCGGGCAGACCACGAGGTCAAGAGATGGAGACAATCCTGGCCAACATGGTGAAACCCCATCTCTACCAAAAATACAAAAATTAGCTGAGCATGGTGGCGCGAGCCTGTAGTCCCAGCTACTCAGGAGGCTGAGGCAGGAGAATCACTTGAACCCGGGAGGCGGAGCTTGCAGTGAGCCAAGATCTCGCCACTGCACTCCAGCCTGGTGACAGAGCGAGACTCCGTCTCAAAAAAAAAAAAAAAAAAAACTGTCTTTGAAGAATCTCCACACTTGAAACAAAAAGCGGCCTGTTCTAGATGGTAAAGAATTCTAAAATGTATTTACCAGCAAAAAACTAAAACCAAGAAAAATTAAGTCCTCTTTGCCAAATTTCTAATGCTACTATCATAGTCCATGTTCATCTTGAAATGTAAAACTTGTATCTACTTATATCTATCCTTATAAACCACACAACTAATCTCCAAAACTTTCAACTCATTAATGTCCAAATGTTTCAGACCCTCAATAATCTCCTCACATTTACCATTAGACATAAAATCTCAAATCCCTTTCCTAGAATTAAACGTCCTCCCTTTATCTAAGCATCCTCCTACTACTCTGTACCCCAGTAAGAGTTTCCTCCGTTTCCCAACCATTCAGTCATAATTTAGACCTTTTGTCCATACCATTATAACCTCATACCACTCCTTCATAGGGAATGACTGCCCTCTTGCTTTCTACCAACTGTCTACCTATCCACTAACGGTCCAACTCATTATACTCCTTCACTAGGCTGGGCGCAGTGGTTTGAGACGAGCCTGGGCAACGAGGAGAAACCCCGTCTCTACAAAAAATTTAAAAATTAGCCAGGCATGATGGCATGTGCCTGTAGTCCCAGCTACTTGGGAGGCTGAGACAAGAGGATAGCTAGAACCTGGGAGGTTGAGGCTGCAGTGGGTGAGTGAGCTATGGTGGTACAATTGCACTCCAGCCCTCCCAGCGTGGGTAACAGAGCAAGACCTTGTCTCAAAACAAAAAACAAACAAACAAAGAAACTCCTTCCTTAATCTTCCCCAGTCTCCTGAAGGAAATCAGAAGTGTACTGACAATGAGCCTCTATCACAGCACTGTCCAATACAGTAGGCAACAGCTGCATATGGCTACTGAGTACTTGAAATGCGACTAGTACAAATTGAGATGTTAAGTAAAAAAGGCACACCAAATTTCAAAGACAGCAATAAAAAAGAATGTAAAATATCTCATGAATATTTTTCACATTGATTACACATTGAAATAGTAACATTTTGGAAATACTGAGTTAAATAAAATATAGTATTAAAACTAATTTCGGCAGGGCACGGTGGCTCACGCCTGTAATCCCAGCACTTTGGGAGGCCGAGGCGGGCAGACCACGAGGTCAGGAGTTCGAGACCAGCCTGGCCAACATGGTGAAACCCTGTCTCTACTAAAAATACAAAAATAAGCCGTGAGTGCCTGTAATTCCAGCTACTCGGGAGGCTGAGGCAGGAAAATCGCTTGAACCTGGGAGGCAGAGGTTGTAGTGAGCCAAGATCGCGCCACTGCACTCCAGCCTGGGCGACAGGGCAAGACTCCATCTCCAAAAAAAAAAAAAAAAAAAAACTAATTTCACTTGTTTCTTTTTACTTTTTTAATGTGGCTACTACAATTTTTTGTTTGTTTGTTTGGTTTTGAGATGGAGTCTCACTGTGCCTCCCGGGTTCAAGTGATTCTCCTGCCTCAGCTTCTCGAGTAGCTGGGACTACAGGCGCCCACCACCAAGCCCAGCTAATTTTTGTATTTTTAGTAGAAATGGGTTTTCACCATGTTGGCCAGGATGGTCTTGATCTCGTGATCCACCCGCCTCGGCCTCCCAAAGAGCTGGGATTACAGGCGTGAGCCACTGCACCCGGCCAAAAATTTTTAATTATACCTGTGACTCACATTATATTTCAATTAGACAGCACTGCTCTATGGTGTAAATACATAATTCTAAATACTGTCAGGAGATAAGATGATTAAGGACACAATGTCTTGAGTCACACTACCTGTTTCAAATTTTTCCCAGATGCAAAACTGTGAACAATTTAACACTTCTATGCTTCAAGATCCTCAAATTTAAAATTGCAATAACATAGGATTCAATGAGAACTAAAAAAGAAAAGTTACACAAAGCAAGTATCAGGTATTAACATTATTATTATTTATTAAGAAAGTAGGAAAGAGTACACATATAAAAGTAAAACTAGCTCAAGTGTTTGTGTTTTTTTAGGAATTCAAGGCCGGGCGCGGTGGCTAATGCCTATAATCCCAGCACTTTCGGAGGCCGAGGCGGCCAGATCACCTGAGGTCGGGAGTTCGAGACCAACCTGACCAACATGAAGAAATTTTTGTATTTTAGAAACTACTAAAAATACAAAAATTATCCGAGTATGGTGGCGCATGCCTGTAATCTCACCTACTCAGACGGCTGAGGCAGGAGAATCGCTTGAACCTGGGAGGCGGAGGTGGCGGTAAGCCGAGATCGTGCCACTGCACTCCAGTCTGGGCAACAAAAGCGAAACTCCGTCTCAAAATAAAAAAATAATAATAAAAAAAAAAAAAGTAGGGCATTTTGTTGCTCTTGTTAAGTCCAACACTGAAGGAACTGAGGCTGATGGCTACGATACAGGCTAAAGAAAATCCAAAAGTTTCCAAACTTTGTTTTTTTTGGACAGCTCCCTCTCTCCCCTTAAAACGAAAACTAATTTGTAATGGAACTATTCTCCCAAAAAATACAGTAGCGCAAAAATGGTACAGCACTGATTTTTTTTTGTGGATAAGTCATATTAAGCTAACAAACATCAGTTGTTTGCCTGACACAGGCTTATTATGAAACCCTTCAGTTCTTAACGACCTTAACAAAAAAAACTTTACTTGGACTTTGTTGTTTGAAGACATTGGCAAAAACATGCTTGAAGCTTTACTACATTATTTTCTCCTAATAAAAATATCCAAAACTGGAGAAAACGGGTAGCTCCTTAACAAGACATTCATTAACAAGAGAAGACATTTCCATCCCTATAAGTATAGATAACTCCAAATATCTAGGTTAAATTAGCCACAACTTGGGCTTGCTTCCTCTTCCTTCGGACAAAAAGCTGTTTCAAGTTTTCTTCTTATAATACTTTTAATTTTCTTGAGAGGTTAAGCAAAATAACGTACAGCTAAGAGTATCTTAGTAAAATAGCCACACGGTAGTTCAGACAGAGATGACCCTGAACGCTACAAGAATGTAGTAACATCTACAACTACTCTGAAAGTCCAGTTTAACATCCAAGGGAGGATGACAGGTCTTCCTTACTCAGACCCTGTTGGTCTAAGAGGCAGCATTTTCCTACGTTAGCTGCTTTGCAAATGCCTAATTCCTTCGCTATGGCCGTGAAGAACAGTCTCAATGCCGTTCTCGAAGACTCACGTTTATCTTTGCACCAATTACTTAACGACCTAGGTTGTCCGAGGAAGAAAGAAAGTGCCCAGAGAAACTGGAGCTTAGGACTGCGCTGCCTTGACAACCTCACGGTCCTCCTCCAGCTGCCCCGAAGCACCGCGGGGCCACAGCCCCAGACGCCACGGTACCAGCTCCAGGACGTAAACACTGCCCTTCTCTCCCCTGCCCGCCCGCAACTTCCTTCTCCCGACCACGGCTATGCCGGAGCCCACTGGAAAGGGGAGGATACCACATACCCTCGGAAGTGAGGCGGGAGAAGGGCTTAAGCAGCTCCGCGAAGCTGAGGTGATTGAGACGAGTGAGCCGCTCAGCTTCGTCGCTGCACAGCGCAGCGACACAGGGGACGAAGGAGTCCGGGATTAGCTCCTGCACTGATTGTACACACTGGGCCATTGCCGCGGCAGAGGCAGCGGCGGCGCCCGCCCTCCGGCCCACCCTGAGAGGTTATCCTGCGGCTGCAGCAGCTACCGCCGCCGCCCGCCGGCCTGGCCCGGCCGGGCGGGGCCCCGAATGCACTGAAGCCTAGAGACAAGTAGAAGGAACAGACGCCGCCGCTTCGGTTTCTGGGGCACAATCCACTGACCCCCCCTCCTTCCCGTCACCGCCGCTCCTCAGCGCTCGTCCCCCCGTGCTCGCATTCCACCGCGATAGGTGGAGACGCCGACAGTCACCACTTAGTCCTTCGGACGGCAAAACCTTGGTCACTGCCCGGCCGGAACCGCCATGTTGAGGCCGAACCCTGACCAACCGGCAGTACTACTCCCAGCTGCCCCCGCGCGCATCCCTCACGTGACTGTGTTAAACGAGAAGGTAGGGGTAAGGGAACAGAGCTGAGGAGAGGGAAGTGAAAAGCGACGGAGGCCGGTTGGGAGGCTGGAGCCGGAAGTGCTGTGACGGAAGCTCCCTGGGCAGGGCGGGGCTACAAGTGCGGTGGGCGGGGCCGGAGGCGGGGGGAGGTGCGCAACTGTAGGCGGGGTTCTTAAGCTTGCCCTTGGCAGAGCAGAGCTGAGAGCGACCTGCTAGCGGTAGCGGAACCTCGAGACGGGTGCTGTCCCAGTGATGGAGGCGCATCCTCACTTTCCACGCAGGCCTGGCCTTTTTGACGTCCCTAAGGCTCTCTCCCTGGCTGTTGTGGGCAACCGATGCGGTTGGTCGCGCTGCTGCCTACGCTCGCCGGCGGAGCAGCGAGTTGCACCTGTTCGGGGAGAGGGAATGGATCTCTCGGAAGTGCTTGGGGTTTCGCTGAAGTGGACCTGGACAGGCCATGTATCCTTTAAATATGGCCATGCTTTTAGAAACAGACTGTCACTTTATGTGGACTCAACCATTGAACAGAATGTGTGCTGTTGTGAGTGCTGCAGTTCCCTCGAGTGTAATTGCGCTACTGCATTTTTGTTGGTCGCAGGGAAAGGGTGTGCCTGCAAATGTCCGCGTGGTTCGTCCTCAGCCTCTTCCTTTTTACACTGTGCTGGGATGTTTACTTACTGGTGGTGGAGGTAGGGGAAGCCAGTATTTATGTACTGTGTACTGTCCTGAACCGGCTTTCATTCCTAACTTTTCAAAGATTCCTTTAAGGGGGGGAGGGGGCGGGTCAAAGATTGTTTTAAAGGGGGGGCGGGGTGAGGTCAATGGTGTGTGCCTTGTAAGTAGAAGTGAATGGAAAGAATTCTACTAATGTGTCACTCAATCGTTTGAGCTCCTCCTGTTTTACATGCCAAAAATATAAGGCATGGAAAAATGTATCATTCTATCATGATTTTATGATGCTTTAATTAAAGGAGTCTTCCCCAACGTCAATGACCCAAATTTTTCGACTTCTTAACACCCTCAGATTTTTACTATGGTAATAATTTATGACAAGTTAGATGTATGCTTCTCATGTAAGTTGATAAATGGGAGGTAGGAAGGCACAGTAGGACGTATTGATGACATGCCTTGGCTACAGATTAATTTAGAAGAGTGTCCATCACTTTAGGAGATTTATTTGCCAAAGTTAAGGACGAGCCCAGGAAAGAGGTCTATGCCTTTGTTGGAAGATGATTTTGAGGGCTCCAAATTTAAAGGGGAAAGGGCGGGATATTGAGAAGCACACTGTTTTCATGTAAGGGAGCGGTAGGAGAAAATAGTAATTCTTGCCTTTGTCTGACTCAGTGAATCTGCATTTTTTACATAAGATGACATAAAATGGGCAGAGGAAAAATGTGGGAATCTGCATTTTTCATAAGATAACAGACAAAATGGGGTAGGGGAACAATCAGGTATGCATTTGTGTCTGACGGGCTGGGGTGACCACCTGTAAAGATAAGCTATCAATTTGCATTGCCATGAAGTTTTAACAGCACACTAAGAATTTCATTGTGGGCAAAATATGGGGGAGAGATGTAGCTTTTCATCATGCAGCCATCTTATTTAGGAACCAAAAGGGGGAGGCAGATTTGCGTGACCAGTCCCAGCTTGACTTTTCCCTTTGGCTAATCAGTTTGGGGTCCCAAAATTTAATTTCCTTTTGCAAGAGAAAACATGTGCAAGTTAAGGGTCTGGAAATTCATTTCCTTAAAACTGTCTACGTCTGGAAATTATTAAATCCCTAGGGATACACACAATCCCTTTTCAATGCTTCTGATTCACTTCCTTACCCTTTATAATGTTGTGAGAATCTCATATAATTTAGTGTGACTCAAGTTATAAGATACATTTTTTATAACAGGACTCCTAAATGCAAACATAGTATTTATCTAGTACTCTAAAAAGTTTCAAAGGCCATTTATTTTTATGCTGAAAGTAAAAACAGCTGAATTAGACTCTTCGAAAAGGACTTTCAATGGTAATTTAGCCAAAATAGATTTTTCTGAGATATAATTCACATGCCATAATATTTACCCCTTCAGATAAGTGTACAATTCAGTGGTTTTCAGTTTATTCCAAAAGTTGTGCAACCATTACTACTATCTAATTCCAGAACATGTTCATCCCAAAAAGAAGCCTGGTACAGGCTTTTATCATTCTGCACCCTGCCATGCCCTCCAACTCCTGGCAATCACTAATCTACTTTCTGTCTGTGTAGATTTACCTATTCTGGACATTTCATATAAGTGAAATTATACAATATGTGATCTTTTGTACACATATTACTTCACTCAGCAATATATTTTAAAGGTTCATCCATGTTGTAACGTGAATCATTACTTCATTCCTTTTTATGGCTGAGCCTAAATGGATTTTTGTCTTACACATTGACTTTGCAGTTTTTTGTTTTTTTTTTTTAAATATGTAGAGATGAGGGCTCACTCTATTGCCCAGGCTGGCCTCAAACTCTGGGCTCGGTGATCCTTCTGCCGCAGCCTCCCAAAATGCTGGGATTGCAGGTGTGAGCCACTACACCCAGCCTGACTTCACAATCTAATACCACACCCATACACAGTGTTTCCAGTGAGTCACTTCACTGTGTAAATGTACTTCTTTCGTAGTCTATCCTGGTCTCTTCTTTCTTTTGACAAGGTACTGTTTGAACTGTGGAAACACCTTAAAGGAGACCATACTGAGGACTAAACTCTGACTTTTTTCCCCTCTTCCCTGAATTCCTATCTAAGGGGCCAGTGGGGTCACACCCTACAAAACATAAAATGTTACCAAATGGGCCGGGCGCGGTGGCTCACATCTGTCATCCCAGCACTTTGGGAGGCTGAGGCGGGTGGGTCACGACGTCAGGAGTTCGAGACCAGTCTGGCCAACATAGTGAAACCCCGTCTCTACTAAAAATACACAAAAAATTAGCTGGGCATGGTGGTGTGCACCTGTAATCCCAGCTACTCAGGAGGCTGAGGCAGGAGAATCACTTGAACTCAGGAGGTGGAGTTTGCAGTGAGCCAATATCGTGCCACTGCACTCCAGCCTGGGCAACAGAACAAGACTCCATCTCAAAAAAAAAAAAAAGTTATCAGATGGGTTTTATGTAAACTTATATATAACATGGCTTACTTTCCAACTTGACTCTGGCATAACATCACATGACAGATAAAGGAAATCAAAGTATTTTACCTCAAAATATATTTCTTTGCTGTATTTTGAAAGGTCCCTGCAAAGCCATTTTGTGGGGAGAGAGGTAATTGCATCTGTTAAGAATCTCTATTGGCTGGGCGCATTGGCTCACACCTGCAATCCCAGCATTTTGTGAGGCCAAGGCACGTGGACCACCTGAGGTCAGCCTGGCCAACATGGTGAAACCCCGTCTCTACTAAAAATTTAGCCAGGCGTGGTGGTGGGCCCCTGTAATCCCAGCTACTCAGGAGGGTGAGGCGGGAGAATCGCCTGAACCCAGGAGGCAGAGATTGCAGTGAGCCAAGATAGCGCCATTGGACTCCAGCCTGGGCAAGAAGAGCAAAAAACTCCATCTCGGAAAAAAAAAGAATCTCTGTTAACATAACTAGATGTTTCCCCCTTCCAGGCCCTCCCAATTCTGAAGAAATTAACTGAGAGTCTAGCCCCTTTTACAGGTCAGAATAGAAAACATTTGCCATCTATTGTCTCTAAGGATGGCCACCTAGGAGACTTCGTCTACATAATAAGAACCTTAGTGTCCTCCACCCCTTATTTCAATCCAGGCATTCCTTTCTGTTTATTCCAGGTCTTTAAATAGTAACTTCACTCTTTCAACCAATTGCCAGTCAGGAAATCTTTTAATCCACCTATGACCTAAAGCCCTCCCCCAAACCCTCTTCAAGTTGTCCCACCTTCCCCGACCAAACCAACGTATACCCCAAATGTATTGACTGATGTTTTATGTCTCCCTAAGTTGTATTAAAACCAAGCTGTAACCCAACAGTCTTGGGCACATATTCTCAGTACCTCTTGGGACTGTGCCTCAGGCCTTGGTCACTCATATTTTGTTTAGAATAAATCTCTTTAGGGCTGGGCGCGGTGGCTCACACCTGTAATCCCAGCACTTTGGGAGGCTGAGGTGGGCGGATCACAAAGTCAGGAGTTCAAGACCAGCCTAGCCAACGTAGTGAAACCCCGTCTGTACTAAAAATACCAAAAATTTAGCCAGGCATGGTGGCGCATGCCTGTAGTCCCCTACTCAGGAGGCTGAGGCGGGAGAATCACTTGAACCTGAGAGGCGGAAGTTGCAGTGAGCCAAGATCACGCCACTGCACTCCAGGTTGGGCAACAGTGAGAGTTTGTCTCAAAAAAACAAAAAAAGAATAAACCTCTTTAAATGTTTTAAAGAGTTTGATACTTTTTGTCGACGATATTTACTGTGACCATAGTAGCAGATCTTTTAGTCAGGATTCTTTCAATGTCAAAACAAAGCAAATTAGGCCAGGCATGCAGTGGCTCATGCCTGTAATCCCAGCACTTTTGGAGGCCAAGGCAGGTGAATCATCTGAGGTCAGGAGTTTGAGACCAGCCTGGCCAACATGGTGAAACCTGTCCCTACCCAAAATACAAAAATTGGCCAGGCATAGTGGCATGTACCTGTAGTCTCAGCTACTTGGGAGGCTGAGGCAGGAGAATCGCTTGAACCTGGGAGGCAGAGGTTGCAGTGAGCCAAGATCACTCCAGCCTGGGCAATACAGCAAGACTCCATCTCAAAAACAGAAAAAGCAAATTAAATTTATACTAGCTTCAACAAACTAGAGAATTTAATGGCTCATGTAACTACAGGTAGAGGTGGGATAAAGGTCACAGGAAAGAAGGAAGAGCTGCAAAAATAATGGCTTCAAGGACCGAAGGCCAGGACTTGTTACCAGCAAATCCCTCTATCTCTAATTTCTAATTCTGTTAGGCTTCGTTCTTCAGGAAGCCTCTGTCTACATGATAGGGTTTGCCCACATCCCCAGATCATATTGTTGAGGCTCAGAATGTCGACAAAAGAGTCAAATTCTGTAAAATATTTGAAGATATTTATTCTGAGCCAAATATAAGCGACCATGAGGTCCTGAGAACATGTGCCCAAGGTGGTCGGGCACAGCTTGGTTTTATACATTTTAAGGAGGCTTGAGACATCAATCAAACACATTTAAGAAATACACTGGTTTTAAGGGAGGAGACCACCCCTCATATTGTCTTATGCCCAATTTCTGCCTCCAAAGAAAGAAGAAGTAAAAACTAAAAGGCAGAAATGAAATCCACCGGCAGACAGCCTGGTGCCGCGTCCTGGGCCTGGTTAAAGATCGACCCC
The DNA here is from genome assembly GCF_006542625.1 of Nomascus leucogenys. Taxonomy (NCBI): domain Eukaryota; kingdom Metazoa; phylum Chordata; class Mammalia; order Primates; family Hylobatidae; genus Nomascus; species Nomascus leucogenys. The sequence continues at coordinate 47,826,573 of NC_044384.1, read as the reverse complement.
TGACCTAACTGGTTATGTTATCTATAGATTCCAGACATTGTATGGAAAAGCATTGTGAAAATCCCTGTCCTGTTCTGTTCCTTTCTGATTACCAGTGCATTCAGCCCCCAGTCAGGTACCCCCTGCTTGCTCAATCGATCACAACCCTCTCATGCGGACCCCCTTAGAGTTGTAAGCCCTTAAAAGGGACAGGAATTGCTCACTCTGGGAGCTCGGTTTTTAGAGACGTGAGTCTTGCTGAAGCTCCCGGCCGAATAAAGCCCTTCTTCCTTCTTTAACTAGGTGTCTGAGGGGTTTTGTCCGTGGCTTGTCCTGCTACAGTTTGATCTGGAAAGATGGGACAACTCAAAGTGGGGCAGGGGGGTTGGGTTACCAAACACCTTCTGGTTGATAATTGGTTGAGTTTGTCTAACTGGGATTCATCCACTTAGATCGCACCACTGCACTCCACCCTGGGCGACAGAGCAAGACTCCATCTCACAACACAAAAAAACAGAAAGGGAATGTTCAGGTTAAGATAAAAATTGTGGCTGGATGCAGTGGCTCACGCCTGTAATCCCAGCATTTTGGGAGGCTGAGGTGGGCGGATCACCAGGTCAGGAGTTCGAGACCAGCCTGGCCAGCATGTTGAAACCCCATCTCTACTAAAAATACAAAAATCAGCCAGCCGGGCTTGGTGGCATATGCCTGTAATCCCAGCTACTCAGGAGGCTGAAGCAGGATATTCGCTTGAACCCAGGAGGCGGAGGTTGCAGTGAGCCGAGATCGTGCCACTGCACTCCAGCCTGGGTGACAAAGCGAGGCCCCGTCTCAAAAAAAAAAAAAAAAAAAAAAAAAGATAAAGATTGTGGACGTCAAAGTTCTTTTTAAGTCTTATAGTGGCTGCCCTTAGAGACAGTAAACAACAAATGTTTCCTATTCAGATCTTAATTAATCTCTTTAGGATTGGGACAGTCTGGAAGAGAAAGAACTAGCTATGTTAATAGAGTTTTTTTTTTTGGACAGAATCTCACTCTGTCACCCAGGCTGGAGTGCAGTGGTGCGATCTTGATTCACTGCAACCTCCGCCTCCTGGGTTCAAGTGATTCTCCTGCCTTAGCCTCCCAAGTAGCTGGGACTACGGGCATGTGCCACCATGCCCGGCTAATTTATTTTTATTTTTATTGTATTTTTTTGAGACGGAGTTTCACTCTGTCACCCAGGCTGGAGTGCAGTGGCGAAATCTTGGCTCGTTGCAACCTCCGCCTCCCGGGTTCAAGCAATTCTCCTGCCTCAGCCTCCCGAGTAGCTGGGACTACAGGCACACGTCACCACACCCAGTTAATTTCTTTTGTATTTTAGTAGAGACAGGGTTTCACCGTGTTGCCCAGGCTGGTCTCGAACTCCTGAGCTCGGGCAATCTGCCTGCCTCGGCCTCCCAAAGTGCTAGGATTACAGGCGTGAGCCACCACACCCAGCCATTTTTTTTATTTTTAGTAGAGACGAGGTTTCACCATGTTGGCCAGGATGGTCTCAATTTCCTGACCTCGTGATCTGCCCTCCTCGGCCTCCCAAAGTGCTGGGATTACAGGCGTTAGCCACCAGGCCCGGCCAGAGATTCTTTATAGATGCAAATTTTCCCCACAACTAACAGCTTTGCATGGCCATTTCAAAGTATGGCAAAGAAACATGTTTTGGGGTAAAACGTTTTGATTTTCTTCTTTGTCTTGTAATGTTATGCCAGAGTGAAGCTGGAAAGTAAGTTATGATATATAAGGTTAAATAAAACCTATCTGTTGAGAATTTATGATTTGTAGGGCATGACACCCCAGACCCCTCAGATAGGAATTTGGGCAAAATAAAAAAAATCTGAGTTTAGTCCTCAGAAACCAGTATCTCAAAATAAGGTGTTTTGACCTGCTGAACTGAAGAAGCTGCAAGATCTGTTTGACCCACCCTCCCCCATTGAAGTTGTTCTTTCTTTACCTGAGATCCAGACCTACCAAGGAAAACTATAATTTTTTTCTCCCTCTCCCTGTAATCTCATCTATTGCAGAAAATAAGACCAAGATGTACCCACACCTGAACAAGACCCTTTTACAAGTATAATGACTGTCTCCAAGGATCATTTGCATTTCAAAGAGAACTCTTTACACATTAATTTCTGTTTCCTGATCCAGTCCTTCTCCCCTGTAATCATTTATTGCCCCTCAACAGAATTCTTGTCCTCACTCCCATAACCTGTTTTGCAAGGATCTAATGCTCCCATTCTTTCTGTGCGTCAAGATGGTATGTAATTAGCCGGTGTGGTGATTCTTGCCTGTTGTCCTAGCTACTCAGGACGCTTGGGCAAGAGAAACACTTGAGCCCAGGAGTTCAAGGCTACAGTGAGGTGTGATCCTGCTACTGTACTCCAGCCTGAGCAACAGAGCCAGACCCCATCTCTATTAAAAAAAAAAAAAAAAGAGAGATAGTATATAAGCTTCTGTAACTAACTGAGGGGTTGAGTGGTCATGCTGAAGGCTCCCACATATACACGTTAAATACATTTATATGTTGGCCAGGCAATGACTCATGCCTGTAGTCCCAGCATTTTGGGAGGCTGAGGCAAGGGCTTCACATGAGCCCAGGAGTTCAAGACCAGCCTGGAGAACATAGCAAGATGCTGTCTCCACCAAAAAAAAAAAATTAGCTGAGTGTGGTGGTGCACACCTATAGTCCCAGCTACTTGGGAGGCTGAGGTGGGAGAATTGCTTGAGCCCAGGAGGTTGAGGTTGCAGTGAGCCGTATTTGCACCACTTCACTCCAGTCTGGGCAACAGAGTGAGACCTTGTCTCAAATGAATAAATAAATAAATAAATAATGAACGTGTATGCCTTTTCTCCTGTTACTCAACCTGCCTCATGTCAGTGATTTTCAGTGAACCTCCAGGGGGCCTAGAAAGGATCAATATATCAATCCTAGGCAATGCCTCTGATTTTCCCTGCTTGTATCACATGCCTTTCCCTTGAGGACTAAACTCTGATTTTTTTTTTCTTGCCCAAATTCCTAAGGAGTTTGGGAGTCATGCCCTACAAATCCTAAATTATCATCAGATGGGTTTTATTTAACCCTCTATATCATAATTTACTTTCCAACCTGACTCTGACATAACAGTCCGAGACAAAGAAGAAAATCAAAATATTTTACCCCAAAACATGTTTCTTTGCCATACTTTGAAATGGTCCTGCAAAGCTCTTCTTTGTGGGGGAAAACTTGCATCTGTAAAGAATCTGTATTAACTCCTGACCAACATGGTGAGACCCCGTCTCTACTAAAAATGCAAAAATTAGCTGGGCATGGTGGCGCACGCCTGTAGTCCCAGCTACTCGGGAGGCTGAGGCGGAAGAATCACTTGAACCCAAGAGGCAGAGGTTACAGTGAGCCAATATCCCACCACTGAACTCCAGCCTGGCGACAGAGCAAGACCCCGTCTGGGGGAGCAGGGGGGAAGAATCTCTGTTAACATAGCTAGATCTTTTTCTTCCAGACCCTCCCAATCTTAAAGAGATTAACTAAAATCTAAATAGGAAATATTGTCTCTAAGGGCAGCCACTATAAGACTTCAAAAGAACTTTGGTCTCCACAATCTTTATCTTAACCTAAACATTCCCTTTCTAGCTATCCCAGATCTTTAGACAAACTCAACCAATTGTCAACCAGAAAATGTTTAAATTCACCTATAGCCTGGAAGCCCCCTGCTTTGAGTTGTTCTGCCTTTCTGGACCAAACCAATGTATTTCTTAAATGTATTTGATTGATGTCTCATGCTTGTCTAAAATGTATAAAACCAAGCTGCATCTGACCACCTTGAGCACATGCTCTCAGGACTTCCTGAGGGCTGTGTCATGGGCCATGGTCACTCATATTTGGCTCAGAATAAATCTCTTCAAATATTTTACGCAGTTTGACTCTTTTTGTTGACACCCTGAACCAATCGATTTCCAGGTAAATGGGTGATATTACTAGCCAGGCATAGGTCATATTTCCATTCCTGTAGGCAGGGAGATAGAAACTATGATGAGTAAAATGGGAATGGGAAAGTTTACTGGCTAAACAAAAACAATACCCATCATATACCACAAACTACCCATTGGCTTCTCAGCATTCACACATACCCTTCTTCTCATATATACGATTCCAAGAATGCTGCTAACTAGTAATTATCCCCTTTAAAACTGAAAATAGGCTTATCCTGCCTCCAAAGGAAAACAAGCAAAAAATCACATCCGGCCAGGCACAGTGGCTCAAGCCTGTAATCCCAGCACTTTGGGAGGCCGAGGCGGCAGATCACAAGGTCAGGAGTTTGAGACCAGACTGACCAACATGGTGAAACCCCATCTCTACTAAAAATACATCTACATCTCTACTAAAAATACAAAAATTAAGCCGGGCTCCGTGGCTCACGCCTGTAATCCCAGCATTTTGGTAGGCCAAGGTGGGCAGATCACAATGTCAGGAATTCGAGACCAGACCAACATGATGAAACCCCATCTGACTAAAAATACAAAAATTAGGCCGGGCTCGGTGGCTCATGCCTGTAATCCCAGCACTTTGGGAAGCCGAGGCAGGTGGATCATGAGGTCAGGAGTTGGAGACCAGCCTGACCAACATGGCGAAACCCCATCTCTACTAAAAATACAAAAATTAGGTGGACATGGTGGTGTGCACCTGTAATCCCAGCTACTTAGGAGGCTGAGGGAGGAGAATCACTTAAACCCGGAAGGCAGAGGTTGCAGTGAGCCCAGATCACACCATTGCACTCCAGCCTGGGCGACAGAACGAGACTGTCTCAAAAAAGAAAAAAAATCACATCCAGTCACCACACACAGTTCCAAAGCAAGAGATCTCTTGAGGATGTGTGCTCTTCTTGGTCAGGTCTTGATGGTCCTATTTCAAATGACTAAATTTTAAATAAAAACAACCCCATTTCATCTCAATCCAAACCGTAAAAATAAAAAATAAAAAAAAAGTAACCCCAGTCAACAGTGGAAGAATACAGGACAATCTTTTAATACCATATTTTAAAGGAAAGACAATTTACAATGGCCACTGGACAAGGACAGCAAAAATTCATTCTCCAGTCAGTGGAATGAATCTTGTGGTCAAACTGTTCTACCTCCAGTCCTGCTTGCTAGGAGGATATCCCTTAGTCAATATCCTCCAAGGCCATTCCTAAGAGAGATGAAAAAGGCAGAGGTAGAATATTCTCTTGATTCTGCACCTACTTCTTGTTTGCAAAACTATAAGGACTTGGGAATGATCATAAAGTATTTTCTAGAGGAGTTGGAGACAAAAATCAATAAGGAACAAATCTTTCTAGCTTATTGGTCTACCATCTCCTGGAGTGCAGTGGCACAATCTAGGCTCACTGCAAGCCCCGCCTCCCGGGTTCACGCCGAGTAGCTGGGACTACAGGCGCCCGCCACCACGCCCGGCTAATTTTTTTTTGTATTTTTAGTAGAGACGGGGTTTCACCGTGTTAGCCAGGATGGTCTCAATCTCCTGACCTCGTGATCCGCCCACCTCGGCTTCCCAAAGTGCTGGGATTACAGGCGTGAGCCACCGCGCCCGGCTGGACGACTTCTTAAGTCAGCTGTTGAAAACTGCCAGGACTCTTGGTGGCAGGCAGTCAGCACTGGGGTCCAGGCTGGCATTCCCATGCCCTGTTTTGCCTCCTTCTATGACAGGTACAGACACAAGATGCTTCCAGCCAACCTCATCCAGGCTCAGCGGTATTACTTCGGGGCTCACACCTGTGAACTCTTGGCCAAACCAGGGCAGTTCATCCACACCAACTGGACAGGCCACGGTGGCAGTGTGTCATCCTTGTCATACAATGCCTGATGATGATGATGATGCTGCTCCTGTCACCCTCCACGATTCCACAGACCAGGACATTCCATGAGCCTCATGGCACTGCCAGCTGGCCCTTTGCCCTATTTTCTGTTTAGATCTTTTTTTTTTTTTTTTTTTTTGAGACAGAGTCTCACTCTGTCACCCAGGCTGGAATGCAGTGGCATGATCTTGGATCACTGCAAGCTCCGCCTCCCAGGTTCATGCCGTTCTCCTGCCTCAGCCTCCCGAGTAGCTGGGACTACAGGCACCTGCCACCACACCCGGCTAATTTTTTGTATTTTTAGTAGAGACGGGGTTTCACCGTGTTAGCCAGGATGGTCTCGATCTCCTGATCTCATGATCCACCTGCCTCGGCCTCCCAAAGTGCTGGGATTACAGGCATGAGCCACCCGTGGCCCAGATCTTTTTAAAAAGTGTTATAAGAGACTCCTGAGGAAGGCACACAGTTTATTTGTAAATTAGCCCTGTGAGGGCTGCCGTGCCCTCTGCCCTTGCCTCTTGGGACTGACCAGGAGCTGTTCATGTGCGTGAGTGGGAACCACCTCCTTGCAGCAGTGGCTTCCGCATGCCCCATGTGCTGGTGTGGTTCCCATCACGCAGATAGGAAGGGTGTTTGTGCACTCTGATCAACTGGAACCTCTGTATCATGTGGCTGAATTCCCTTTTTCCTTTACTTAATAAAAGCTACGTCAGACTGATAATAAATAAATAAATATAAACACTGATTCTCCCTGGGTAGCCAATTGAGGTAGTTTGGATAAGTTAGTTCTTTCTTTATCCACTTTTATTGCTGATCCTCTAGTTTCAAAAATAAGTAAATTTAAAAATAAAACAAAAAAGGCCAGGTTTGGTGGCTCACGCCTGTAATCCCAGCACTTTGGGAGGCCAAGGTGGGCGGATCACTTGAGGTCAGGAGTTTGAGACCAGCCTGGCCAACATGGTGAAACCCTGTCTCTACTAAAAAATACAAAAATTAGCCTGGACGTGGTGGCTCACGCCTGTAATCCCGGCACTTTGGGAGGCCAAGATGGGCAGATCACAAGGTCAGGAGTTTGAGACCAGCCTGGCCAATATGGTGAAACCCCATGTCTACTAAAAATACAAAAATTAGCTGGACCTGTGGTGGGCGCCTGTAGTCCCAGCTACTTGGGAGGCTGAGGCAGGAGAATCGCTTGAACCTGGGATGCGGAGGTTGCAAGTGAGCCAAGATTGCACCACTGCACTCCAGGCTGGGTAACAGATTGAGACTCCATCTCAAAAAGTAAGGCTGGGCTTACTGGTTTACACCTATAATCCCAGCACTTTAGGAGGCCAAGGCAGAGGGATCACCCAAGATTGGGAGTTTGAGGCCAGCCTGACCAACATGGAGAAACCCCATCTACTGAAAATACAAAATTAGCCAGGAGTGGTGGCACATGCCTGTAATCCCAGCTACTCGGGAGGCTGAGGCAGGAGAATTGCTTAAAACCAGGAGGCAGAGGTTGCAGTGAGCTGAGATTGCACCATTGCACTCCAGCCTGGGCAACAAGAGCAAAACTCTGTCTCGAAAAAAAAAAAAAAATTAACCAGGCATGGTGGCACATGCCTGTAATCCCAGCTTACTCTCAGAAGGCTGAGGCAGGAGAATCGCATGAACCCAGGAGACAGAGGTTGCAGTGAACTGAGATGGCGCCACTGCACTGCAGCCTGGGCAACAGCGAGACTTCCACTCAAAAAAACCAAAACAAAACCACTTTAGTCATAGTTATTGGATAGTTCAGATCATTTGGCTTGAATTTTATGGTTTCCTTTTCCCAGTTTAATTGTTCTACCTCGCCTGGGTATGGATCCTATCTTAAAGTTGCTGGCACGGAAAGGCAAATGAGAGGTAAAATGACTCAATTTGCTAAGATAAATTCACCTTGGACTTTAACTCACTGTATTAGTCCATTCTCACGCTGCTAATAAAGACATACCCTAGACTGGGTAATCTATAAAGGAAAGAAGTTTAATTGACTCACAGTTCCACAGACTGGGGAGGCCTCAGGAAACTTAAAATCATGGTGGAAGGGGAAGCAAACATTTCCTTCTTTACATGGCAGCAGAAAGGAGAAGAAGGAGGAAACCACTTATAAAACTATCAGATCTCATGAGAACTGACTTACTATCATGAGAACAGGATGGGGGAAACCATCCCCATGAGTCATTTATCTCCACCTGGTCCCTCCCACACATGTGGCAATGATGCAAACTATAATTCAAGATGATATTTGGGTTGGAACACATCCAAACCATATCAATCACTTTCCATTTAAAACTATGTTTATAAAGACACCAAACGGCACAAAAGTATTAATAATATATGTAACCCAAAATAAGCTCTGGGTATTTATTTACTTTTGCTTGAAGTTTGTGGTTTACATGTGTAAGCAATGCTCTACAGATAATCAGACTATCGGAAGACGGAATCCCCATGCCAATCTTCCTCATTCATTCCCTGGGCAAGTCCCTTAATCTACATATATCTAAATTCTCTATTTTTTTTAAAAAAAGATGATACATATCTCAATATTTACTTTTGTCCATTAATTAAAATTCTGAAAACAGAGGTAGACGTGGTGGCCGTGGCTCCATGGGCTCCGGTAGCTCCCACCTCCCCAGCGCTGGCGGCACACCCACGCCAGCCCGGAGGAGCAGAGGATATTGCAAAGGACACAGATGAAGAGATGCACAGACCAGGTATGGGACGAGTGCAGAGCTTCCATGCCATACCTAGGTGCCACCCTTCAAGAACCTTCATGTGTTCAGCCATCCAGAAGCTTCCTGAACCTGTCCTTTTGTGTTTTTCTGGAGGCTTCATTATGGAGACACGATTGACTAAATGATTGGCCATTGGTGATAAACTTAACCTTCAGTCCGCTCCCGGGAGTGATCCTGCCTTGGTCTTTCTGGCGACCAACCCCATCCTGAAGCTGCCTAGGGGCTGCCAGCCCTCAGTCAATCATTCACAGGCAAAAAGACATCACTGTGGAGATTCCAAGGATTTTAGTGTTCATTTCTGTGTCGGGCGCAGTGCTAAGTGCTAGGTGTTCACTGGCGATGAGGCCGATGGAGGTTACCAAACTTGTGGACCAGAGCCTCATGTAACAGACGTGGACCTCACTGTAGCCTGGTCATGGCTTCTAGCTTTTTGGATCTGAGGCTCCAAAGGAGGAAATGACCATTCAGGGTTCTTGCTCCAGCTTGATTATGGAAACTGAAACTTCACAGGGTGTGCACTTACCAAGGACAGGAAAATTTCTCTCTTTGAAGGGCTTTAAATGTGTAACAAAGAAAAATGACGACTTTGTCTATCAGATAGCAGATGAAAAACATTGTGAACAATTACTCAGAGGCAGAAATCCAAGTCTGGGAGGCCACCTCCAATGACCCATGGGGCCCAGCCAGCTCTCTGATGACCGAGATTGCGGACCTGACCTACAACATGGTGGCCTTCTCGGAGATCATGAGCATGGTGTGGAAGCGGCTCAATGACCATAGCAAGAACTGGCAGCGTGTGTACAAGGAGCTGCTGCTGCTGGACTACCTCATCAAGATAGGCTCCGAGTGCATGGCCCAGCAGTGCTATGAGAACATCTTTGCCATCCAGACCCTGAAGGACTTCCAATACATTGACCAAGATGGCAAGGACCAGGGCATCAACGTGCATGAGAAGTCAAAGCAACTGGTGGCCCTCCTCAAAGATGAGGAATGACTGAAGGCTGAGAGGCCCAGGCTCTAAAAACAAAAGAGCGCATGGCCCAGGTTGCCACTGGCATGGGCAGCAACCAGATCACCTTGGGCAAGGCTCCAGCCAGCCCAACCTCTCCACCAGCCACTTGGAGCAGGAGTATGGCAAGGCCAGGTGTCCCCAGGCTCCTACCGTGGCTGTGAGTAATGGAAGTGCTTCTCACCCTTTGCCAGAGCAGCAGCAATGGGTGACAGGTGGGATGGGTGTCCCTGGGCTTAGGGAGCGGTGGCCCTTGCAGAGCTTGAATCTATACTCAGTACTGAGCCTTTGGCAGCCCAGGCAAATTGTCCTTGATCTGGATTGAGTTTGGTTATAAAGGGACTTTTAGCCCCTTGGCTGCTCTGTTCAGGGGTCTCTAAGGCCCTTTGCTGCCCTGTGGGTCTCACTCTGTACATCTGGGCAGAAGGTGGGCAGAGGCAAGTCTTGTCTGCTTTCTCCTCAGAGCGGGTCTGGCAGCAAAGGTTTGTCCTGCTGCATCTCCAGTGGGGAGTTGACTCTGGTAGCCAGGAGGAAACAAATGCTTTTTCTTGATAATCTTGTTTCTTTTTTTTCTGAGACAGAGTCTCACTCTGTTGCCCAGGCTGGAGTGCAATGGCACAATCTCGGCTCACTGCAAACTCTGCCTCCCGGGTTTAAATGATTCTCCTGCCTCAGCCACCCAAGTAGATGGGATTACAGGCACCCGCCACCACGCCCAGCTATTCTTCGTATTTTTAGTAGAGACGGGGTTTCACCATGTTGGCTAGGCTGGTCTTGAACTCCTGACCTCGTGATCCACCTGCCTTGGCCTCCCAAAGTGCTGGGATTACAGATGTGAGCCACTGCACCTGGCTGATAATCTTGTTTGTTTAATCTCATATTAAATGTCTTTCCACTGACTGAAAAAATAAATAAAATATTGAAAACAGTAAGAAGCATACTTTCTTTTTTGTTGTTGTTTTTTTGAGACGGAGTCTCGCTGTCGCCCAGGCTAGAGTGCAGTGGCGTGATCTCCGCTCACTGCAGGCTCCGCCCCCTGGAGTGGTTCACGCCATTCTCTTGCCTCAGCCTCCCACGTAGCTGGGACTACAGGCATCTGCCACCTTGCCCGGCTAATTTTTTTTTGTATTTTTAGTAGAGACGGGGTTTCAACGTGTTAGCCAGGATGGCCTCGATCTCCTGACCTCGTGATCCGCCTGCCTCGGCCTCCCAAAGTGCTGGGATTACAGGCGTGAGCCACCGCGCCCGGCCAGAAGCATACTTTCTAAAAAGGTCTGAGGTTCTAAAATTCTTTTCCTGTTCTTCAAACTCTGTGGTAAGTTAAGAAAACTTGGTGGGGTGTGGTAGCTCACACCTGTAATCCTAGCACTTTGGGAGGCCGAGGCAGGTGGATCAGCGGAGGTCTGGAGTTCGAGACCAGCCTGGCCAACGTGGTGAAACCTTGTTTCTACTAAAAATGCAAAAATTAGCTGGGTGTGGTGGCATGCGCCTATAATCCCAGCTACTTGGGAGGCTGAGACAGGAGAATTGCTTAACCCAGGAAGCAGAGGTTGCAGTGAATGGAGATTGCACCATTGCACTCCAACCTGGGCAACAGGGCAAAAACTCTGTCTCAAAAAAAAAAAAAAAAGACTTTTGCTTAATTCTTAGAACTCCAAGTAGACATCCTTGAATAACGATAGCTACCATTTACAGAGTGTTTACCTAAATCCAAGCAACATCAAAGTGTTCTACATGTATTGATTCATTGAAACTTCACAACAATTATCAAAGGTAGATTTCATTATTCACAACCGAGGAAACAAAGGCACAAAATTAATTGACTTCCCTCAGAAATCCCATGTAGTAAGTGGCAGACTTAGAATTTAAACAGTATGGCTTGACTCCCTACTGTTATTTATTTTTTTTTTTTATATAGGGTCTCACCCTGTCTCCCAGGCTGGAGTACAGTGGCACAATCTCAGCTCACTGCAGCCTCGACATTCTGGGCTCACACAATGCTCCTGCCTCAGCCTTCCAAGTAGCTGGGAATACAGGCACACACCACCACACCCAGCTATTGTATTTTTTAGTAGAGACAGGGTTTCGCCATGTTGCCCAGGCTGGTCTCAAACTCAGGGACTCAAGCAACCTGCCCACTTCAGCCTTTCAGAGTATTGGGATTACAAGTGTGAGCCACAGCACCTGGCCAACTCCATACTCTTTTTTTTTTTTCTTGAGACGGAGTCTCGCTCTGTCGCCCAGGCTGGAGTGCAGTGGCGCAATCTCGGCTCACTGCAAGCTCCGCCTCCCGGGTTCACGCCATTCTCCTGCCTCAGCCTCTCCGAGTAGCTGGGACTACAGGCGCCCGCCACCACACCCGGCTAATTTTTTGTATTTTTAGTAGAGATGGGGTTTCACCGTGGTCTCGATCTCCTGACCTCGTGATCCGCCCGCCTTGGCCTCCCAAAGTGCTGGGATTACAAGCTTGAGCCACTGCGCCCGGCCAACTCCATACTCTTATCCATTATGTACTATATCCCTTCTGTTGCCATGATGCTTCATAATGTCATAACTGGTATTTTGGCTGTATCCTCAATAAATACTCGTTAAGTGGGTCTGAATATAATTCTTAATATGTATTTGAGAAATAATAGAGTTGGCATTTTCAGAGAAAGACCTTAAGTTATAAGACTATTAATTTGTGGCCATTAATATATATTCATTGTGATATATAATGAGAATGCTGTTTCTTTGGATATGGTTGAAGAGAGCTGGCCAGCTTTTGTATGCCCTGATAATCTGCCCTTCTCTTGTCCAAAAATACACACCTCCTTTAGCACATTCCTTTATGTATGATTTTAAACTCCCTCTCCATTTTCCCACTCTTCTATATGAATATTTTTGGGCTGGGCGCAGAGGCTTACGCCTGTAATCCCAGCACTTTGGGAAGCCGAGGTGGGCGGATCACAAGGTCAGGAGTTTGAGACAAGCCTGACCAACATGGTGAAATCCTGTCTGTACTAAAAATACAAAAATTAGACGGGCCTGGTGGCGGGCGCCTGTAGTCCCAGCTACTCGGGAGGCTGAGGCAGAAGAATCGCTTGAACCTGGGAGGTGGAGACTGCAGTGAGCCAAGACTGTGCCATTGCACTCCAGCCTGGGTGACAAGAGCAAAATTCCATCTGAGACGGAGTCTCACTCTGTCGCCCAGGCTGGAGTGCAGTGGTGCCATCTTGCCATCTGGGATTACAGGCGTGAGCCACCACACCCGGCCAAAGGCTTTTAGTTATTAATTTGAAAAATAATACTCAACATTTCTGCTTTAGTTTGAGGAATCACTGACATAAGACCTAAAACTATATTAACATAAAGTTTATTAGAATAAACCAGAATAAATATATAAAATGCATCCTAGACCCTTCATGCTTTTACGCATTTGAGTGAGTGTCCTGACCAAACTCTCTTTGGACAATATTCTGCACCACAGAACTACAAACTCTAATTTTCCAAACTACACAGTAGGCTAGAATGTGAGGTTGGGAACATGATCTTTGTATTAGTTATTGCAGGAGTAAAATGCAGACAACATCATGGACACCCACTAAATTCACTGACCTTTAATGACATTTGATACTCTGAATTTGGCAGTCAGCAAGCAGGTTTGGGGCTTAAGAAAATATTAACATTTCTGCAATGTTATGTTTGGTCCCATAAACCTGTGAAAGCATTTTGAAAAATATAAGATAGCATTGAGACATAAAGTAGTAGTATTACCATCATCAGAATCTGGTAAGTGTCTCCATTTTCTTTTCTTTTTTTTTTTTTTTTGAGACGGAGTCTCGCTCTGTCGCCCAGGCTGGAGTGCAGTGGCACGATCTCAGCTCACTGCAAGCTCCGCCTCCTGGGTTCACGCCATTCTCCTGCCTCAGCCTCTCCGAGTAGCTGGGACTACAGGCGCCCGCCACCATGCCCGGCTACTTTTTGTATTTTTAGTAGAGACGGGGTTTCACCGTGGTCTCGATCTCCTGACCTCGTGATCTGCCCACCTTGGCCTCCCAAAGTGCTGGGATTACAGGCTTGAGCCACCGCGCCCGGCTAGTGTCTCCATTTTCAACATCAATGGATTGAAATCTGATTATACAATTCTCCTTTCATCCATCTAAGTCTCCTTCTGGAAAGGGAAAGACACTTGCTTTTTCCACAGTCTCCTTGTATGCATCTTTGCACAATCTCAGCTGCTCTGCTGAAGGTTCTAACCACCACTTTCTGTGACACCTGCCAGTCCTCCCCCTCTCCTGCTGATCTGCATCCTCCTACTTCTCTCCTCCCTGCCCCACCCCCACGAATGCATGTATGCATTGCCTGGATCCTGTGACCCTCACACTCATCCCTAACTCAGAGCAGTGCATCCGTGAGTAATACTTTCTAGAGGCACTCTGCCCATCCACTGGATGCGATATACATAGGATATGATTTCCATCCTCCTTCTGAAAGTCAGAGAGCACTTCCCAGGATGATTCTCTGAAAACTGATAGCAGGTTTTCTTCCAGAAAATTGCAGGACAGGTTGAACTGAATCTATTTTTTAAAAAATGCCCTTGAGGTTTCAATTTTTAAAAAGCTGAAAAGCTATATTTCTGGCTCTGTAAGTAATCCCTATCTCTGAACTCTGTCCTTAAGGTCATGAGATATTTTACAGTATTTATCCTTGGAAATATACATTAGAAATACGAATGAGATCAGGCACAACTTTGCAATTAGTTAAGAACAGTGAGTAACAGGGTTTCAAAAAAAAATACCTAGGTTTATGTCAAATTATATAAGCTAAAGCTTTTCAAATGTATTGTAGAATTACAAATTGTGGCCTAAGTTTTCATCAGATTCTGAGTTTCACATTGACTAAAGATCAAGAAGGAATATAAAATCTAATATTCAAAATAGAATTAGAAGCTACATGCCAGGCCCGGTGGCTCACCCCTGTAATCCCAGCACTTTGAGAGGCTGAGGTGGGTGGATCACTTGAGGTCAGGAGTTCAAGACCAGCCTGGCCAATATGGTGAAACCCTGTCTCTACTAAAATTACAAAAATTAGCCGGTGTGGTGGTGGGCGCCTACAGTCCCAGCTACTTGAGAGGCTGAGGTGGGAGAATCGCTTCAACACAGGAGGCAAAGATTGCAGTGAGCTGAGATTGTGCCACTGCACTCCAGCCTAGGCGACAGAGTGAGACTCTGTCTCAAAAAAAGTTACAATATTCCAGCAATGTGGTAGTCTAGTCTAAGCCTGTTTACTGCTGATAATCCAGAAGTCATTGAATACCAAAGCAAAAACCTAATCTAGATCTTAGATTGAGTTGAAACATGACTCCTCATGACTTCTAGCCTTTTTCTGGGTTTTACTTTCCATTGCGATATATAATGAGAATGCTGTCTCTTTGGATATAGTTGAAGAGAGCTAGCTAGCTTTTGTGTGCCCTGATCATCTGCCTTTCTCTTACACACCTTTTTTTTGCGGGGGTGGGGGGAGGGGGCGGGCGGCGGGGACGGAGTCTCGTTCTGTTGCCCAGGTTGGAATGCAGTGGTACAATCTCGGCTCACTGAAACCTCCGCCTCCCGGGTTCAAGCAATTCTCTGCCTCAGCCTCCCGAGTAGCTGGAATTACAGGCGCTTGCCACTACGCCCACCTAATTTTTATATTTCTAGTAGAGATGAGGTTTCACTATCTTGGCCAGGCTGGTCTTGAACTCCTGACGTCGTGATCCACCCGCCTTGGCCTCCCAAAGTGCTGGGATTCCAGGGATGAGCCACCGTGCCTGGCCCAAAATAAACACCTTCTTTAGCATGTTCCTTTGTGTATTATTTTAAACTCCCTCTCCATTTTCTCCTTCTCTTCTATAAGAATATTTTTATTTGCCTGTGTTGCCCTAAAAATGCAATGCTTAGAATTGAACATGCAGTTCCAGATGAGATCTGACCAGTGTGAAGTACAATGCAATGTTCTCTTCTACCATCTTGACAGTATACTTCTTATGTCATTTAACAAATAGAAAGTTAAGGAAAAAAGTTTTACAGCTATTGGAATGTATGTAGCTGGCAATCCAAAAGTATTTCTGAATTTTGTTAAACGAAAAGCCAGGCTGGGAATGGTGGCTCATGCCTGTAATCCCAGCACTTTAGGAGGCCAGTGTGGAAGAATCACATGAGCCTAGGAATCAAGACGAGCCTGAGCAACATAGCAAGACCCCCTTCTCTACAAAAAAATTAAAAATTAGTCAGGCATGGTGGCATGCATCTGTAGTTCCAGCTACTCAGGAGGCTGAGGTAGGAGGAGTGCTTGAGCTCAGGAAGTCGAGGCTGCAGTGAGGTATAATCACGCCACTGCACTCTAGCCTGGCCAACAGAATGAGACCAAAAGAAAGAAAGAATAAAGAAAAGAGACCCGGCATGGTGTCTCACGCCTGTAATACCAGCACTTTGGGAGTCCGAGGCCAATCACGAAGTCAAGAGATCTAGACCATCCTGGCCAATATGATGAAACCCCGTCTCCACTAAAAATACAAAAAAAATGAGCTGGAGGTAGTGGTACATGCCTGTAGTCCCACCTACTCAGGAGGCTGAGGCAGGAGAATCCCTTGAACCAGGGAGGTGGAGGTTGCAGTAAGCCGAGATCGGCCACTACACTCCAGCCTGGCAACAGAATGAGACTCCATCTCAAAAAAAAAAAAAAAAGTAAATAAAATAAAAAAACAAAAATCAAACCAAACAAAACATGCCAGCTTTTCTATATTCTTTATTTATTTTTTGAGATGGAATCTCATTCTGTTGCCCAGGCTAGAATGCAGTGGTGCAATCTCAGCTCACTGCAACCTCTGCTTCCCAGGTTCAAGTGATTCTTCTGCCTCAGTCTCCCAAGTAGTTGGGACTACAGGCATCTGCCACCACATGCGGCTAATGTTTGTATTTTTAGTAGAGACGGGGTTTCACCATATTGGCCAGGCTGGTCTCGAACTCCTAACATTGTGATACGCCTGCCTCAGCCTCCCAAAGTACTGGGATTACAGGTGTGAGCCACCGCACCCGGCCTATTTTTGTTTTTAAGAAAACTTGCAGAACAAGGCTAGGCACTGTGGCTCACACCTGGAACCCCAGTGCTTTAGAAAGCTGAGACAAGAGGATCACTTGAGGCCCAAAGTCCACCGCCAGGATGGGCAACATAGTGAGACCCTGTCTCTGCCAAAAAAAAAAAAAAAAAATTAAATTAACCAGTTGTGATGGCTTGCACCTGTAGTCCTAGCTACTCATGAGACTGAGATGGGAAGTTTCTTGGGCCCAGGAGTTTGAGGCTGCAATGAGCTATAATGTGCCACTGTACCACAGCCTGAGTGATAGAGTAAGATACTGTCTCTTAAACAAACAGGGCCTGTAATCCTAGCACTTTGGGAGGCCAAGGTGGGGAGATCGCTTGAGGTCAGGAGTTCAAGACCAGCCTTGCCATCATTATGAAACCCCATTTCTACTAAAAATACAAAAATTCACTGGACATGGTGGCACATGCCTGTAATCCCAGCTACTCAGTGTTGGAAATAAGAGCTCAGAGTTGCAAAGAAAATGAGCATTCAAATAAAGGATTTCTCAGCAAGGCAAATTTGCTTCTGCAGAAGGGTACTGCTCATTCTTGTCACTGCAAGAGCACATTGAACAAAGAAGGGAATGAGTTTTTATCCCTAACACAGTCAGTCCCTACTACTGTGTCCAGTCCCCATTGGCTGGGGTCGGACTGCACAACCTAAGCTGATTCCGATTGGCTACTTCAAAATAGAGCAGGGGTGGGAGCTACAGCAGTGGGAAGAGCAGTTTTGGAACTAAGGGTGCCAAATAATGCACAGATATGGGTTGTTACAGATTGGGAATGGATGTGGGTTACACATTGGGAATGGATGTGAGTTACACATTGGGAATGGCTGGAAATTGTTTACCGTAACTAGGGGCAAGGAGGCAAGGAAGTTAGGCTTTGAAAATAGAGGACAACAGATCTTTGAAGAGGAACTCAATGTTTCCTACAACTTCCCCCTCTTGATTTTCATAATTCTTCCTCTTCAAACTCTTTAGCGTGTCTTGACTCTGCTGTTCTACTTGGTTTTCTAAAAGTAGGAATTTATCTGAGTAAGGTGGGAGAGAATTAAAGGTTTTGGTGAGAGCTGTTTCTATAAGTCTCTGCACCAATCCATGAATACAGGGTATGATGCAGCATCCTACAAGAATAAGTACACCTATAACAATTGCAAGAGATAAGGCCTTGTAATGCCTTTGTAATTGTTCCATTGGGGGCTATGTTATTAGGAATGGAATAAGGACAGGACAGACTGGTTTGTAAGCTCTTGGAAGGGCTTAAGCTCACTGCATCCCATTACATCTCCAAGGAATGCTAAGTTTTCCTCCTGTCATGAGAGACGGGAGGTAAAATTGACATCAGGAGACAGAGGCTGGATGGCCCTCGGAGGCTGACCGGCAGGGTGTCAGACTTTAGGGAGTAGCAGAGAAAGAGAGATCAGCAGAATTCATTACCCCAGGCTGTGGGGTCTTGGAAGAGAGCTACCATACAGCTCATGCCCTGTCAAATGGAAGACCATCCAAGTGGTCATTGGGTATGGAAGGGATAAAGGAGGTATAGGAGGGTTACATTGTTTTTAGCTTTAGTTTGGTAGGACTCTCCTCTGGAACAATGGCCCATGACTCTGGAAGTGGTGACACCTTCTTGACTCGGGTATGATGAGTCCATCCTCTTTCTGCTGTTTGGACTGCAGTTTCAGTGGTTAGAAGCACTAGGTAGGGTCCTTCCCAAGCTGGTTCTAGTTTTCCTTCTTTCCAACTTTTGATGAGGACATAACCCCCAGGCTGATGCTGGTGTGCTGGGAACTCTAAGGGTGGCACCTGTGCTAAAAGACCTTTAGTTCTGAGAGAAGAGAAAGTGGAAGACAGACCAAGTATATAATCTCTGAGAAACTGATCTTTTGTTTCAAACATAGGAATGTCAGCAGTGGAGTGTAATTAGGGCAACCCATATAGCATCTCATAAGGAGATAAACCAACATCTTGCCGAGGGGCAGTTCAGATTCTTAACAAGGCAATGAGTAGGCATCTAGTCCACGGCAACAGAGTCTCTAAGACTAATTTAGTTAAGTGACTCTTCATTTTCTCCACTCTTCCCAATGAAGGTGGGTGCCAGGGAGTATGGTATTCCCATGTTATGTCTAGTGCTTGGGTTAATTTCTTAATGACATGTGCAATGAAATGAGTCCCATTATCTGAATCAATATTTTCTGTTAGTCCATACCTGGGTATAATATTTTCAATCAATGCTTTGACTACATTATTAAGTTGCACTTGAAAAGGGAATAGCTTCCACCCAGTGAGTAAGGTGATCTACTATCACTAATAAGTACTTTAGGTGAATGATTGAGGGCATTTCAGTGTAATCAACTTGGACACTTTGGAATGGTCTTAATCCTGGACTTCTTTCCCCAAGGGGTGGTTTTCTCAGGGTCTACTTATTAGTCTTGTTGCATATTAGGCAACTATCTGTAACTTGTCTTGCCAGAGTATAAATTCTTATACATCCATAAACCCTGAGAACTGCATCACACATAGCTTGAGGTCCCGTTTTGATGCAGGTGAGATAAGACTTCTCTCATGAGGGGTTTGGATAACATTTATCTTTGGTCTGGTAGCACTCATTTCCCTTCTGAATTTTCTTTGGCCCCTATTTTCATTGATTTCTCCCTTTCAGCGGAAGAGAAGATGGGGACTGGTCAGGGGAGGAAGACAAGGGATTAGGTGAAAAACGGGTATTTCAGAGGAAATGGCAGCTTGTTTGGCTATTTGATCTGCAAGGTTATTCCCTCGACTTTCAAAAGAAAGACCTTTTTGGTGTCCTGGGATATGGACAATAGCTGTCTCTTCTGGCAGCTGGAGGTTATCTAATACTTGAGTGATTAATTCCTTGTGGACAAGGTCTTGGCCTTTGCTATTAATGAGACCTCATTCAGTCCAAATTTTCCACAGGTGTGAGCTACCCCGCCTCTAAGGCGTACTTGGAATCAGTATAAATAGTCCCTTCCTGGTTTTGCAAGTGTTTCAAAGCCTGATTTAATGTAAACAATTCACAAGTTTGGGTGGACCAATTATTAGCCAGTCTTCCTGACTATATTTCTGCAAGAGCTTCCCCATCAGCGACTGAATATCCATTATGTCTTTTTCCTTCAATTACCCAGGAAGGGCCATCTATAAATAAATGCTGTCCTGTTTTGAAAGGGGTCTCTCTTAAATTGGGCCTGACTTTTGTGTGGTAATCAATTAAATCTAAACACTGATGCTCAGGTCCTTTTAGATTCGGATTCCCTGTTAGAAAACCTGCTGAGTTAAGTGAATTATCAGTGGTTAGTGTTAAATCATCTCTTTCTAATAGGATAGCTTCATTCGCTAAAATCCTTGAGTCAGTGAGCCACCTTCCTGCTTTCTGGCTTAAAATAGCTCTAACTTGATGGGGTGTGCTTACAACCAAAATTCCCCCAAAAATTAGCTTTCTGCTTTCTTCAGTTAACAAAGCAGTGGCTGCAATAGATTGAACACATTTGGGCCATCTACAGGTTAAGGGGTCTAAAACCTTTGATAGAAAGGCTACAGGTTGCTGGTGGCCCCCATGTTCTTGGGTAAGTACCCCTAAAGCTACCCTCTTGTTTACATTAACAAAAAGGTAAAATGGCTTTTCTAGGAGTTCCTGCTTAGTTTTAGGCAAAGGTAGGGATACAATTCCTTCAACTCACTCAGGTCCTATCCTTGATTTGTCCTTACTTATTAAGTGCCCTAAGTATTTAACTTCAGGCTTTACAAATTGGAGTTTTCCTTTTGAAACCTGTAAGCCTTTTTCTCCGAAATGGTTAAGGAGGCCAATGGAGAGTAATTTCAGTGGGCCTTATCTTTTGGAGCCCCCTGCTGGAAGGTGGATAACATAATACTTGCTTTTTGTTTTGGCTTACATGTACTTTGAGCTTCTCTAAGGAGTTCGTTCATGGGACGGTCTTTTCAATTCTCTATCTTTTGTCTTTAGCATTCCCTGCCCAAGGGGATCTTCATATTTTCCCAGTGAGCTGCATTGTTATTGTCCCACCAGGGGTCTTAGGCAGAGAATTTTTGGTCTGCGGTGGGAACATTTTGACGGGAGAGTGTTCAGGTTCCCAAATTACCATAGCAGCTCTACAGATTATTCTCCTTTCTTCCCCTGAAAAGAGGATGCCCATGATGGACATTAATTCAGCCCAAGTATATAATTGGGGTCCTAAAAATTGGTCAGTTTTATCTGCCACTCCATAAAGGTCATCTAACAGTGGCTTGACTTTTTTTTTCAAGTTTCAAACTTCTGAGCTGGTTAAGGGGACATTCACAAAGCCAATAGCTCCCCCCTCCTATGGGCACCTCTCTTAAGGGGAAGAATGTTGGAGCTGATTCCCTAGAGGTAGAGGAGAAAGGGAAGTTCTGAATATTCTTTTTACATTGCTCTACCTCACGTTGAAATCCTTTTAGGGAAGGGTACTTAGGAGCAGGCTCATGGGATGATAGTTCCCAAAAGTCAGGGTTGTAAGGAGGAGGAACAACGTGAGTAAGGGAAGGATCTGGGCTGGCAGTGGCTGTCTGAGGGGGAGGGAGGTTGGGATCAGGGGCATTAAGCAGGGGAAGGTGGTCCATGGGATCCCATACTCTGGTGGACTGTTTGGAGGTAGGGACCCTGTTCTTTTCCGAGGAATTGGTTTCTGACTTACTTCCTGTAGTTCTTAGGGGATAAAGGAGACTTAGGGTTTCCCATCCTGGAGATTTGACCTGAGGCCCAATCCCTTGTCCTAGAGATTTCTTGCCTTTCCTTTCTCTAAAGGCTCAACTCCCTCTTACTGGAGATTTCTTGTCTCTATCCCGACCACCAAGGAAATACTTTGTCGCCCCCCACGTTTCTTACCTTGGTCTGTGCACAGAGTTACCTGGTTGCTGCAGTATGTGAGGATCCTTTCCGCCCACATTGCTGAGTGTCCAGGTTTATTCATCACACTGGGTAGGGCCCAATTCCTTACCCTGAGGCCACCACGACAAGGCAGTGGGATGCTTTCCTCATGGGAGGGGACTGAAGACCCTTTCCCAGAGGAGAATGGGAATCCCAGACAAGCCCAGGAAATAAGAGCTCGGAGTCACAAAGAAAACGAGCTCTCAAATAAAGGATTTCTCAGCAAGGCAAATTTACCTCTGAGAAGCGCTGCTCGTTCTTCTGGTCACTGCAAGACCACACCAGACAAAGAAGGGAATGGGTTTTTATCCCTAACACAGTCAGTCCCTACTACTGCGTCCAGTCTGCATTGGCTGGGGTCGGACTGCACAATCTAAGCTGATCCCAATTGGCTACTTCAAAATGGAGCAGGGGGGGGAGCTACAGCAGAGGGAAGAGCAGTTTCGGAACTAAGGGTGCCAAATAAGGAACAGATGTGGGTTGTTACAGATTGGGAATGGATGTGAGTTACAGATTGGGAACAGATGTGGATTACAGATTGGGAATGGATGTGGGTTACAGATTGGGAACAGATGTGGATTACAGATTGGGAATGGATGTGGGTTACAGATTGGGAACAGCTGGAAATTGTTTAACGTAACTAGCGGCAAGGAGGCAAGGAAATTAGGCTCTGAAAATAGAGGACAAGCAGAACCTTTGAAGAGGAACTCACTGTTTCCAAAATCAGGAGGCTGAGGCAGGAGAATCGCTTGAACTCAGGAGGCGGAGGCTGCAGTGAGCTGAGGTCGTGCCACTGCACTCCAGCCTGGGTGACAGAGTGAGACTCTGTCTCAAAAAAAAAAAAAAAAAGCAAACTTGCAGAATATGAGGCTAAAGTTTTATGGAACCTTTAATTTCGTATCCACCTTCTCAGTATATTTAATATACTGGTTTCACATGGATACTTCACCTTTTTCAAAGATCAATTTCAGTAGCATCAGTAGCCACTTTCTTTTTTATTTATTTTAACTTTCATTTTAGTGTCAAGGGTACATATGCAGGTTAGTTATATGGGTACATTGCACGTCTCAGGGGTTTGGAGTACAGATTATTTCATCGCCCAGGTAATAAGCATGGTATCTGATAGGCACTTTTTCAGTCCTCACCCACCTCTCACTCTCTGCCCTAAAGCAGGCCCCAGTGTCTGTAGTTCCATTTTTTGTGTCCATGTGTATTCTGTGTTTAGCTCCCACTTACTACTTTCATTTAACTCAACTTTAAAGCAATCTGCCAGCTCAGAAGTGATTCTTGCCTGAACAGAATTCCACTGGATAAGACCTACTCCAAGCATGAATACATAGTGACTGTTGACCAGCTATTGTTGGATATTGGCAGCAATAAATGGTATGCTTTTTCTCCAAGAGGGAAAGGAGAATGTTATAGGAGGAAGCATCCACAACAGGAAACTGGCATGATCTGTTTTCTAATGTCAATATGAGTCATATATTTATTTATTTATTTATTTCGAGATGGAGTCTTGTTCTGTTGTCCAGGCTAGAGTGCAGTGGTGTGATCTCGGCTCACTGCCACCTCCACCTTCCAGGTTCAAGCAACTCTCCTGCCTCAGCCTTCTGAGTAGCTGGGATTACAGGTGCCCGCTACCATGCCCAGCTAATTTTTGTATTTTTTACTAGAGATAGGGTTTTGCCATGTTGGCCAGGCTGGTCTTGAACTCCTGACCTCAAATGATCCACTCACCTTGGCCTCCCAAAGTGTTGGGATTATAGGCATGAGCCACTGTGCCTGGCATAGATTTATTTTTTGGGGCAGATTACATGTTTATCTGAAATGAGGAAACGTTTTCTGTGATAATGATAGTGATCATGTAAAAGAATGGCCTGATCTAAAGGAATCACCATTTTGTCCAAACAGGTGATTACTGGGAACAGAATGTAAAAATAATTTGCTCACTGTTGTATCTCCAGCAATTGATACAATGCTTGGTAAAAAGCAGGTCCTCAAAAAAAAAACAACAAAAAAAAAAACAAAAAAAAACTTTACAAAGTAAATAAAGAAAGGGGGAAGAGAGGAAAGCCAAGAGAATGAGGAAAGAAGTTTCAAGAACATCAGATAAAAGCCCAAATATTTATGCAGGAGAGGATCTCCAAAATCTATGTCCAACTTCCTTATTTTAGATATAGGAACTGCAGACACAGAGGAGTTCACTAACTTCCCAGGGTTATAATATCTCAGGCTAGATGGTTACTGTGTCATTCCCAGATGTTAGGATTTTGGACTGGTGTGTGTGTGTGCATGCATGCACGCACATGCACACGCGTGAGGGTGGCTGTTGCCCAAGCTGGAGTGCAGCCTGGGTAATTTTTGTGTTTTTGTAGAGACAAGATATCCTCCCCCTGTTGCCCAGGCTGGTATTGAACCCCTTGGCTCAAGTCATCCACCAGCCTCCCCCTCCCAAAGTGCTCGGATTACAGGTGTGAGCCACTGCACCTTGCCAGGACTTTGGACTGCAGTCTTCTTAATGAAACACTAGTGGAGCTGCAGGAAGTATCATCAAAGGAAGACCCTGGGATCTTGCACTCTGACTCCAGATTAGCATGCTGAGATTGGAGGAAGCTTGAGAAGAAGTCTTAGCCACAGACTTGGAAGAAACTCTGGGATTTAAACGAAAGAGCAAAAGCAAGACATAGGAGAGCAATTTAATTCTAAACACCAGACTAAAACTGTGCTGTTATTTCCTTACTGTCAATGGTCTATACTTCTCTACACATATGCACCATCGTCCCCTCTTGCTAACAATCTGGGTTAGACTGCAGTAGTTAAAACTCAGGGACAAAAATTAGCTCTCTCAGAGATTATAATTTGCCAGCAGAATTCAGAGACTGTGATGGCACAGATGACAGTGGCTTCTCTCGACATTAGTACTGGGGCATGTGAATAGATGTAATCCTTGGAATGCAGCAAAAAGTTCTGCAGCCAATCATTGGAAAAAGTGCAGTTACACAGATTTCTTCACGGCAAGACTTTATAAGGCCTTTAACATACTAATATGAGTTTTAAATCTCCAAAAGGCAAATTGGTTCTTAGACTTTCCAAACTTATTTGACCCATACACTCCCTACTTTGATTTTGAGGACTTATTTTCCAAGGGACTATACTTGGGGACAATAGTTTTTCTTTTTTTTTGTTTTTAAACTGTGATTTCATATCATAAACCAGTACACACATACTTCTAAAGGTAAAACTAAGACAAAGGTTTCATAAAATATTATGTACTTTTTCTTTTTTTTGAGACGGAGTCTCGCTCTGTTGCCCAGGCTGCAGTGCAGTGGTGCAATCTCGGCTCACTGCAACCTCCACCTCCCAAGTTCAAGTGATTCTCCTGCCTCAGTCTCCCAAGTAGCTGGGACTACAGGTGTGTGCCACCATGCCCGGCTAATATTTTCTTTTTTTTTTTTTTGAGATGGAGTTTTGCTCTTGTTGCCCAGGCTGGAGTTCAATGGCACAATCTCGGCTCACCGCAACCTCTGCCTCCTGGGTTCAAGTGATTCTCCTGCCTCAGCCCCCCGAGCAGCTGGGATTACAGGCATGTGCCACCTTGCCCAGCTAATTTTTTGTATTTTTTTTTAGTAGAGATGGGGTTTCTCCATGTTGCCCAGGCTGGTCTCGAACTCCTGACGTCAGGTAATCTGCCCGCCTCGGCCTCCCAAAGTGCTGGGATTACAGGCATGAGACACCGTGCCCAGCCTCCCACAAGGTTTTGAGTGTTTTGAAGGCCAGGGCTATGTCTTATTCTTCTTGGTATCACCAGCACCTGGTATGATACTGTGCACAAAGTAGGCCTCAATAAATGCTTGTTGAATTGAATTTATTTGAGTTTCCAGAAATGGGGAGGTCACCAGAGAAACGTACAGACCAGGAAAAGGCGATTGAACTCACTCGAAGGAATTTTGTTTGTTTGTTTTGTTTTGTTTTGTTTTGTTTTTGAGACGGAGTCTCACTCAGTTGCCCAGGCTGGAGTGCAGGGTGCAATCTCAGCTCACTGCAACCTCTGCCTCCCAGCCTCAAGCCATTCTCCTGCCTCAACTTCCCCAGTAGCTGGCATTACAGGTGCCCGCCACCACATCTGGTTAATTTTTGTATTTTTAGTAGAGACAGGGTTTCACCATGTTGGCCAGGCTGGTCTTGAACTCCTGACCTCAGGTGATCCGCCCACCTCGGCCTCCCAAACTACTGGGATTACAGACATGAGCCACCACTCCCGGCTAGTGTTTTTAAATAAAGGGGAAATTATAATGACAGGCAGAGATGTTTTGGAAAGTATGTTCGTGGCAAGTGCCTAAAAGTAGGAGTCAGAGAAACCCAAGTCCGTGAGTTGGCCAAGAGACTGAAAGACCCTCAAGAGAAAAGACGGGATGGGAGGAAGGCAGCTGGAATCACAGCCAAGGCAGCACTACAATGTGCTGGAACTCCCCAGCATTCTGACCCAATGACCTACTTCGTGCAAGGCTGGGAGTGCTGTAGATTACAGCAAAGTGTAACAACAGAGCCCTATAAGTGCAAAACACCCTGTGCCTATGTGCCCTTTTTTGAGAACTACTTGTACTTTAACCAGATGATTGGATTAACAGCAGCACTTGCCCTATTGCAGGAAGTGTGACTATTTTCTCAGAGTAAAACAGGCACTAATTTTGAGACTTGGCCCTGGCTCCCATAGGAAGGGAGTGGGAGAGTCTGACTCAACTGACAATGGAAGTCCAGCCAGGAGAGCAAAGAACAATGTCCTCAGGTAAGGCCATTAGTGTCTGGCACATCTGTGGCTTGGTGGTGACTTCCATTCACCAGCCAGCCTGGGTTTTGGGGATAGGCTCTCAGGCCCCAAGGAGAAAGTAGGCAAATGCAAGGCAAAGCTCTCATGCCAGAAGAAGTATGGAGAGTGGGCCTGGCAGTACTGTATGATGCCTGCAGTCTTGATATAATGATAAATGATACGCTTTTTTGTCCTCAACGGGCTCCTACTTACGACAATAAATATATGTCATTTTCCGCACGGAATACTTGGAAGAATCCCAGAAAAACAACTTTGCAACAGGAACCAAGGCAAAAGCCAGCTTTATAAACTGGGTCAAGAAAGAATCCAGGTGGGAACTATGGCCCACCTTGGATAGGAAAAGCAGGCTATCCTTGTAGTTACTAGAAATCTCAGAGACAGTACTACCTATATCCTATGCAGAAAGCAATGACAGTCTTTGTCCTTATTAAAAATGGCACCTGCAATCCTCCAAAATGCAGGGGGAGATAGTCTTCCTGTATTGGTATTTCTATTATCAGACTCATCATGGAGAATCACTGCTATTTATCCCTGAAGAAGAGAATGTTTTGCACAGGGTATTCTTTCCAAATATATGGACAAGACAGTCTGCTACATCATGCAGAGGCTGCAAGTTGCTTATAATCTAATTGGAAAGTTAAATAATTATAAAAGGTTTAAATAGTAGTCCAAGAGAGCAACAGAAGAGTTATCAAAAACTCATGCCTGGTTAATAGTCAAACCAGTTGTGTTAGCTGTAATGTTTATGAGAGCTCAAAGAGAAAGAGTAACCATTTCAGATTAGGAAGATAAAAAAACATTTCACAGGAAATGAGATATCAAGTCTTTTTGTTTCTGAGACAGAGTCTCACTCTGTCACCCAGGCTGGAGTGCAGTGGCATGACCTTGGCCCACCGCAACCTCTGCCTCCTGGACTCAAGCGATTCTCCTGCCTCAGCCTCCAGAGTAGCTGGGATTACAGGTGCATGCCACCACACCCAACTAATTTTTGTATTTTCAATAGAGACGGGGTTTCACCATGTTGGTCAAGCTGGTCTTGAACTCCTGAGCTCAGGTGATCCACCCGCCTCAGCCTCCCAAAGTGCTGGGATTACAGGTGTAAGCCATCATGCCCAGGAGGAACATTAGGTCTTGAAGGACTTTCCATTTATTTTTTTATTTTATTTTATTTTATTTTTTTGAGATGGGCTGGAGTGCAGTGGCGCAATCTCGGCTCACTGCAAGCTCCGCCTCCCAGGTTCACGCCATTCTCCTGCCTCAGCCTCTCCGAGTAGCTGGGACTACAGGTGCCTGCCACCACGCCCGGCTAATTTTTTTTGTATTTTTAGTAGAGACGGGGTTTCACCGTGGTCTCGATCTCCTGACCTCGTGATCCGCACGCCTCAGCCTCCCAAAGTGCTGGGATTACAAGCGTGAGCCACCACGCCCCGCCAGGACTTCCCGTTTATTAAGTACTTACTATTTCTCAAACATTTTCACACATGGATTATTATTTCTCAGAACAATCCTATGAAATAGGCATTGATATCCATAGTCTACAAAGGAGGGAACTGAGATGCTGAGAGTTTAAGCAACTTTTCCTAGGTCACCCAGCTAGTAAAAAGCATAGAGGTTCAGACCCATATGTATGTTACTTCAAAGTTTCTATTTCTTCTGAAGGGGGGTAAAAAAAGAAAAAGAAAAGAAACCAGAGGCTTCCAGTCAGGTTGAACAAGCTCAGGTAAGTCTAATAATGGAAGATATGTTTGGAGTTCTGCAAATAGCCCTATTTGATAGGAGTGGAAATTTCAGGAAAGTGAAAGGGTGGCATTCCACCTAAAAAGTTAAGGAAGCAGTAGTTTGTGAAAGGCCTTAAATAGCAGTGCAAAGAGTCGTGGGGAACTATTTATGTTTGAGCTTGGCCCTCTAGGCATGGAGCCAAAGATAGGGCATGGAGCTCAGGGTCCTAGGTTGTACCCATTCAGGTTGAAAGGGCAAAGGCAAGATTTCTGATATCAAAAGAGAATATAGGCTAAAACTAGAAGGTACAGATAACCTGCAAACTAGAAAGGAAAATAAGAAATGCTAGTGTCATGTCATATAAGAGCTTTAGAGTCAGTTGAGTTTAGATCTTGGCTTTCCCACTTATTATATGTATGACATTCAGCTGGTCACTCAACATCTTTCAGATCCAGTTTCCTAAATTATGAAATATACCTACTTTATGTTAGACTTTGTGGTTGACTCCCCCAAATCCTTTCCACCTCAGTTGATCCATCTAAAGCCATCATGATAATCCCATTCTCCTTGCTAATGATTGGTCCCGGGATGGCTAATGAAATATGCAGAAGAATACAATGGACCCAACTGTGTTGTCCCAAAATTCCTATGTTGAAGCTCTAACTCCCAATGTGATGGTATCCGAAGACAGAGCCTTTGGGAGGAAATTAGGTTTAGAAGAGGTCATGAGGGTGGGGCCTTCATGATGGGATTAATGTCCTTGTGAAAAGAGACACCAGAGAACTTGCTTGCTCTCTCTCTCTCTGCCATGTGAGGACACAATAAGAAGATGGCCATTTCCAAGCCAGAAAGAGAGTCCTTACCTCACCTTACCAGGGTGGCACCCTGCTCTTGGACTTCCAGCCTCCAGAACTGTAAGAAAATAAATTTCTGTATTTTGTTATGTCAACCTGAGCTGACTAATAAAAAGGACTTAACGGGCCCGACATGGAGGCTCACGCCTGTAATCCCTGCACTTTGGGAGGCTGACGCAGGCAGATGACCTGAGGTCGGGAGCTCGAGACCAGCCTGATCAACATGGAGAAATCCCATCTCTACTAAAAATACAAAATTAGCCAGGCATGGTGGCTCATGCTGCCTGTAATTCCAGCTACTCGGGAGGCTGAGAGAGGAGAATCACTTGAACTCAGGAGGCAGAGGTGGCAGTGAGCCGAGATCGCGCCATTAACCTCCAGCCTGGGCAACAAGAACGAAACTCTGTCTCAAAAAAAAAAAAAAAGGACTTAATGGAGGCTGCTAGGTAAGTAGGTAAGTTTTCCCTTGCTCTTCTAAGGGAAACCATAAGTCTCTTTTTTACTTCATATATCAAAAAACACAGAAATAGTGCCAACTGCTACCAGTACCCATTCCACCCCACCAGAGAAACCAACTTGAGAACAAAGCTGATGTATATAATTGGGCAGAACTTCAGGGAAAGGGAGAGAGAACCCTGATATAATCATACCTGAAGTCAATAGTGTAATATTATGGCACTTCCTGTTATTTCAGCCAATATAATTTCTTTCTTTTTTTTTTTTTTTGAGATGGAGTTTCACTCTTGTTGCCTAGGCTGGAGTGCAATGGCAGAATCTTGGCTCACTGCAACTTCCGCCTCCCAGGTTCAAGCGATTTCTTCTGCCTCAGCCTCCCGAATAGCTGGGATTACAGGCATGCGCCACCATGCCTGGCTAATTTTGTATTTTTAGTAGAGACGGAGTTTCTCCATGTTGGTCAGGCTGGTCTCAAACTCATGACCTCAGGTGATCTGCCTGCTTCAGCCTCCCAAAGTACTGGGATTACAGGTGTGAGCCACCATGCCCAGCTGAGCCAATACAATTTCTTATTGTTTAAGTGAATTTGAGTCAGGTTTATGTTACTTTCAGATTATAGCAACCCAGGGTGACTGGGAGAATAAATCCTAATAATTAAAGATTTTAGTGTAGTGTGTAGTACATATATATAAAAATGATAGCTATTAATATTATTTTAGGTAGAGACCTAATTTGTAAGTCACTCAATGTAGTGATCATGACTGGGAGATCTATTAGAAGTCACCTATCGGTGCCAGGCA
Organism: Nomascus leucogenys; assembly: GCF_006542625.1. Taxonomy (NCBI): domain Eukaryota; kingdom Metazoa; phylum Chordata; class Mammalia; order Primates; family Hylobatidae; genus Nomascus; species Nomascus leucogenys. The sequence goes on along the minus strand of NC_044384.1, from coordinate 47,796,264 downwards.
TGGTGGCTCACGCCTGTAATCCCAGCACTTTGGGAGGCTGAGGTGGGCAGATCACCTGAGGTCGGGAGTTCGAGACCAGCCTGGCCAACATGGAGAAACCCTGTCTCTACTAAAAATACAAAATTAGCCAGGCTTGATGGTGCATGCCTGTAATCCCAGCTACTTGGGAGGCTGAGGCAAGATAATCGCTTGAACCTGGGAGGTGGAGCTTGCCATGAGCCGAGATTGTGCCATTGCACCCCAGCCTGGGCAACAAGAGAGAGACTCCATCACAAAAAACAAAACAAAACAAAACAAAACAAAAAAACACCTATTGATAAGGGTTGTGATGAGAAGACTCAGTCTCTGAAAAAGAAAGAAGACTGGAATAAGGGGTAGAGAATTGGCTTGAGATTTGCCTCTGGCAAACCAGGTTTAGATTCTGGTTGACAGGCAAGACACTAGCAGAAGAAACAAAGCAAAACTGATATAAATGTTGAGGATATAGTACGCTTTGTAATTTCCAGATTTCAGCTAGGAGTTTTTCTATGGTCCTAATAACTCAAACAGCCAGCTCTGCTTCAGAAACTTCCTTATGTCCTTTCTTTGCCCTCATTAGAGCTCCCATTATTGGTTTCTCTAGAATGTGCTCTTAGACAAACACTACTTCTGTTTAAATCTTTGCATTATTTAAGCAGGTGAAAATAGTAAAATTAAAGGAGCTCATTTCATTCTTATTCAGTTGTACTTTTTTAAAGACCGAAATGGCTTAATTGCATATTTTAAGCCAAGCAATAAAAACATCTAAAAATTGTTCCAAAACCACATCATTTGCTTGATGGTGAACAGTTTCTAAACAAAACTAATGTAGCCAGGAAAATAGTTGTCCTAAGCCACTGGACAGTTCTTCCTCGAATTGTTGTAGCTGGTAATTAAGCTGGTATACATAGTATGATTGTTAATATTTTCTATTTTTATCAAATTGCTCTTCCTAATTCTGAAAACTTCAGTCCTTGAGGGCATATGAAATCATTTCCTTGTTACTAAGAAACATGTAAAGCAGATTAAATTAGCAATTATGATCCTGAAGCAAAAATTAAGGAAATGTGCAAGGTTTGACTACCAGGATGTTCATTGAAGCTTTATTTATTTATTTATTATTTATTTGATTATTATTTTTGTTTTGAGATGGAATCTTGCTCTGTCACTCAGGCTGGAGTCCACTGGCGTAATCTCGGCTCACTGCAACCTCCGCTTCCCAGGTTCAAGCGATTCTCCTGCTTCACCCTCCCAAGTAGCTGTGATTACAGGCGTGTGCCACCATGCCCAGCTAATTTTTGTATTTTTAGTAGAGACGGGGTTTCACCATGTTGGTCAGGCTGGTCTCGAACTCCTGACCTCATGATCCTCCAGCCTTGGCCTCCCAAAGTGCTGGGATTACAGGCATGAGCCCCCGTGCACAGCCTATTTTTTTTTTTTTTTTGAGATGGAGTCTTGCTCTGTCACCCAGGCTGGAGTGCAATGGTAAGATCTCAGCTCACTGCAACCTCTGCCTCCCAGGTTCAAATGATTCTCATGCCTCAGCCTCCTGAGTAGCTGGTACTACAGTCAGGCACCACAAAACTGGACTAATTTTTGTAGTTTTAGTGGATGGGGTTTCACCCCATTGTCCAGGCTGGTCTCGAACTCCTGACCTCAAGTGATCCTCCCACCTCAACCTCCCAAAGTGCTGGGATTACAGGCATGAGCCACTGCACCTGACCCTGAAAGATGATTAATAATATGTGTGCATGTCTTCTATAGACAGATAAAGCATTGGAAAATTTACTCATTTTCACTTTTCCCAAAAAGAATAATTTTCACTACATAAATAAAAATGATATATATTTATACATTTTGGAAAAGCAAATTGTTTTCAACCACTTTCCACTAATTTGGAAGTCTTATTTTGCTAATGAGGTGATGTTGACATTAACATTAGTAATTTCATTTCTCAAGAACTCATTATATTTCTGCAGTTTATGCTAGATTTATAGATAGATGAGAAAAAGTTTCATCCTGAAGAGTTCATTTTAAAAATATTAGTAAATGTGGAATAATTGTGAACAACTAGTTACCAGGAACTTCCATTTGCCATTTAACAATCTTTGTTCATGTTTGTTTGTGTGTGTTTTTTGTTTGTTTGTTTGTTTGTTTTTTGAGACAGGATCTCACTCTGTTACCCAGGCTGGAGTGGAGCAGCATGATCTCAGCTCACTGCAACCTCCACCTCCCGAGTTCAAGAGATTCTCATGCCTCAGTCTTCCAAGTAACTGGGATTTCAGGCACACACCACCATACCCAACTAATTTTTTTGCATTTTTAGTAGAGATGGTTTTTCATCATGTTGGCCAAGCTGGTCTCAAACTCCTGGCCTCAAGTGATCCGTCTGCTTTGGCCTCTCAATGTGCTGGGATTATAGGCATGAGCCATGGCGTCCGGCCTTTGGTCATGTTTCTACCATGGTTAAGACCTTCTGATAAATTGTCAGATTTATAAAGCTGAATGAGATCAAGTTCCTAATTGGGGAAACAGACACAACACCCTACTTTACTTAACCATGGACATTATGCATTTTTGTTGATTTTTTGGCATTTTTACTTATCCTTTGACAGTAATGATTGCAAAATCATACCATCTAATGTAAAATGAACAATGAGCCACCATTATAAAAGCAATATAAGTAAAATCAAATAAATTAATTTGCTAATTGCCTCTCCTGGCCACTAATAATCACCTGTTAAACATTTATCTCTAAACTATATTCTAGAATAAATTATGTTTCTTTAGCAATTGTTTTGGCTGAAAGTACAGTTTCGGATTCTTGAGTACCATTGGAGGAGATTATACTGCAAAATTTTCCAAATTTGTCCATGCTTTATATATCTTGCCCATAAAACCAGTCAATCCAGTTGAGTCACTAATGGAGCAATGTATAGATGATTCCTCAATATCCATTACTTCATTTACTATTTTTTAAGCCAAATTATTGAGAAACAGGGAACAGTTATAGGGATGTGCCCCAATTAGATAAACCCATTCCATTCCCCAATTATTACTTCAGGATCCCAGGCCTAAATTATTTAGACCATTCTTATTTTGAGACTGTATATAAACTGATTCAGATTAATAAGATAAATTTGTTAGGACTTTTTGAAAGTGTCACTTTGGGCAAGGAGCAGTGGCTCACTCCTGTAATCCCAGCACTTTGGGAGGCTGAGGCGGGTGGATCACCTGAGGTCAGGACCAGCCTGACCAACATGGAGAAACTCTGTCTCTACTAAAAATACAAAATTAGCCTGGTGTGGTGGCACATGCCTGTAATCCCAGCTACTCGGGAGGCTGAGGCAGGAGAATCACTTGAATCCAGGAGGTGGAGGTTGCAATGAGCCAAGATTGTGCCATTGCACTCCAGCCTGGGCAACAAGATCGAAACTCGGTCTCAAAAAAAAAAGAAAGTGTCATTTTGAACATCTTATGACCATTCAATTCTCAGGTAATCTCCATGACCTGGAAAGTCTATCATCAGGAAAGAAGTTGCTTAATAGATATTGCTGTTAGAAGAGGATCTATGCTGATGTTCAAATATGGCCAAGGACATGGGATAAAAGAGAACCTTCTAGAAGACAGAACTGGGCTCAATAAGGGGAATAGAAAGGACAATCCTCTCAGGGGTACTGCCTGAGACTGCCAGTGTGGTTAATCAAGGGCCTCAACCCTGTGCATGGCACAGAGCTCTTGCTATTCCTGTCCAACAGGATGTGGTATGTGTTCTGGAACAGTGGACAGTGTGTGTTGTTGCCCAGTCTCTTATTTTCTAACTTTTTTTCTAAGACAGACTGTCACTCTCTCACCCAGGCTGGAGTGCAGTGGCGTGATCTCAGCTCGCTGCAACCTCTGCCTCCCAGGCTCAAGCAATTCTCCTGCCTCAGCCTCCTGAGCAGCTAGGATTACAGGTGCGCGCCACCATGCCTGGCTAATTTTTTTATTTTTAGTAGGGATGGGTTTTCACCACGTTGGCCAGGCGGTCTCAAACTCCTGACCTCAAATGATCCACCCACCTCAGTCTCTCAAAGTGCTGGGATTACAGGCATGTCCCACAGTGCCCAGCCTATTTTCCAACTTTTTAATCAGTAATCTTGTTATTTGAGTACTGGGGTGCTGGGAGGTAAGTTATTCTGAGAAGCCATAGCCAGGACTGATAAACATGACAACACAATGCCCAGATTGCTCAGCTTGGTGCTGATATCACAATTAGGTGGGTCTTTGGGTTGACTTCCAGGTGAATGCATCTCATATAAGCGGGGTTATGATCAAAGCACTCATTCCTGCCAGCTGCCAGGAGTGAAGTCGGCTAATGGCCCACAGCCAAGTCCCACTCCAGGAATTGTCCTGTCTCCAAATTATACCTGTCCTCAGGGAAAGCCTACACCCAACATACTCTCAGGGAAATAGGGAAACAGAAGTGTGGAATGATGAGTGGTACAAAGGCCTCAAGTGTCATCCCTGCTGCACCTCTCCCCTGGGGATAGGCTGAGGCCTCTGTGGCATCTGCATCACTGTTCAACCCCTCTCTTTGCCCAATCCTGCTTCTTTCTCTTATTCACAGTGGTTGATCCCAAAAGTACTACCCAATAACTTTACTACACACAAATCCCTAACTCAGGGTCTAACTAGGTGTCATCCCAGCCACCAAGGAGGCTGAGGCAGGAGGATCACTTGAGCCCAAGAGTTCGAGGCTGCAGCAAGCTGTGATCACACCAGTGCACTCCAGCCTGGGCAAAACAGCAAGATCCTGTCTCTAATTTAAAAAAAAGTTAATATAAAAAAGTCTATCTCAGGCCAGGTGCAGTAGCTCATGCCTGTAATTCCAGCACTTTGGGAGGCTGAGGCGGGTGGATCATGAGGTCAAGAGATAGAGACCATCCTGGCCAACATGACGAAACCCCTTCTCTACTAAAAATAAAAAAATTAGCTGGACATGGTGGCGCACGCCTCTAGTCCCAGCTATTCTGGAGGCTGAGGCAGGAGAATCGCTTGAACCCAGGAGGCCGAAGTTGCAGTGAGCCAAGATTACACCACTGCAACTCTAGTCTGGTGACAGAGCGAGACTCCATCTAAGAAAAAAAAAAGTCTATTTCCTAGGAATGCAACCTAAGATAATACATAATAATGATAATAATGTTAGGAAGCTGGGTGCGGTGGTTCACGTCTGTAATCCCAGCACTTTGGGAGACCAAGGCAGGTGGATCACCTGAGGTCAGGAGTTTGAGACCAGCCTGACCAACATGGAGAAACCTCATCTCTACTAAAAATACAAAATTAGCCAGGCATGGTGGCGCATGCCTGTAATCCCAGCTACTTGGGAGGCTGAGGCGGAAGAATTGCTTGAACCTGGGAGGCGGGGGTTGTGGTGAGCCAAGATCATGCCATTGCACTCCACCCTGGGCTACAAGAGCAAAACTCCATCTCAAAAAAATAATAATAATAACAATAATAGTAATAATGTGTTAAGAAATACTTAGGACTTATTATGAGCCAACCACTCTTCAAAATGCTTTACATATATTAACTCACTTAATTCTCACTGCCCTATGTGGTAGATGCTATTATTAATTTTGTTTTATGGATGGAAAGAATGTGGCACGGAAAGGTTCAATTAAGCTGTCCAAGTTCACATACTGGTAAGTGCCAAAGCTAGGATCCAAGCCTAGGCAACCTGTTTGCAGAGTACTGCACTCTTTACTATCTCGGAGACACTTGGATAGTATTCATGACGTGCCAACACCTTGCACCCAGCACCACTACAGAGAAATTCAAGGCCAAGAAAAATATCAAGTTGCTATAAGAAGCAGGTGCAGACCAGATAAAATGTGGCAGTGGGCTCAGCTTGCCCATGGCCAACAGGATCACCGACTCTAGGCGTTCCCCAGCTCACCCCTAGTTTCTTGGGCTGTCTCGGAAGGGGCAGTCATTGGCCATGTAGAGGTTACGGGGAGCACAGGCTCCTTAACAGAGACCAAAGACTCCAGTGTCTCCTTTAAACGAAGAATGGGACAGGGGCAGCTGCTGCTGAGAACAGGAAAAAGACCCAGAGGAAAGCCAAGAATCTGAAAAATCTCAGGCACTGTGGCTTCACAGCCCGTGCTATTCATACCATATGTATTGCCTCTCAGTAAGGAAGGGGAAGGGGCATGTGTAAGGCCAATAATAAACCCCTGGCTGAGCCCAAGGTGACATTGTGGTAGAATCTCTGTCATCTATTCTGCCAGGCTCTAGAGTGGCAGCTGCATCCTTCCGGAAAGTGACCCTGATGCATCTCCATCCTGCTTACCAGATGCTAGTTCAGGTTAAATGCCTAACCTCAGTACATGACTGTACCCTGGTCACAGGAATTGTTACAAGAATTAGGGCCAGACTGGGCATGGTGGCTCACACCTGTAATCCCAGCACTTTGGAAGGCCAAGGCTGGTGAATCACCTGAGGTCTGGAGTTCAAGACCAGCCTGGTCAATATAGTGAAACCCTGTCTCTACTAAAAATACAAACATTAGCCAGGCATGGTGGCAGGTGCCTATAATCCCAGCTACTTGGGAGGCTGAGGCAGGAGAACTGCTTGAACCTAGGAGGTAGAGGTTGCAGCGAGCCAAAATCACGCCACTGCACTCCAGCCTAGATGACAGAGCGAGACACTGTCTCAAAAAAAAAGAAAAAAAAAGAATTCAGCCCAATGAAAATGTGCTGGGGAACATTAGAAAAGATTCCTTGCACTCATAGTCAGCAGTTATCTCACCACTTGCCCAAGGATGAGGTGGACATGGAGGAGGCAAATCAGAAGAACAGCAGGGAAATGGTGCTAGAGTCCCTGAATTAAGTCATCCCAGAAACCTGCACTTCCTCCGGACTCGTAGCTTCCTGAACCACTAAGTCTCCTCACCATTTAAGTCAGCGTGACTTGGACTATCTCCCCTTTTGGCGAAGAGAAGGAGCATCTTCAGACTTCACTCCAACCCTTTCCCCTCCAGACCATTGAGAAAATGTTTATGGCATTTAAAAAAGTATTAATTTGGATGCTTTTGGTTGCAAGTAACAAGAGTAAATTGTAGCTAACTTAAGCAAAAGAGACAACCGTTTCGGAAAATTGGGACATTTCATGGAATCCAAGGACAGAGTCACAGCCTGGCCTCTGGAATAAGCCAATTGTAAGGAATTCAAGAGTCCTTTTTCTTCATCTTTTTGCAGTGCCTTTTTCTTACTGCCAAAAAGGCTTTCTTTGTTCTTCAGTCCACAATTAAGAACATAACTACACACAGCTTTTGAATTTTCCGTGTTACAGCTAATGCAGAGAGAGACTGATTTATTTTCTCTCCCTCTCTTCCTCCCTTCCTCTCTAACTTTTGAAATCTCTTGTCTCCAGGCCGGGCGCGGTGGCTCACGCTTGTAATCCCAGCACTTTGGGAGGCCGAGGCGGGCGGATCATGAGGTCAGGAGATCGAGACCACGGTGAAACCCTGTCTCTACTAAAAATACAAAAAATTAGCCGGTCGTGGTGGCGGGCGCCTGTAGTCCCAGCTACTCGGAGAGGCTGAGGCAGGAGAATGGCGTGAACCCGGGAGGCGGAGCTTGCAGTGAGCCAAGATTGCGCCACTGCACTCCAGCCTGGGCGACAGAGCAAGACTCCATCTCAAAAAAAAAAAAAAAAGAAAAGAAATCTCTCTGTCTGAATTTTCAAATTCCTACAGAACAAACTTAGCCCAGCTTGGGTCAGGTAGCCATGCTTGAACTAATGAACTGTGGCTGGTGGCTGGGGAAGGGGTGTCGGGTTGAAGGCCACTTCTAGAAAAGTGGTACTCTTGCTGTACCAAATGGATAGAGCTGGAGTGGAGAACAATAAAGAGAAAAGAAGTTCTTAGCAACATACACTTGAACAACAATAAAAGGGAATATGAGAAAATGAAAGCATTTATCAAAGTTATGAGATTATGAGGTTATTCTCTTTTTTTTTGAGACAGAGTCTCGCTCTGTCGCCCAGGCTGGAGTGCAGTGGCGCGATCTCGGCTCACTGCAAGCTCCGCCTCCCAGGTTCACGCCATTCTCCTGCCTCAGCCTCCCGAGTAGCTGGGACTACAGGCGCCCACCACCACGCCCGACTAATTTTTTGTATTTTTAGTAGAGATGGGGTTTCACTGTGTTAGCCAGGATGGTCTCGATCTCCTGACCTCGTGATCTGCCCGCCTCGGCCTCCCAAAGTGCTGGGATTACAGGCGTGAGCCACTGCGCCCGGCTGAGGTTATTCTTTTAAATTTTGTGTTTTAGAACAGAAAACATAATGCAGGCCGGACGTGGTGGCTCACGTCTGTAATCCCAGCACTTTGGGAGGCCAAGGCGGGCAGATTGCTTGAGCTCAGGAGTTTGAGGCCAGGCTGGCCAACATGGTGAAACACCATCTCTACTAAAAATACAAAAATTGGCCAGACTGGGTTGCTCACGCCTGTAATCCCAGCACTTTGGGAGGCCGAGGTGGGCGGATCACCTGAGGTTGGGAGTTCGAGGCCAGCCTGATTAACATGGAGAAACCCCGTCTCTACTAAAAATACAAAATTAGCTGGGCGTGGTGGTGCATGGTTGTAATCCCAGCTACTCAGGAAGCTGAGGCAGGAGAATCGCTTTAATCTGGGAGGCAGAGGTTGCCGCGAGCCGAGATCACGCCATTGCACTCCAGCCTGGGCAACAAGAGTGAAACTCCATCTCAAAATAAAAATATACAAAAATTAGCCAGACGTGGTAGAGTGCGCCTATAATCCCAGCTACTGGGGAGGCTGACAGGAGAATCGCTTGAACCTGGGAGGTGGAGGTTGCAGTGAGCCAAGATGGAACCACTGCACTCCAGCCTGGGCGACAGAGCAAGACTCCGTCTCAAAAAAAAAAAGAAAAAAGAAAAGAAAACATAATGCAACAGATAAAAACCTGAAACTTTGTTGTCACCCTCACCCCTGCCACCCCATCTGCATTCCAGCTGCACCACCTACAAGCTGCATAGCCTTGTGCCATTTATTTAACTGTAAATGAGGATAATACCTGTCCAAAAGTTAAGGATGCAATAAATGAATCGATGTAATATGCTCAGCACCGTACTGGTACATAATGAGTGCCTTACAAGTAGTAGCTGGTATTATTTATAAATTTTCCTTAATTGGTTAAAATACCATTTAAAAACAAATAAAAGGTGGAAAGGAGGGGATATTTCTGCTGCTTCGTCTGAACCAAGTTATAAATTATTGGTACCATAAGATATAGTCTTTGCTGGGGCCTGTGGGGTGACACTGAGCCGAGTGGTCACCTATGATGGAGGTCAGTGGTTCCTGAGATGGAAAGTCTGTAGAGCTGCATTACTGTATTGATTAACTGTGAGGGAATTTTCTCCACAGGGATTTAACAATAGCAGAACCATTAGCAGCATCTTCTTGAGCGCCATCTGGCATTGATTTTTCCGCCGTACTTCCTGAGGGAGGACTCTCCGGGGGCCTTAAAGTGAAGGAAACAATGATTCTTCTCTTACTTCTGCAACTGCTGACTTAGAATCATCTGTTTTAGTTTTTTTTTCTTCATTTATTCACTTCGATAACCCAGAGACAATCTAGAAAAAGGGCACTGCTGTGCTGTATTAAAAAAAGTCATTTCTGAGTTAGGTCTTATGTGTGCCACAAGCCCTGTAGTTCAGTTTAAAATTTTTGTTAGGTTTTTATTCTGATAAGACTTATGTTTAGGGTAGAATTAACCCATAGTTAATATTAACTTTATGTTACCCTAACATAAAAATTGTTTCATTTAACATCTGGATGTCCTTTGTATTACAGCTACTCTATAGATAGTTATTAATTGCTTCCATTTTTGACCAACCTTTTGGCTATTCATTCTCTCTCTCTTTTTTTTTGAGATGGAGTCTCGCTCTGTTGCCCAGGCTGGAGTACAGTGGCACCATCTTGGCTCACTGCAACCTCCGCCTCCCAGGTTCAAGTGATTCTCCTGCCTCAGCCTCCCGAGTAGCTGGGATTACAGGCGTGAGTCACCATGCCCAGCTCTGTTTTGCCCACCATGCCCAGCACTGCTGGGATTACAAGCATGAGCCACCATGCCCAGCCTTTTTTTTTTTTTGTTTTGTTTGAGATAGGGTCTTGCTCTTTTGCCTGGGCTAGAGTGCGGTGGCACGATTATGGTTGACCGCAGCTTGGAACTCCTGGCCTCAAGCAATCTTTCCTTTTAGACTCCAGAGTAGCTGGGACTACAGGCGCCACCACACCCAGCTTGGCTATTAATTCTCATTTGGCAATGGAGGTCAGCTGCTTCCCCGAAAAAAAAATTTTTTAATTTTTTTTTTTTAGTTTCTTAGTTTTTTAATTTTTAAAATTTTAATTAAAAAAAATATATGCAGCCGGGCGCGGTGGCTCACGCCTGTAATCCCAGCACTTTGGGAGGCCGAGGCGGGCGGATCAAGAGGTCCGGAGATCGAGACCATCCTGGCTAACACGGTGAAACCCCATCTCTACTAAAAATACAAAAAATTAGCTGGGCGTGGTGGTGGGCGTCTGTAGTCCCAGCTACTCGGGAGGCTGAGGCAGGAGAATGGCTTGAATGTGGGAGGCGGAGCTTGCAGTGAGCCGAGATCGCGCCACTGCACTCCAGCCTGGGCGACAGAGCGAGACTCTGTCTCAAAAAAAAAAAAAAAAAAAAAAAAAAAATTTATGCTATTCTTCTTCGTATTATTCCAATTTTTGTTTATGTGCTGCTGGAGTATCCTGAAACAAATAGAATGAACTAGCATTGCCATGAAATCTTTTGCTCATTTATGTATTATGTTCAGCAATTATGAATACGAAGGTTAAATATAAGACAAACTTATAGCTGCTTTCTTTTTGTTTAAGTAGAATCATCTTTAATCAGAATCATGTTAAAATAATTAATCACCTCCAATTTGACAGGTTGTATTCTTATATTCCTGATCACAAAGTTGCTCACCACAGCAACACTGGCATTTTATTTTTAATTAATTAATTAATTTGGAGACAGGATCTCCCTCTGTCACTCAAGCTGGAGTGCAGTGGCATGATCTCGGCTCGCTGCAACCTCTGCCTCCTGGTTTCAAGCAGTTTTTCTGCCTCAGCCTCCTGAGTAGCTGGGGTAACAGGCGCGCGTGCCACCACGCCCAGCTAGTTTTTTTATACTTTTAGTACAGACGGGGTTTCACCATGTTGGCCAGGCTGGTCTCGAACTCCTGACCTCAAGTGATCAGCCCACCTTGGCCTCCCAAAGTGTTGGGATTACAGGCGTAAGCCACCACGCCCAGCCAACATTGGCATTTTAATAGTAGCTGCCTTAATATTAATATATTGGAAGGGAAGTCAGTTTTGTGTTAGATCAATAGAAGAAGAAAGTAGGCTAATGCAATTCACTAAAGCAATAGGCATAAACTAAAAAACAACTGTGGCATATTGTCATCGTACTGGATCCTCAGTGTCTTGAAGAAGGATTTATGGATTTAAGTTACTTCCCTTCATATGATCATTTAGGTACTCTTGGATATTGTGCTTTCAATAAACTTGTGTTACCAGTGACGATTTATTGTTTTGGCCTATTGCACTGAAGTTAAGAAATGCTATACTTACATTTATTTATTTATTTATTTATTTATTTATTTATATTTATATTTGAGATGGAGTCTAGCTCTGTCGTCCAGGCTGGAGTGCAGGGGCATGATCTCGTCTCACTGTAACCTCTGCCTCCTGAGTTTAAGTGATTCTCTTGCCTCAGCACCCCAAGTAGCTAGAAATACAGGTGTGTACCACCACGCCCAGCTAATTTTTTTTATTTTTAGTAGAGACGTGGTTTCCCGTGTTGCCCAGGCTGGTCTCAAACTCCTGAGCTCAGGCGAACCACCCACCTCAGCCTCTCAAAGTGCTAGGATTACAGGCTTGAGCCACTGCACCTGGTCTGCTATACTTTTATTTTGATGATCCTGGTTGAAGTCTTAAAAGTAATAAGCTTGGCCAGGCGCGATGGCTCATGCCTGTCATCCCACCACTTTGGGAGGCCGAGGCGGGCAAATCACTTGAGGGCAGGTGAATCACTTGAGGTCAGGTGTTCAAGGCCAGCCTGACCTACAGGGAGAAACCCCATCTCTATTAAAAATACAAAAGTTAGCCAGGTGTGGTGGCAGGCACCCGTAATCCCAGATACTTGGGAGGCTAAGGTAGGAGAACCATTTGAACCTGGAAGGTGGAGGTTGCAGTGAGCCAAGATTGTGCCATTGTACTCCAGCCTGGGCAACAGCGTGAGACTCCATCTTGAAAAAAAAAAAAAAAGGAGGAGAACCTGCTCTCTTAGTTTGAGGCACAGAAGAATAGCTCTTACCACTAATCCTAGCAAACATTTCTGCATAAAATCCCTACACTAGTTGTTGTTGCCATTTCTAGATCATTAGGATTTAACTGCTACCATAATTTCCAGGTATTTATATCTCAAATGCGCTATGTTTCAAATTATGGAGGCATAGGCTAGAAATAAATGGTGTGTGAGGCCTATTTGTGTATTTTTTTCCACTTATAAAATGGGAATAATAAAGTTTATATCTGCTGTATTCTGTGGACATCTTGACTACTATAAGATATTTTAAGTTACCTATGTTGTGTCTTTTAAAAAATCAAGTCTGCCTGTTTTCACCGTATTCTGTAATATTTTCTGGATTGGAGCATTCAGAGTGCTGAACTTTTAATACATTAAAGTAAACAAGCAACATAAGCAGAACAGACTTAGTCCTACCTAGCTGTTTGATGGTATAGTAGGAAAAAATGGTAGTATGAACCCGTATGCTTGCATAGTGGTCAGAAGCAAAGACTTAGGAGTCTAAAACTTGAGTATCAAATCCTGCTCTACCATATAGGGATTGTTTGGCCTTAGGCAAGTTACTTAAGCTCTCTGAGCCTCAATTTTGAAAAAGGGGTAAACAAGAAAGTGTTGTTGTAAACATTAAACTATACGCACCTATGTAATGTATACATATATAAATGTCCATGTGTATATATGCATACATGTTTTAATTGTTATAACACTGACACATACATACACATATACATATATTATATTTTTACACTTAACATTCTGCATGGTCCATAGTAATCAACCAAATTGGATCTGTTGTTATTTTTACTGTTTTCTGCTAATTTAAAGGAGCTTTCCATAATGGGAACATATCTATATACACTCATATGTACCAATAAAATATATTTTTACTTACCCGAGGTGAAAGATATAACTTATCTATATTATTTACTTATAGTGTCAGCACAGGAAGCAATAACATTATTTGAAAGTAAAGTCTGCAGGTGGGCATAGTTGCGGGCACCTGTAATCACAGCTACTCAGGAGGCTGAGGCAGGGGGAATAGCTTGAATCCAGGAGGCAGAGGTTACAGTGAGCCAAGATGGCACCACTGCACTCTAGCCTGGGAGACAGAGCAAGACTTCATCTCAAAAAAAAAAAAAAAGAAAGAAAGAAAGTCAAGTCTGAAGCATTGACATTCTTCTGTGACAAAATGACAAAAGATGGTTAATTGTGTAGGTAATAGAAGAATGTCCGATAGAAAACTATTGATGTAATTGTTGGTGTTGTGCGGTAAAAAATAAAAAAATTACAAAAAGGCCGGGCATGGTGGCTCACGCCTGTAATCCCAGCACTTTGGAAGACCAAGGCGGGCGGATCACAAGGTCAAGAGATTGAGACCATCCTGGCCAACATGGTGAAACTCTTTCTCTACTAAAAATACAAAAATTAGCTGGGTGTGGTGGTGTGCATCTGTAGTCCCAGCTACTCAGGAGGCTGAGGCTGGAAAATCGCTTGAAACTGGGAGGCAGAGGTTGCAGTGAGCTGAGATCGCGCCACTGCACTCCAGCCTGGAGACAGAACGAGACTCCGTCTCAAAAAAAAAAAAAAAAAAAAATTACAAAAAGATCTTATAATTGCCTGCAATTAATCACGCATGGACTGCTTTGTTATATTGCTTCTAACTTTGCTTTATTTATTTATTTATTTATTTATTTATTTATTTTGAGACAGGGTCTCGCTCTGTCACCCAGGCTGGAGTAGAGTGGCATGAGCAGGGCTCAATGCAGCCTCATGCTGCAAACTTAGCCCAGACTAATTTTTTTTTTTAAATTTTGTACAAACAGGGTCTCACTCTGTTACCCAGGCTGTTCTCAAACTCCTGGGCTCAAGTGATCCTCCCACCTCAGCTTCCCAAAATGTTGGGATTACAGGCGTGAGCCAACACGCCCAGGCTAATTTTGTTTAAAACTACTATTTAAATAGTTTATTTTTTTAAATGTTTTTACCATTTGTGGTTTTACCTTACCAAATAAGTTATATCCCTTCTAAATAGGCTAGTGCTTTCTAAGTACTGTACTTAATGGCTTCATTTTTATTTCAAATGTGTTGATCTGGAATGTCGAAGGATGTAATATTCCAGATACAATATGCTTTCACCTCATTGAGAGTCAATTTGCTTCTCTGCAAAATTAGAGAATTGGGTCAGATGCCCTTTTTGACTTTTCCCATTCTAAATATGCCATGATTTCATGCATATTGAGCTAGAACACCCCAAATGTGGAGTTGATTCAAACATTACCCAGTTTTTTTGTTTTGTTTTGTTTTTTGAGTCTCGCTCTTGTTGCCCAGGCTGGAGTGCAACAGCACAATCTCGGCTCACCACAACCTCCCCTTCCCAGGTTCAAGCGATTCTCCTGTCTCAGCTTCCCAAGTAGCTGGGATTACAGGGCATGCACCACCACGCCTGGCTAATTCTGTATTTTCAGTAGAGACGGGGTTTCTGCCTATTGGTCAGGCTGGTCTCGAACTCCCAACCTCAGGTGATCCGCCCGCCGCAGCCTCCCAAAGTGCTGGGATTACAGGCGTGAGCCACTACACCTGGCAAACATTACCCAGTTTTGTTGCCAACTGACAGCTGCTGAAATATTCACCGAGTTATTCCTGGAGAAAGACAGCATGCTTTGAAGATATGCTGTAATGTGACTGCCCACAGTTGAAGTAAGCTGCAATGGTCAGAATGTCAAGAAGACAGCTGCCCCCAATATGCTATCTGGGGGGCCTAGCAACAAATAGCAATGAGATTGGCTAGCAAAAAAACTGAGGGCAATATGCAAGTTTGAAAATCCAATTGTGCCAAAATCAAGGCAGAAGATTCAGGTCCTTGGCTGTCTTACCTGGGTGAACTCATAAATCCTTCATTCAGCAGAATTTTATTTGTGATTATGTCCTTCTGGCTTTAAGAGATGGTGCCTTGTTTTACCATCAAATGATGCTTTGGATTGAGGAGGTGTGCTTTTCAAATTCATATCTCAGATGTTTGTATTTCTGTAGAATACTGTGAAACTTTATTACTCTCAACAGGTTTATACATAAGAATTTTTTTAAATTATCTTATTAACTGTAGAAATATCTATGTTTCAGTGCCAGGATATTTAACCAGTGTAATGTCATCCAGTAGTGAGGAGGCAGAGTTGTCGGCAGAAGACACTAGAATAAATGTGAGTGACTCCCTCCTGCCACCTGACGTCTCTCCTGCTGTCAAAGTAACCTGCAGAGTCTGTTGTGGTCCATCATGTAGGACCATATATCTCAAAGAATGGTCTGCTGACCCCTTCAGAATCAGCCAGGGACTGCTAAAAAATGTGGCTTTTGCAGCTCACCCCAACCCACTGAATTGAAATATCTCAGAATGGGGCCATTTTAACAAGCTCCTCGGGTGATTGATGCAAGATAAAGTTTGAGAACCCTTGACTTAAACCGAATGACTTGTCAAAATTGTAGGTATGGCTCTTTCCCTCTTTTACCTAAACCCTTAATTGGCTCCACAAAGCCACAGAAACAAGTTGAAAGTTTTTAACCTGTCAAATACAGCTTTAATGACTTCTCTGCCTAGGTCTCCAGTTTTATTCTCTCCCCACTGCGTGCTGTGTGCTTAAAATTCCAGTAACAAGGAACTGTTTGCAGTCTCTGCAAACAGAGCTTGCTGCTTCTGGTCTCCTTGTCTGGGCTGACCAGGTCCCCTCTATCTGGAATGCCCTCCCGCCCTCCCTTCCTTCCTTTCTTTCTTTTCTCCCTTTTTTTTTTTTTTTTTTTTTTTTTGAGACGGAGTCTTGCTCTGTTGCCAAGGCTGGAGTGCAATGGCGTGATCTAGGCTCTGTCGCCCAGGCTGAAGTGCCGTAGCGCAATCTCGGCTCACTGCAACCTCTGCCTCCCAGATTCAAGCAATTCTCCTGCCTCAGCCTCCCGAGTAGCTGGGATTACAGGCACCCGCCACCACACCTGGCTAATATTTGTACTTTTAGTAGAGACGGGGTTTCACCATTTTGGCCAGGCTGGTCTCAAACTCCTGACCTCAGGCAATCTACTCATCTTGGCCTCCCAAAGTGCTGGAATTATAAGCGTGAGCCTCCGCGCCCGGCCTCTTCCTTTCTTTTCTTTCTAGGCCTCTCTATCTAGAATGTTCTTTCTTTCTTCCTCCCTTTCATTACACCCCCTGAACTAAGTTAACATGGCTGCTCTTTCTCTTTGTAGATCTGTATCATCAGTCTTATATTGAATTATAAATGCTAGGGCTATTTTTCTTTTTTTTTTCCTGAGACAGAGTTTCACTCTTGTTGCCCAGGCTGGAATGCAGTGATGTGTTCTCAGCTCACCACAACCTCCGCCTCCTGGGATCAAGAGATTCTCCTGACTCAGCCTTCCGAGTAGCTGGGATTGCAGGCATGTGCCACCACGCCCAGCTAATTTTGAATTTTTAGTAGAGATGGGGTTTCTCCATGTTGGGCAGGCTAGTCTTGAACTCCTGACCTCAGGTGATCCACCCACCTCGGCCTCCCAAAGTGCTAGGATTATAGGCATGGGCCACCGCGCCTGGCCTCAAGGGCTATTTTTCTATACATATTATGTAATAGGCCATGAAAGTCTTGAGGACAGGATAATGTGTCGGTTAGTTTGGTTGCAGGCAACAGAACTCAAATCTGAAGAAAGAAATAAGTATTGGTAAGATGCTGCATAGCTAAGAGATAAAATAGAAGTATTTCAACTATGCTTAGGAAGGGCAGACACTAGGGAAGCTGCAGGTCACAGCAACAGGAACTCCTACTCATGCCAGAGGCGGGCCATGAAGGATAAAAAGTGGAGACTATCAGTGGTAGCCTCAACAAGTCATTGTTATATCACTGGAACATACACATGCATACATACACATACATTACATTTAACATTGTGTGTGGTTTGGCCGGGCGCGGTGGCTCACGCTTGTAATCCCAGCACTTTGGGAGGCCGAGGTGGGAGGATCATGAGATCAGGAGATCGAGACCATCCTGGCTAACATGGTGAAACCCCGTCTCTACTAAAAAATACAAAAAAATTAGCTGGGCGAGGTGGCGGGCGCCTGTAGTCCCAGCTACGCAGGAGGCTGAGGCAGGAGAATGGCGTGAACCCCGGGGGACGGAGCCTGCAGTGAGCCGAGATCGCGCCACTGCACTCCAGCCTGGGTGAAAGAGCGAGACTCCTTCTCAAAAAAAAAAAAAAAAGACACCTCTACTCCCTCCTTGGCGACAGATGATGTACCCCTTACCATCCCATTAAAACCTAATCACCCTTACCCTGATCAATGCCAATATCCCATCCCACAGCATGCTTTAAAAGGATTAAAGCCTGTTATCACTTGCCTGTTACAGCATGGCCTTTTAAAGCCTATAAACTCTCCTTACAATTCCCCCATTTTACCTGTCCAAAAACTGGACAAATCTTACAGGTTAGTTCAGGATCTGCGCCTTATCAACCAAATTATCTTGCCTATCCACCATGTGGTGCCAAACCAATATACTCTCCTATCCTCAATACCCCCCTCCACAACCCATTCTGTTCTAGATAAACCTAGCTGACCCCATAAATGCTAAATCCTTTCCCCACTCCCCTTTCCATTCCTTAAAAAACAGCCCTAAAAGCTGCTCCCACACTAGCTCTCCCTAACTCATCCCAACCCTTTCCACGTGGCCAGAATTCTTACACAAGAGCCGGGACCGCGCCCTGTAGCCTTTCTGTCCAAACAACTTGACCTTACTGTTTTAGCATCGACCTCATGTCTGCATGCGGTGGCTGCCACTGCTTTAATACTTTTAGAGGCCCTCAAAATCACAAGCTATGCTCCACTTACTCTCTACAGTTCCCACAACTTTCAAAATCTATTTTCCTCCTCACACTTGACACATATACTTTCTGCCCCCCAGCTCCTTCTGCTATACTCAGTCTTTGTTGAGTCTCCCACAATTACCATTGTTCCTGGCCTGGACTTCAGTCCGGCCTCCCACATTATTCTGGATACCACACCTGACCCCCATGACTGTATCTCTCTGATCCATCTGACATTCACTCCATTTCCCCATATTTCCTTCTTTCCTGTTCCTTACCCTGATCACACCTGGTTTATTGATGGCAGTTCCACTAGGCCTAATCGCCACTCACCAGCAAAGGCAGGCTATGCTATAGTATCTTCCACATCTATCATTGAGGCTACCGCTCTGCCCCCCTCCACTACCTCTCAGCAAGCAGAACTCAAGCCGAACTTGGGCCCTCACTCTTGCGAAGGGACTACGCGTCAATATTTATACTGACTCTAAATATGCCTTCTATATCCTGCACCACCACACTGTTATATGGACAGAAAGAAATTTCCTCACTATGCAAGGGTCCTCCATCATTAATGCTTCTTTAATAAAAACTCTTCTCAAAGCTGCTTTACTTCCAAAGGAAGCTGGAGTCATTCACTGCAAGGGCCATCAAAAGGCATCAGATCTCATTGCTCAGGGCAACACTTACGCTGATAAGGTAGCTAAAGAAGCAGCTAGCTTTCCAACTTCTGTCCCTCATGGCCAGTTTTTCTCCTTCTCATTGGTCACTCCATTTACTCTCTTACTGAAGTTTCCACCTATCAATCTCTTCCCACACAAGGCAAATGGTTCTTGGATCAAGGAAAATAGGCCCATTCTATTCTGTCATCATTTCATAACCTCTTCCATGTAGGTTACAAGCTGTTAGCCTGCCTCTTAAAACCTCTCATTTCCTTTCCATCATGAATATCTATCCCCACTCCTCCACTCTTGACTCCCTCTTTGAGTGGATAGATGATCTTTGCTGACAGGACACACTCCAACACTTTCACCCTGATGAAGTCCTATTCTTTACTTTTATACTCACTCTTATTCTCATTCCCATTCTTATGCCACCCTCTACCTCTCCCAAACTATCTCCACCACACTATCAATCTCACTCACTGGCTTCTAGCCATTTCTAATCCTTCTTTAACAAACAATTGCTGGCTTTGCATTTCTCTTTCCTCCAAAATCACCAAGGCCTCAATTTACTCATTGCTGAAAAAGGAGGACTATTTATATTTTTAAATGAAGAGTGTCGTTTTTCCCTAAATCAATCTGGCCTGGTATATGACAACATTAAAACAAACCTCAAAGGTAGAGCCTGAAAACTTGCCAACCAAGCAAGTAATTACGCTAAACCCCCTTGGACCCCCTTGGACACTCTCTAATTAGATGTCCTAGGTCCTCCCAATTCTTAGTCCTTTAATACCTGTTTTTCTCCTTCTTTTACTTGGATCTTGTGTCTTCCATTTGGTTTCTCAATTCATACAAAACTGCATCCAGGCCATCACCAATAATTCCATACAACAAATGCTCCTTCTAACAACCCCACAATATCACCACTTACTACAAATTCTTCCTTCAGCTTAATCTCTCCCATTCTAGGTTCCCATGTCGCCCCTAATCCCGCTCGAAGCAGCCCTGAGAAACATTGACCATTATCTCTCCATACCACCCCCCAAAATTTTTGCTGCCCCAATACTTTACCACTATTTTGTTTTATTTTTCTTATTAATATAAGAAGACAGGAATGTCAGGCCTCTGAGCCCAAGCTAAGCCATCATATCCGCGGTGACCTACACGTATACATCCAGATGGCCTGAAGCAACTGAAGATCCACAAAAGAAGTGAAAATAGCCTTAACTGATGACATTCTACCATTGTGATTTGTTTCTGCCGCACCCTAACTGATCAATGTACTTTGTAATCTCCCTCACCCTTGAGAAGTTTCTTTATAATCTCCCCCACCCTTAAGAAAGTTCTTTGTAATTCTCCCCACCTTTGAGAATGTACTTTGTGAGATCCACCCCCTGCCCCCTAAACAGTGCTCTTAACTCCACCGCCTATCCCAAAACCTATAAGAACCAATGATAATCCCACCACCCTTTGCTGACTCTTTTTGGACTCAGCCCACCTGCACCCAGGTGAAATAAACAGCCTTGTTGCTCACACAAAGCCTGTTTGGTGGTCTTTTCACAGGGACATGTGAGACAGTTCATAGTAATCAGTCAAAATGCTATCTGTTGGATATTGGCTTGATGAAAGAACAATTCCCCCAAAGGAAGGGTGTATGGTGCTGTTACAGAAGAAGGTGAAGAGATGCTTGGCAGCTGAAAACAATAGCTGTTCACTGCATTGGGCCTTGCTCTGGACTGTGCCCCCAATGTCTAATGAGGTGCTTAACACAAATTAGGCTTTTATTGAATATTTTCAGAATGATTGAAGTCAGAGAGAGAGAGAACTGATACTTACTTAACACCACCTACCGGGCAATGACTCAAGGATTTACTTGCTATTGCATTTAACCTCTCACAACAATTCTGTAGGTAAACACTGTGTTTTTTTTCAGATGGGGAAACTAAGACTAAAGAAAAAACTTGCCAAGGACACTCAGCAAGAGAAAGCTGTGGCCTTTGTGTGGGGATTGACTTCCCTCAGTGAGAAATGTAGAATCTTTTTTCTCCGTAAGAAGTATATGTGGCCAGGCACAATGGCTCACTCCTGTAATCCCAGCACTTTGGGAGGCCAAGGGTGGCAGATCAGCTGAGGTCAGGAGTTCAAGACCAACCTGGCCAACATGGTGAAATCCGTCTCTACTAAAAATGCAAAAATTAGCTGTGCGTGGTGGCAGGTGCCTGTAATCCCAGCTACTCGGGAGGCTGAGGCAGGAGAGCGGCTTGAGACCAGGAGGCGGAGGTTGCAGTGAGTCAAGATTGCGCCACTGCACTCCAGCCTGGGGGGCAGGAGTGAGACCCTATCTCAAAACAAAACAAACAAAAAACTGAAGAATTTGAAACAGTACTTAAATAGAGAGATATACATTATTTATGGACTCAGCACTGTAAACATGGCAGTTCCTTCCAAATTAACCTGTAATTTAATGTTAAGGTTAAGAATATAAAGAACCTGCCGGGCACGGTGGCTCACGCTTGTAATCCCAGCACTTTGGGAGGCCGAGGCGGGCGGATCACGAGGTCAGGAGATTGAGACCACGGTGAAACCCTGTCTCTACTAAAAATACAAAAAATTAGCCGGGCGTGGTGGCGGGCGCCTGTAGTCCCAGCTACTCGGAGAGGCTGAGGCAGGAGAATGGCGTGAACCCGGGGGGCGGAGCTTGCAGTGAGCCGAGATTGCGCCACTGCACTCCAGCCTGGGTGAGAGAGTGAGACTCTGTCTCAAAAAAAAAAAAAAAAAGAATATAAAGAACCTCTGCCTCCCGGGTTCAAGCAATTCCCCTGCCTCAGCCTCCCTAGTAGCTGGGATCACAGGTGCCTGCCATCATGCCCGGCTTCTTTTTGTAGTTTTAGTAGAGACAGGTTTTCACCATGTTGGCCAGGTTAGTCTCAAACTCCTGACCTCAAGTGAACTGCCAGCCTCGGCCTCCCAAAGTGCTGGGATTACAGGTGTGAGCCACCAAGCCCGGCCTGATTTTTGTGTTCTTCAGTAACATCTCTTTTTAGTTAACAATGTCTTGGGAAAAATAGAAGAAGGTCAATATTGCGTAGGGGTTAAGTTCATTGACATTTAGAGTCAGAATTCCTGGCTTCAACTCGCTGTTTTTTATCATAAATGTAATCTGAGGCAAGTTTTTGGACTGTCTGTACCTCTCTTTCTCGGTAAAAAGCAGGATGATAATATTAGTTACTTATTTCATAGAGTTATTATGATGATTAAATGAATTAACACATATAAAGCACTTGGAATAATACCTGATACACAGTTAAGTGCTATCAAAAGTTTTGTTTGTTAGGCTAAGCGCTGTGGCTCATGCCTGTATTCCCAGCACTTTGGGAGGCTGGGACAAGAGGATAGCTTGAGCCCAGGAGTTTGAGACCAGCCTAGGCAACCTAGTGATACCTCATCTCTACTAAAAATAAACTTAGCCAGGCGTGGTGGGAGGCACCTCCAGCCCCAGCTACTCTGAAGGCTGAGGTGGGAGGATTGCTTGAGCCCAGGAGGTTGAAGCTGCAGAAACAGTGAGCCACTGCACTCCAGACTGGATGATGGAGCAAGATCCTGTCCCCACTGCCCCACCCAAAAAGTTCTTTTTAACTGCTGCATTTAATATTTATATTTTAAATATATTACACTGTAATATATTTAATTATCCCTCTAATAAACAGAAATTTTATTGCTTGCATATTTTTGGTACTACAGACAGTGATTCACAGAACAACAGGCCAGGGGCAGTGGCTCAGGCCTGTAATCCCAGCACTTTGGGAGGCTGAGGAGGGGCTGGATCACCTAAGGTCAGGAGTTTGAGACCAGCCCAACCAACATAGTAAAACCCCATCTCTACTAAAAATACAAAAAAAATTAGCCAGGCTTGGTGGTGGGTGCCTGTGATCCCAGGTACTCGGGAGGCTGAGACAGAAGAATCACTTGAATCCGGGAGGTGGAGGTTGCAGTGAGCCGAGATCATGCCACTGCACTCCAGCCTGGGCAACAGAGTGAGATTCTGTCTCAAAAAAGACAAAAAAAAAAAAAAAAAAAAAGAACAACATTTCTGTTCAAACCTCCTTGTGCACATGTTTGTCTATGCGTTGGTTCAAGAAGTAGAAATGTTGAGTTAAAGGGTACATGTATGTTAAAAGTTATTATTAGGCTGGGCGTGGTGGCTCTTGTCTGTAATCCCAGCACTTTAGGAGGCCGAGGCGGGTGGATCACGAGGTCAAGAGATCGAGACCATCCTGGCCAAAATGCGAAACCCTGTCTCTACTAAAAATACAAAAATCAGCTGGGCATGATGGTGCGCACCTGTAGTCCCAGCTATTCGGGAGGCTGAGGCAGGAGAATCGCACTCTAGCCTGGTGACAGAACGAGACTCCATCTCAAAGAAAAAAAAGAAGTTATTATTTTTTTAAATTTTATTTTACTTTAAGTTCTGGGATACATGTGCTGAATGTGCAGGTTTGTTACATAGGTATACGTGTGCCATGGTGGTTTGCTGCACCTATGAACCCGTCATCTAGGTTTTAAGCCCTGCGTGCATTAGGTATTCGTCCTAATGCTCGCTCTCTCTCTCTCTCTCTCCCCTTTTCCCCAACTCCTCTATTTTTTTTTTGTCGTTTTTTTTTTTTTTTTTTTTTTTTTTTTGAGATGGAGTCCTGCTATTTTGCTCAGGCTAGTCTCAACCTCCTGGGCTCAAGCAATTCTCCTGAAGCTGAAGGCAAACCTGACGCTGATGTCACTCGCTTTTAGCTGGTTTTTTTTTTTTTTCCTAAAGAAAGGGCCCCTTCAGCCTTACTATAAATAACATCTCTGATGTGTGGGTCACAAAGGTAATAGTTGCCTAAGTTGTTTTTCAGGAGCATAGAATCAGCTTTGGTTCAGCTCAAGCCAGGTGGGACCACTGATCCTTCAAATGGGCCTGTGCGCATGTCTGATGGGTGACCTTTGACATCAGAGGGCTGAGAGCTCCACCTCAGATCATGCTAATGCTGCCATGTTTCTCTCTTTCTCTTTCTTTCTTTCTCTCTCTCTCTCTTTCTTTCTTTTCTTTCCTTCTTTCTTTCTTTCTTCTTTCCCTCCTTCCTTCCTTCCTCCCTTCCTCCCTCCTTCCTTCTCTCCCTTCCTCCCTCTCTCGATTTCTTTCTTTCTCTCTTTCTCCCTTCCTTTCTTCTTTCTTTCCTTCTTTCTTTCTTTTCTTTTCTTTTTTTCTTTCTTTCTTTCTCTTTTTTATAGAGACAGGATCACCCAGGCTGGAGTACCATGTTGTGATCATAGCTCACTGCAGCCTCAGACTCCTGGGCTCAAGTCATCCTCCCGCCTCAGCCTCCCAAAGTGCTGGGATTACAGACCTGAGCCACTGTGCCTGGCCAATGCTGCCATTTTTTGAACATGTGTCCTATGAAGAACCAAAAATCTAGACTACACTTTTACAGAACACTGATTACCTCACTTTTCCTTACGCCTAATTATCTTTCCCCACACCTTAGACCACCCTGCTCTTCTATCCCATAAATGTCCCTAAACTCCATCTTTGGGGATGCAGATGTGAGACCTGTTCTCCCACCTCCTTGCTTGGCGGCCCACATAAATTCTTTCTCTGCCACAAAACTTGTTATGTTCATGGTTGGCTTACTGTGGTATGAGCAAAACAGGCCTGGTTTTGTAACTGCCCAAAGGGTTCACCCTGTCCTCTGCCTAGACAGAGCCGATTCATCAGGACAGGGGATTTGCAAGAGAGAAAAAGTAATTCATGCAGAGCCAGCTGTATGGGAGACCAGAGTTTTATTATTACTCAAATCAGTCTCCCTGGGGAGCAGAATTTTTAAGGACAATTTGATGGTGGAGAGGGGAGGCCAGTGAGCCAGGAGTGCTGATTGGTCAAATGAAATCATAGGGAGCCGAAGCTGTCTTCTTGCACTGAGTCAGTTCCTGGGTGGGGCCGCAAGATCAGATGAGCCAGTTTATTGATCTGGGTGGTGCCAGCTGATCCATCAAGTGCAGGGTCTGCAAAATGTCTCAAGCACTCATCTTAGGAGCAGTTTAGGGAGGGTCAGAATCTTGTAGCCTCTAGCTGCATGACTCCTAAACCATAATTTCTAAACTTGTGGCTAATGTTAGTGCTACAAAGGCAGTCTAGTCCCCAGGCAAGGAGGTCTGCTTTGGGAATGGGCTGTTACTGTCTTTGTTTTAAACTATAAACTAAGTTTTTCCCAAAGTTAGGTCAGCCTATGCCCAGGAAATGAACAAGGACAGCTTGGAGGTTAGAAGCAAGGTGGAGTCAATTAAGTTAGCTCTCTTTCACTGTCTCTGTCATAATTTTGCAAAGGCAGTTTCAGTTCAGCAACACTCTCACCTTAGCCAGCTGAGTAGCTGGGATTACAGGCACATACCACTATGCCTGGCTAAAATTATTAATTTTTATTTATTAATATTTAACTTGGCACTGCATACAAACAGTACAAATTTCAAGATGCACAAAAGATCCTACAGTAAAAGTATTTCTTTCATTCCTGTTCCCCAGGAACCAGTTCCCCTCCCTAGCAACAACCACAGTTATTCATTTCTTGTGTATCTTTTCAAAAAATCAATATGCATAAACAGTATATATACATATTGTGCATCTACATATGTTATACATACACATAAACACTTATATCTATGTGTGTGCACATGTATAGTCTTTCAAAAAATCAATGATAGTGTACAATAAATGCAGTTGTGTACTTTGCTTTTTTCACTTAATAATACATCTCAGAGGGGTTTCTCTAGGGCGGTTATAAAGCTGCCTTGCTTTTTAATGGCTGCATAGTGTTCCATTTTATGGAGATGCCTTTATTTATTTATTTATTTTTGAGACAGAGTCTCCCTCTGTCGCCAGGCTGGAGTGCAGTGGCGCAATCTCGGCTCACAGCAATCCGGAGATGCCATAATTTATTTAACCAGTCACATATTGGTGGATATTTAAAATGTTTCTAGCTGGCTAAAGTGGCTCATGAGTGTCATCCAAGTGCTTCGTGAGGTGAAGGCAGGAGGATCACTTGAGCCCAGGAGTTCAAAACCAGCCTGTGCAACACAGCGAGACTCTGTCTCTACAAAAAATTTCAAATTTTTAAATTACCTGAGCATGGTGGCATGTGCCTGTTGTCCCAGCTACTCAAGAGACTGAAGTAGGAGGATCGCTTCAGCCCAGGAGGCCAAGGCTACAGTGATGTGTGAGCCACTGCTTTCCAGACTGGGTGACAGAATGAGACAGTGTCTCAAAATAAAATAAATACATAAATGAATAAATAAATAAAATGTCTCAAAAATAAAGTGTTTCTAATATTTTGCTATAACAAACAACACTACAATAAATATCCATATGTTATCTTGTCTACGTACATTTTTTTATTTTACGAAATACTTTTTTTTTTTTTTTTTTTTTCTTTTTTGAGACAGAGTCTCGCTCTGTCGCCCAGGCTGGAGTGCAGTGGCCCGATCTCGGCTCACTGCAAGCTCCGCATCCCGGGTTCACGCCATTCTCCTGCCTCAGCCTCTCCGAGTAGCTGGGACTACAGGCGCCCGCCACCACGCCCGGCTAATTTTTTTGTATTTTTAGTAGAGACGGGGTTTCACCGTGGTCTCGATCTCCTGACCTCGTGATCCGCCCGCCTCGGCCTCCCAAAGTGCTGGGATTACAAGCGTGAGCCACCACGCCTGGCTGAAGTTTATTTATTAACAAAACCATTAGGAAACCCGAATGTTCATCATAGAGAAATGTTTTTGTAAAGTATGATAAATTCACTCAATGAATAGATAAAACAATGTTAAAAATGTTTGGCCCACCATTTTTAGGTCCATTAGAAAGTATTTCGTGGCCAGGCGCGGTGGCTCACGCTTGTAATCCCAGCACTTTGGGAGGCCGAGGCGGGCGGATCACGAGGTCAGGAGATCGAGACCACGGTGAAACCCCGTCTCTACTAAAAATACAAAAAAATTAGCCGGGCGTGGTGGCGGGCGCCTGTAGTCCCAGCTACTCGGAGAGGCTGAGGCAGGAGAATGGCGTGAACCTGGGAGGCGGAGCTAGCAGTGAGCCGAGATTGCGCCACTGCACTCCAGCCTGGGTGACAGAGCGAGACTCCGTCTCAAAAATAAAAAATAAATAAATAAAATAAACTTCAAAGAATGTAGGAATGTTTTTCTCATTTCTTCAACCTTGCTTCAAATTATAAACTAATTTCTTTTCATCCCTTCTGTGGAAATAAATAAGTGAAGTACATAGTTTTCTAGATGTTTTAAAGAGCTGTAGCTTTGCTTTCCTTTGGGTTGGTTGAGAGATACATTAGTCTTCTTGGTGACAGGACGTTGATTATAGGCCTTTCAAATTTTCTTTGTACTAATCTATACTTTTGATATACTTCAGGGATTAGAAACTGAATTGTGAATTTATTCTCAGGCTGACACCATCACCATCACTGTTATCATCATCACCCTTGTCATCTGTAAGTTTAAAGATTGACCAGCCTGGGCAACATGGCGAAACCCCATCTCTACAAAAAATACAAAAAATTAGCTGGGCATGTTGGCGTATGCCTGTAGTTCCAGCTACCTGGGAGGCTGAGATGGGAGGATCACTTGAGCCTGGGAAGTGGAGGTTGCAGTGAGCCAAGATTGCTCCACTGCACTCCAGCCTGAATCACAGAGAAAGACCCTGTCTCCAAAAAGAAAGAAAGAAAGAAAGAAAGATTTATTAGGAGTCTTAATGGCCTGGTGTGGTGGCTCACGCCTGCAATCCCAGCACTTTGAAAGGCCAAGGAGAGATTGCTTGCCTCCAGGAGTTCGAGACCAGCCTGGGCAACATGGCAAGACCCTGTTTCTTTTTTTCTTTTTTTTGAGACAGAATCTCATTCTGTCACCCAGGCTGCGGTGCTGTGGCATGATCTCGGCTCACTGCAACCTCTGCCTCCCAGGTTCAAGTGATTCTCCTGCCTTAGCCTCCCAGTAGCTGGGATTACAGGCATTCACCACCATGCCTGGCTAATTTTTTTGTATTATTAGTAGGGACGGGTTTTCACCATGTTGGCCAGGCTGGTCTCAAACTCCTGACCTCAGGTGAACTGCCCACCCTGGCCTTTCAAAGTGTTGGGATTACAGGCATGAGCCACGGTGCCTGGCAAGACCCCGTTTCTACGAAAGAGTCTTATTATATCAGATGCTTTTATCCTCCCATATCCCATTTGCCTGCCTCATTTTGTTTAATAGTTTTATTATTTTCTAAGAATTTTTATGCTTCTCATCTCTACAGCAGAGCCTTAGTGAAAAAATGCATAGATTTTTTAAAATAAAAGACAATCTAGAATTAAAATCTGGTTCTACCACTTATTTCCTATGTGACTTTTGCTAAGTTAAATAATCTGAACATATAAAATGGGAATAATAATATTCACCTTGGCCGGGCGCGGTGGCTCACACCTGTAATCCCAGCACTTTGGGAGGCCGAGGCAGGTGGATCACAAGGTCAGGAGATCGAGACCACGGTGAAACCCCGTCTCTACTAAAAATACAAAAAAATTAGCC
This sequence comes from Nomascus leucogenys, assembly GCF_006542625.1. Classification (NCBI taxonomy): domain Eukaryota; kingdom Metazoa; phylum Chordata; class Mammalia; order Primates; family Hylobatidae; genus Nomascus; species Nomascus leucogenys. The sequence continues at coordinate 47,767,763 of NC_044384.1, read as the reverse complement.
GGGCATGGTGGCGGGCGCCTGTAGTCCCAGCTACTCGAAGACACTGAGGCAGGAGAATGGCATGAACCCGGGAGGCGGAGCTTGCAGTGAGCTGAGACTGTGCCACTGCACTCCAGCCTGGGCAACAGAGCGAGACTCCGTCTCAAAAAATAAAAAAAATAAAAAAATAAAAATAAAAATACAAAAAATTAGCCAGGCGTGGTGGCGGGTCTGTAGTCCCAGCTACTTGGGAGGCTGAGGCAGGAGAATCGCGTGAACCCGGGAGGCAGGGCTTGCAGTGAGCCGAGATCGCGCCACTGCACTCCAGCCTGGGCGACAGAGTGAGACTCCTCTCAAAAAAAAAAAAAAAAAAAATTCACCTTGTGAGATAATTATTGAAAGACATGTATAAATATGAATATATTTGTCACCTCTCACATGACAGGTCCTCTAGCCCTCAGAGTAGCCACAAGCAGGATAAATAGGAAGGCAAATATAGCAGGCAATGAAAAACTAAGACAATAGTATGAGATGAATGTAATGTGGAAAGTTTTCCAAGGCCAGGCATTGTGGCTCATGCCTATAATCCCAGTACTTTGAGAGACCGAGGCAGGAGGATTGCTTGAGCCCAGGAGTTCATGACCAGCTTGGGCAGCATATTGGGACACTGTCTCCACAAAAAATACAAAAGTTAGCTGAGTGTGGTGACACATGACTGTGGTCCCAGCTACTCAGGAGGCTGAGGTGGGAGGACTGTTTGAGCCCATGAGGTTGAAGCTGCAGCAGTGAGCCATGATGGCACCACTGCACTCCAGCCTGGACAGCAGAGCAAGACCCTATCTCAAAAAAAAGAAAGAAAGAAAGAAAGAAAGAAAGAAAGACAGAAAGAAAAAGAAAGAAAGAAAAGAAAGGTTTCTAAACTAAGACCCAAAATTTGGCCAGGGGCGGTGGCTCATGCCTATAATCCCAGCACTTTGGGAGGCTGAGGTGGGTGGATCATGAGGTCAAAAGAGAAAGACCATCCTGGCCAAAATGGTGAAGCCCCATCTCTACCAAAACTACAAAAATTAGTCGGGCGTGGTGGCTCACACCTGTAATCCTAGCTACTCAGGAGGCTGAGGCAGGAGGATTGCTGGAACCCAAGAGGCAGAGGTTGCAGTGAGCTGACGTGGTACCACTGCACTCCAGCCTGGAGGACAGAGTGAGACTCCATCTCAGGGAAAACAAAGACAAAAAACAAAAACACCCAAATTTGAGAAAGTTGAGGTATGAATGGCAGAATGTTGGGTAGGAAGTGTTAAGTCCAAGAGAAAAATAAAAGCATGATAAAGGCCTTGAGTCAGAGAGAACTTAACACACTCAAGGATTGAAATAAGTAGGGGAATTTAAGAGCCTGAAAAATAGGGAGGAGAGTGAAAGCAGCTAAGACCCCCCAGATAGTTACTTTGGGAAACCTTACTGTTGGTCCATCCAATTGTTTCATCTCCTTTCTTGGTATAAGAATCCTATTTATGTTGTTTCAGAGAGCTGAGGTGCCAAGTCCTATGGAATAAATAATGAGTTTAAGCCAATCAGAGTGCTCCCATTCTCTTTAGCTAGTGACTGATTTAGGATGGCAATGGTGCCCAATTTTGACCAATTAGATAGGAAGGGAAGTCTGCAGAGGAAGGCCTCTAGGAAGCATTTTTCTCCCATATAAAAGAGGAGAGAGCTACAAGGGGGAAATCTTACCCTTTCCTTTTTGTTTTTGGAGGTTGTATATAGAGGTGACTGTTTCAGCCATAAGGGAGACATGCTGAGGATGGCAAGGGGCTGAGGCTGCGAGGACATAATTGAGCTGCTGAGACATCTCTGGAACTGTTTACACCTGGACTAATTTACCATATTTGATAATAAATATCTTTTTTTTTTTGAGACAGAGTCTTGCTCTGTTGCCCCAGGCTAGAGTGCAGTGGCATGATCTCAGCTCACTGCAACCTCCACCTCCTGGGTTCAAGTGAGTCTCCTGCCTCAGCCTCCTGAGTAGCTGGGCTTACAAGTGTGTGCCACCATGCCTGGCTAATTTTTGTATTTTTAGTAGAGATGGAGTTTCACCACATTGGCCAGGCTGGTCTCGAACTCCTGACCTTGTGATCAGCCTGCCTCTGCCTCCCAAAGTGCTGGGATTACAGGTGTAAGCCACTGAGCTGGGCGATAATAAATATCCTTACTAAATGAGGCACTTTTAGTTGAATTTCTGATTCCTGCCATCGAAAGTAAGTCTTGCGGGAATTTTCAGATAATATTAAGGATTTGGAATTTAATCCTAAGGATTAGGAGAGCTATTAAAGGATTTTGTGCATGGGGTGGCACAAGATGTTTGCTTTTCAAAAGATCACTTTAGTTGCCATGTGGATAATAAACTGGAGAAAGGCAATGATGGATGCAGGTAGAGCAGTTAGGAACTATTGCCATAAGTCACACAAGAGAATGCAGTGATTTAAAATAAGTGGTGGCTATGGAAATAGAAGAAAATGAGCATGGTGGCTCATGCCTGTAATCCCAGCACTTTGGGAGGCCAAGGCAGGCAGATCATGAGGTCAGGAGTTCAAGACTAGCCTGGCCAACATGGTGAGACTCTGTCTCTACTAAAAATACAAAAAAATTAGCTGGGTGTGGTGGCGTGCGCCTGCAATCCCAGCTACTCAGGAGGCTGAGGCAGGAGAATCACTTGAACCTAGGAGGCAGAGGTTGCAGTGAGCTGAGATTGCGCCACTGCACACCTCCAGCCTGGGCAACAGAGAGAGACTTCATCTCGGAAAAAAAAGAACTACTGAGATACATATTGGAGGCAGGATTGTGATTATGATGGATTCAATGTGAATGAGGAAGAGGAAGAAATCAAGGATGACTTCCAGGTGTCTGGACTGAGCTATAAAGTGGATCATAGTGCCATCTGCTAACAGAGAGATCAACCACTGGAGGAGGTGAGGAGGTGGCTACTATAATGAGTTCATTATTGGAGACATTGGGCTGAGGGTGTCTATGTCAAATGGTCAGTCATGTAAGCTATTGGGCTATTGGGCATTTGAATGGCTTGGGGTAGAGATAAAGATGTGAAAGTTTTTGGAACCGAAATAGTGACAGAAACTGTGTGATTTTTGAGAGAGACAGAAAGATAGAAAGAGAGAGAGAGGAGAAGGGAAAAGGTCCTAAGACAGAATCCTAGGATCTCCAGCCCAGAGACAGTGGAGAAGGAGACTCTGGCAAGGGAGAAGAAACAATAGCCAGAAAGAAAGAAGGAAAGTCAGAGTGTTTCCAGAAGGAGGGGATGGTCAGGACTGACAAACATAGTTGAGAGGTCAAGCAAAAAAATAGCTGAAAAGAATCTATTGGAATTAGTTACATGAACGTCACCAGTGACACTGATAATAAAGCAGTTTTTGGACAGATGGAGGTGGAGAGGTTGGTTCAGACCCCAGACTGGACTGAATAAGAAGTGAATAATTAAGAAATGATGACAAAATGTACAGGATCAGATCAAGAGATTTGGCCTTGAAGGGGATATGGGGCAGGAGTTGAGGCATAAGTGGGATGAAAGGGAGGTTTTTGTTTTCCTTTTGAAGATGGGAATAACTATCTTTTCATTTTATTTCCCCCCACCGCCTGCCCCCACCACCCATGCTCCAGCTCTATAGGTCTTTCCTTTCTTTGGTCCTGCCTCATTCACTGTTCCCAGTCCACGCTTTTTCCTAAATCTTTGAACGGCTCACTTCTTTTCATTATTCATGGCTCTGCTCAAATGTCACTTCATCCAAAAATTCTTCTCTGAGCTTATTCTTCTCCTCATTGTCATTTACTGTTTTATCTTCTTCATGGCTCTGATTATCTGAAATGATTTTGTTCATTCGTTTATGGACTGATTACATATATCTTCCTTTTGTTTGTTTTTTGTTTGTTGGTTTGTTTTTGAGACAGAGTCTCACTCTGTTACCCAGGCTAGAGTGTAGTGGCGTGGTCTTGGCTCACTGCAACTTCTACCTCTTGGGTTCAAGTGGTTCTCCTGCCTCAGCCTCCCAAGTAGCTGGGACTACACGCATGTGCCACCACACCCGGCTAATTTTTGTATTTTTAGTACAAAAATTTTTACTAAAGAAATGTTGTATTTTTAGTAGAGACGGGTTTCACTATGTTGGCCAGGCTGGTCTTGAACTCCTGACTTCGTGATCCACCTGCCTTGGCCTCCCAAAGTGCTGGGATTTCAGGCATGAGCCACTGCACCCGACCTGTTTTGTTTTTTTGATACAGGGTCTCCCTCTGTTGCCCAGGCTGGAATGCAGTGGCATGATCTCGGCTCACTGCAGCCTCCACCTTTCGGGTTCAAGCGATTCTTGTGCCTCAGCCTCCCAAGTAGCTCACACCCAGCTAAGTTTTGTATTTTTAGTAGAGAAAGGGTTTCACTATGTTGGCCAGGCTGGTCTCAAACTCCTGACCTCAGGTGATTTGTCCTCCTTGCCTCCAAAGTGTTGGGATCACAGGCGTGAGCCACTGCCCCGGCTTGGTTTGTTTTTTGAGACATGGTCTCACTCTGTCGCACAGGATGGAGTGCAGTAGCGTGATCTTGGCTCCTGTGCTCAAGTGATTCTCCCACCTCAGCCTCCCAAAGTGCTGAAATTACAGGCGTAAGCCACGGTACCTGGCCTATATCTCCTAATTAAAAGTAAAGCCTGGGGTAAACTGGGTGAAGTTTATGGCCTGTTAAATACGTACAGGTATTATATGCGTTATTATATCCCATGTGTTATATATTATTGTATATGTGTATTATATACTATGTACTATTCTTACAACTGTATGTGAATCTATAATTATCTCAAAATAAAGTTTTGGTTTTGTTTTTTAAAGTAAGTTCTGTGAGAACTGGGATTTTGTTTGCTTGTTGACAATTGCATCTTCATCACTAGAACTGAGTCTGGCGTGCAGTGGGCACTAAATAAGTCTTCGTAAAAAGTGTGAATTAACGCCCGGCTAATTTTTGTATTATTAGCAGCGACGGGGTTTCACCATGTTGGCCAGGCTGGTCTCAAACTCCTGCCCTCAAGCAGGAGTTTCAAGCCCGCCTCGGCCTCCCAAAGTGTTGGAATTACAGGCGTGGGCCACCGCGCCTGGCTGATCACGTTTAAAGGGCGGGGTGGGGAGAGTACAAACAACAGAGGAAATCCTGAGCCGCAGAGGAAACTGGAGATGGCAGGGTTTAGCACTAGAATCTCTGTAGGAGAGGTAGGATTGGAATCCGAATCTCCAGGACTCTTTCCACTACCCAGCCTATCTCTCCATTAATGGACTATTGATTGGATGACAGAGTAGCGATAGCACCGTCTTAGGAGACGCCCAATCATAGGTCATAGGTCATTTTTGCAGCCTATTGTGATTACAACAGTGGAGGATGGTCCTATGCATCACCTTACAAGCGCGGCTGTTCTCTGATTATCATTAAGCGTGGCCACGCCCGCACTTAACTTCTTACAGTAGGGAAAGCAGCTGTGTGTGATAGCTTGGAAGGTTTACTGCTGCCTCAAGTCCTCTTCTCTGCAGTTGAGGTTTCAGGTTTCAATCCTCCCAATACCACAAGACAGAGCACCGGGCGGCTGCCGCCTCCGCCTCCGCCCCTTAACCTAGGGGGCTTGCCGAAGATTTCAGCCCCGCGGCCGCGCGCTCGCCCTGCTCTAGAGCAAGGTTGGGCGCAGCGGCGGAGGTGGCTTCTGGGCTGCGCAAGCTGGGAGAGCTGGGAGGCGGCGATCGCAGCTGGGCCGGGACTTCCTTCCTCCACCGCACGACAACAAAACAACCCTGCGGCAGGCACTGAGTGCTTGGCAGCTGTCTGGGCGAGAGGCACAGCGATGGGCTCCGTGCTGAGCAGCGACAGCGGCAAATCGGCGCCCGCCTCTGCCACCCCGCGGGCCCTGGAGCGCAGGGGATACCCGGAGTTGCCCGTCACGTCCTTCGACTGCGCCGTGTGCCTTGAGGTGTTACACCAGCCTGTCCGGACCCGCTGTGGCCACGTGTAAGTTCCAGGGGAGCTCGGTTTGCGCCCACCCCTAAGGAGGGCGATGTGGGGAAGCTGAGGGCATGGTGTGGGGAAGGAGGGGGACGGAAGACAGCGTCTTAGGAAATTGCCGCAGGGAGAAACCTGGACCCGTCGGATGCAGGACCACGGGGAAAACGCCGGTCGGAAGGTGACACAGGATTTCGGGAGGAGAAAAAAGAAACAAGCGGGCCCTGTAGCCCCCTTGTGCTGCCTCCTCCCGAAGCCCAGGTGCGGAACTCCAGAGAAGGGGATCCGGGCACGGGTCCCGCCCAGAGCCAGGGCTCGCCAACTGGGGAGGGTGCTCTTGGCTGGAGAACCAGCGCTCCCCGGGCACGGAAAGGAAACGAGGTCCAGCTACAAGGCAGGGGCTCCCGCAAAGCGCAGTTACCCCGCTGAACACGGTGGAACGGGCTGCGCTTCCCTCTGCCCCAGAAACCCAGGTCCGTTTTGTTTTGCTGGAGCTGTGCACGTGTTCCCAGAATGCCCACAGAGGCTAGTCTTAAGCAAACACGGATCTGTGCAAAGTGTCTTTCCACCCCCACCCCTGCTACCCTTTCCCAACACAGACACCCAGCCCCTCAAAGGGCAAGTCAAACTGGAGCTTCCGAGTGACTTTCCACAATCGTTAGAGTTTAACAACCTGCTAGGGTGGGGCTTGGACGTTAGCCGCAAGCCCCTGAATGTACTCCTTCAAAACCCAGCCACAGACAGGAGGTGGCAGGCTACCTGCTTTATGCACGGTCTCTCCAAACCGGCAGAAATTACAGAGTAAAATAACTTTCTCAAAACCGCATAGTACTTAGCTAAAACTCGCAGTTGGTGCAAAGCCGTGGTCGTTTCTAAGAAGAATTTAAAAGTCCCTATATAAAATTGGCACATCCTTAATGTGTGTTTGAGTAACTGGTGGAGTTGGATCTGTGAATTTGTGCTCTGTTTACTGTGTGTGTGTGTGTGTGTGTGTGTGTGTGTGTGTGTGTGTGTGTGTGTGTGAAAGAGAGAGAGAGAGACGTAGTCCGGCTTTGTCGCCCAGGCTGGAGTGCGGTGGCGCTATCTCGGCTCACTGCAACCTCCGCCCACTGCAACCTCCGCCTCCCAGGCTCAAGTGATTCTCCTGCCTCAGCCTCCTGAGTTGCTGGGATTACAGGCGCCCACCACCACACCCGGCTAGTTTTTGAATTTAGAGTAGAGATGGGGTTTTACCATGTTGGCCAGGCTGGTCTTGAACTCCTGACCTCAATTGATCCACCCACCTCAGCCTCCCAAAGTGCTGGGATTAAAGGTGTGAGCCACTGCACCCAGCCTTCTGTCTTTGCTTTGAATTTTGTTTGTAGATACGTGTGTGTGTTGTGTCTGCACAGATCAGGAGCGGAAGCCCACTTAATGTCCTTTGAAGGGTGACTATAGTATGATGAAGCCCTGTGCGATACCACAGTGGCTTGTACCAGCATTTGGCTTAGGAAGAAAGAAATAGCGTTATTATGAATGCAAGTGCACAACATGTTTTTGAGGACCACTTTTGAAAGGATTTAGGTAGTCCTTTATTTATTTATTTATTTATTTTATTGAGACGGAGTCTCGCTCCGTCACCCAGGCTGGAGTGCAGTGGCGCGATCTCGGCTCACTGCAGGCTCCGCCCCCCAGGTTCCCGCCATTCTCCTGCCTCAGCCTCTCCGAGTAGCTGGGACTACAGGCGCCCGCCACCACGCCCGGCTAATTTTTTTGTGTGTTTTTAGTAGAGACGGGGTTTCGACGTGGTCTTGATCTCCTGACCTTGTGATCCGCCCACCTCGGCCTCCCAAAGTGCTGGGATTATACAAGCGTGAGCCACCGCGCCCGGCTAGGTAGTCCTTAAAAACATTTTGTGCACTTGCCTTCAAAAGTTTTGAGGCCGGGCGCGGTAGCTCACACCTGTAATCCTAGCACTTCTGGAGGCTGAGGTGGATGGATCACCTGAGGTCAGGAGTTCGAGACCAGCCTGGCCAACATGGTGAAACCTCATCTCTACTAAAAATACAAAAATTAGCCAGGTGTGGTGACCCGTGCCTGTAATCCCAGCTACCTGGGAGGCTGAGGCAGGAGAACTGCTTGAACCTGGGAGGCAGAGGTTGCAGTGAGCTGAGATGGCATCATTGTACTCCAGCCCCGGCAACAGAGCAAAACTCAGTCTCAAAAAAAAGAAAAAAAAAAGTTTTGAAAGGACTTAGGTGATCCTTAATACCTACAGCCTTGTATCTGAAAAGCAGTTTTCACCACTGCCCGTCTGTGAGCCAGGGACAAAAGTGTGCAGCCTGCACAATGTATAAATAAAGAGTGCTTTGGGCATTATTTCGTAGCTGTATTTTCAAGGCCTGTTGTTTCAGCTTTGTTCTTAAAACTCGAGGCTTAAATTTACCCTCCTTTCTGATTACTGATGTTGTTGCTCAGCTGTCCAGATGTAGCTTATTAACATAATACCCACAGGCCAGTCTGGAAGCCAAGATGGGCTGTGTGAGTCATAAAATATATTGATTATTTTAGGGCAATAACAGCCTAAAGATACCTCCATTTAAATTGAATCATTATTAGCATTAAAACTTTAAAGTTGTGCAAAACATAAACAGTGGGCGTTTTGAAGATTTGTTTTGGAATAGACGCTTTGCTATTCAATGATCTGACTGGAGATTGTTTTCCCGGTTTGGACTTTGAATATTATAATTTACCATTTACAATATTTTTCCTTCTACTAAAGGATAATATAAATTTGCAAAATGTTAAATTTTTTGTTTAATCTTTTTCTTTGTTAAAGTGAATAGGAAACTAGCAACTGGAAAAATAGTCATAAAATACCATTACAAGGGCTGAACAAATTGCCTTTCCTCTCTTTACTGTTCTTTGTTTTGACAAATCTTATGTCCATTGTTCTGGCTGTGGGCAGAATTTCCATATTCCTCCTTTTGGCAAACTTACTTGGTCTCCTTCCACTTTATAAATGTTAACCAGAGTCCTTTCTGCAGTAGAGATTGTGAGCGTTAATACCATTTGTACATTCTAAATGAATTACTCTTTTCCATTGAAATTAAGTTGGAAAACGAATAAATGCAAATGAACCGTCTGTATTTTATTATCCCATATTGAAGCTACATTTCCAGACATGTTGAACTAGGTGGTTTATGCTGATTTTTGTTTGTAAACCTATTTCACATCAAACAAATTTAATAATAACAACAGTACCTTGAATGAACATGTACAGAGCACTTTATAAGTTGTATGGTGATGCAGTAGTAACTGGCCCTTACAGAAAGCTGGATTTGAAATTCACCTCTGCCACTAGCCAGCTGTGTGACCACTGTAGGGAAATTTGAATCTGATTTTTTCCCCTAAAGGTTTGATCATTTGAGTCTATGAAACAAACTGCTAATAGATTAACAAGGGGGGAAAGGCCTACAAATGTATTAATGTGCATATGGGCATGGGAGTCATACAAAATATGAAAACTGAGAGAAAGGGCCAGATGCTTGATGCTTTTATACCATCTTGAGGTTACAGCAGAATAGGGGCTTGGAACATGGTTATGGGAGGGAGAGAGAAAGAAGGGCCTGGGGCAAAGATGGTCTAGTTATGCAGATAAAACTTCATAGATAGCAGCTCCTAGAAAGAATAGGCATGAGCCTGTGTTAAGTTGCTCTGTCAGACCTTCATAGGTGTCAGACTTTCAGTTAATAATTTCCTAGGTACAGATAAGGGGGTGCCTCCAAGAAAGCCTGGTTGTTTATTTCACCAGTGTAGATTTTCTCTACAGATACAAGTCTGCTCCACAAAAGGCAGCTTTTCAGGGTTATTCGTTTGTGCGGGAATATATCAAAGAAGTACATTTTGGGGTGAAATAGTTTCAGTTTCCTTTAGTCCCCCATTTAAAGCTTAATTTTTAAAACATTTAACATTTCCTTTATTTATTTTTATTATTTATTTATTTATTTTTAGAGGTGAGATCTCACTCTGTCACCCAGGCTGCAGTGTAGTGGTGCAATCATGGCTCACTGCAGCCTCTACCTCCTGGGCTCAGCAATCCTCCTGCCTCAGCCTCTCACGTAGCTGGGACTACAAGTGCCTGCCACCATGCCTGGCTATTTTTTACTTATTTATTTATTTTGAGATGGAGTCTCGCTCTATCGCCTAGGCTGGAGGGCAGTGGCGTGATCTCAGATCGCTGCAACCTCCGCCTCCCGGGTTCAAGTGACTCTCTTGCCTCAGCCACTCTAGTAGCTGGGATTACAGACATGCACCACCACACCTGGCTAGTTTTTGTATTTTTTGTAGAGGCAGGGTTTCGCCATTTTGCCCAGGCTGGTCTTGAACTCCTGAGCTCAGGTGATTTGCCTGCCTCGGCCTCCCAAAGTGCTGGAATTACAGGAGTGAGCCACTGCACCCAGCCAAGAAAGTGACAATTTACATACCGCAAGGTCAGGAATTTTTTAAGGGAACCATATATACAGGGTACCAGGCCAATCTTTTTCTAAGTCTATTGGCTTTTTATTGTCAATTTCAGTCCCTCAAAACATCTAAGTATAACATTCCAGTTAAAGTCTTGCTAAAATAACCACTGTCTCCAATTATGTCCTGTTCAGACTGTTACTGAACTTATGCATGTAACTGTATTGCCATGAAATAAGAATACTCAAAAACTGGTTTGTAAATCCAAAGAGAAAAAGGTAAATTATTTTGCTCACAAAAGTATACTTGGCCAGGTGCAGTGGCTCATGCCTGTAATCCCAGCACTTTGGAAGGCCGATGCAGGAGGATGGCTGGAGACCAGCAGTTTGTGACTAGCCTGGGCAACATAGCGAGACCCCATCTCTACTACACAAAAGTCTTGTTCAAAAGAGAAAACCATATTTTACTTTTGAATCAATATATCAATAATAAAGCTAATTTAAATAAAACCTAATAAACAAGTCCATCCAATTTTCAGTGAGCTTTGACCACACGAGATAAGATTTACGTATCTTTTATAACCTCTTACGATTTTTCTTCTATTTCCAACTTTCTATATTCATTTAGTTTTATCTATATCTCTTTTTATTCTTTCAATTTGAAACAATCCTTAAATAACTTCTAAACTAGACACAATTAGTTTTCCATTAACAAAAAAATCACACTTTATGCCATTCTTTCTTTTTTTTTTTTTTTTTTTAAGATGGAGTCTCACTCTGTCACCCAGGCTGGAGTGCAGTGGCATGATCTTGGCTCATTGCAACCTCTGCCTCCTGGGTTCAAGCGATTCTCCTGCCTCAGCCTCCTGAGTAGCTGGGATTACAGGTGTGCACCACCACTCCCGGCCTCATGCCATTCTTATAACCTTTCTCTCCAAAAACATTATCTTGCTTCTTTTTATATTCTGCCTGAAGAATTGTTTGTCTTATTTCTAGTAGTTTTATTTGTTTGTTTTTAGAGACATGATCTAAGAACAAACTACTCAGTGATGTGATCATAGCCTACTGCAACCTCAAATTCCTGGGCTCAAGCAATCCTCCTACCTCAGCCTCCTGAGTAGCTGGAACAACAGGCATGCCCCACCGCACCCTGCTAAAATTTTATTTTTTTATAGAGACAGGATCTGCCTATGTTGCCCAGGCCAATCTTAAATTCCTAGGCTCAAGTGATCCTCCTGCCTTAGCCTCTCAAAGAGCTGAGATTACAGGCATGAGCACTCCCAAACTGCTGGGATTACAGGCATGAGCCACCACACCCAGCCAACCAACAGTTTAAAACTAGCTTTATTGCTGGGCACAGTGGCTTACACCTATAATCCCAGTACTTTGGGAGGCCAAGGCAGGCGGATCACTTGAGCCTAGGAGTTGGAAACCAGCCTGGTCAACATGGCGAAACCTTGTCCCTACTGAAAATACTAAAAAATTAGCGGGCATGGTGGTGCACATGGAGGCTGGGGTGGGAGAATCGCTTGAACCTAGGAGATAGAGGTTGCAGTGAGCTGAGATCGCACCACTGCACTCCAGCCTGGGTGACAGATCAAGAGTCGTTCTCAAAAAAACAAAAACAAACAAACAAACCTAGCTTGATTTACCAAAGATTACTAAAGTCATATGAACTTTGAAAAACATTTGGGATAGTTAATTTGTGAGTACTCATTTATTTAGAAGTCAGTTTGGTACTACAGACTATACAAACCCATGTGTAAACATATATATACATGTAGACACAACATATAGCACATGCACACACCAGTATCCAAAAGCCAAAGAGATTAGGAAGTTTAATGCAGGAGAGCAGAACTTTAGACATGAGAGGATGGAACCTGCCCATGGCTTCTGTGGCTCAGTGAGAAGACGGAGGACCCCCAATGGCCAGGCGTGGTGGCTCACGCCTGTAATCCCAGCACTTTGGGAGGCGGAGGCGGGGGGATCACCTGAGGTCAGGAGTTTGAGACCAGCCTGCCCAACATGGCGAAACCCCGTTTCTCTAAAAATACAAGAAAATTAGCCAGGGGTGGTCGCAGGCACCTGTAATCCCAGCAACTTAGGAGGCTGAGGCAGGAGAATCACTTGAACCCAGGAGGCGGAGGTTGTAATAGCCAAGATGGCGCCACTTTACTCTAGCCTGGGTGACAAGAGTGAAACCCTGTCTCAAAAAAAAGACAAGACCCCCAAAGAGGGCGATTGGTGGCTTTTGTGTTTGTGTATGCGTGTGTGTGTGTGTTCCTCAAGGGGTCTCAGGGTTCACAGAAGTCCCCTATAGGCCTCTTCATGTGGTATCAAAAATGGCTAAAAGGAGGAAGGGCAGAGGGGAAGGAAATGGAAGAACAAGTCTTAGAGGAGCCAATTTGGGGAGATTTTAAGCTTTCAAAATGCCAATACAGTTTTAGTTAGTAGGAGTCTGAGGACTAAGAAGTTCCCAAGGGAGAAACAGGATTTGAAAGAGAACAGAGAATATCAGCTATTAATTAAGCTGGCTTTTGACCACAGAGCCATCTTTCTTAAAAAAACCTTTTTTTTTTTTTTTTTTTTTTTTGAGATGGAGTCTTGCTCTGTTGCCCACGCTGGAGTGCAACGGCGCAATCTCGGCTCACTGCAACCTCCGCCTCCCAGGTTCAAGCGATTCTCGTGTCTCAGCCTAAAAAATCCTTTTAAATATGCAAGCAGCAAACATTTTGTCCTCTGAGCACCCAGTCTTTTTTTCTTTTTGAGACGTAGTCTTGCTTTGTCATCCAGGCTAGAATGCGGTGGCCCAATCTGGGCTCACTGCAACCTCTGCCTCCCAGGTTCAAGCAATTCTCCTGTCTCAGCATCCTGAGTAGCTGGGACTACGAGGGTGTGCCACCATGCCCACCACCTAATTTTTGTATTTTTAGTAGAGACGAGGTTTCACCATGTTGCTCTCAAACTCCTGACCTCAGGTGATCTGCCTGCCTCAGCCTCCCAAAGTGCTGGGATTACAGGTGTGAGCCACCATCCCCAGCCTGAGCACCCAGTCTTTTGTGGGAGCAGACAGAATGGTAGCTGTGGCATTTCATGCCTCTTTCTCCCCAGACCCTCCCAGCACCCCCTCTCTAGGGGGTACCTACCTCTCCTCACCTGTTTGGTTCCCAGCCATAGCAGGAGGTATGTCTCTCTGGCCCCATAGAGGAAGCAGATTAATGGGGAAAATGTTACTATCACACTCTAAATATAAACCAACGTTTTAACCAAAGGAAATAACTCAAAATCAAAACAAATAAGAACATTTGAGACTGAAATCAAGAAGCTCTTGATGGCTTCAACCAAGGTTTCCTAAGAGTGAGCAAAAGTTGCAACCCTTTCAAAATCCAGATCATTCCCTACAACAGCTTAAAGAAAGCAAGGTTTTGCCAGCCGCAAATGGGGTACAACCCACATTTTTGTCTGGCCATGTTCTCTAGGGTTTAAGACAGAGAAAAACAACAGCTGGATGAGAGGCTTACAAAATGAATGGGTACCCCAAAGGTTAAGAAGTCATACAAATATAAATTCAAAACAATTCAAACTAATTTTTTCCAAGCGTTTCTTTTATTTTTCCTTCCTGAGTTAAAGGATTTATGTCTCCTAGGGACTTGTTCCCTGAAAGGGAATTGAATCCAGGCTGCAGTGGTGAAAGTGCAGAATCCTTACCACTAGACTACAGGATGGAGTCTTTTTTTTTTTTTTTTTTAACAAATTTCATAAGGAATCTAAAGCATGCAGTTTGAGTACAAAGGATTTTAACTTTGTTTTAAATCTGATTTCTACTTTTCAAAAATCTTGCCAAGGGAGTTTCTAAACCTGTATTCCTTTTGTATCTTTTCATAGGTCCCAATAAGGTAGCTATTTAAGATGTGAGCTCTAAAAAGTTTTCTTTTAAATATAGCCATTCATTTATTTTAAAAGCAACTCAAACCAATACAAGAGCTAATTTATATGTTTTTCCCTGTTCCAAATTTAGAAAGGGTAAAACACAGAGACTCATACCATCACATTTGACCAGGCACTATAGGCAGAGATCGGAGAGGAGAACTGACTTGGTTAAAAAAAAATGAGTTTACAGCCGGGCGCGGTGGCTCACACCTGTAATCCCAGCAGTTTGGGAGGCCAAGGCGGGCGGATCACGAGGTCAGGAGATCGAGACCATCCTGGCTAACATGGTGAAACCCTGTCTCTACTAAAAATACAAAAAATTAGCCGGGCGTGGTGGCGGGTGCCTGTAGTCCCAGCTACTCGGGAGGTTGAGGCAAGAGAATGGCGTGAACCTGGGAGACAGAGCTTGCAGTGAGCCAAGATTGTGCCACTGCACTCCAGCCTGGGCAACAGAGCAAGACTCCATCTTAAAAAAAAAAAAATAGGTAGTGGTCCATGGTAAGTCATAGAATGTACCTAATTTTTATTTTTATTTTTTATTATTTAATTTTATTTTATTTTTTGAGCCAGAGTCTCATTCTGTCACCCAGGCTGGAGTGCAGTGGAGCGATCTTGGCTCACTGCAACCTCCACCTCCTGGTTCAAGCGATTCTCCTGCCTCAGCCTCTTGAGTAGCTGGGACTACTGGCGCATGCCACCACACCCAACTAATTTTGTATTTTTAGTAGAGACAGGGTTTCACCATTTTGGCCAGGCTGATCTCGAACTCCAGACCTCAGGTGATCCGCCCGCCTCTCCCTCCCAAAGTGCTGGGATTACAGGCGTGAGCCACCCCACCCGGCAGTGAATGTACCTAATTTTTAGAAAATGAAACTCTGTTTAGGATAATTCTGAAATACTTTCAGGTAAATGGATTGAAACGTTCAATTTGTGGTCAAGTATGAGCAGTAAAGCCTACATCAAATTGGTAGTTTCCTAAGTAGAGTCTGAGAGTCTTCCTGATGAGTTTTAAATTGATCCAGAAATATGCATGAGTGGCTTTCATTCTTACAGGACATTTGCAATCCCAGTGTAAACCAAAAATAAAATTCTAAGGCCCCCAACCAACTGAATGGACCTTTCCTGTCTGCCAAGGGCATTCTAAAGTAAACCAGAAACACTAGTTCACGCCATGATAGGAATGGGTATTTATCAAATACTGCAGACTGGGTAATAGATAAAGAAAAGAATTTTTTCAGCTCACAGTTCTGGAGGCTAGGAAGTCCAAGAGCGTGGTGCTGGGACCTAGCTAGAGTCATCCCCTGGTGGAAAGGTAGAAAGAAGTTGGCATAGTGGGAAAATGCACGTGAGAGCTCACTTATTATTTTATTTTTTAGAGATGGGGTTCTCACTGTGTTGCCCAAGCTGGACTCAAACTCCTGGGCTCAAGCGATCCTCCTGCCTCAGAGAGTTGGCTTTTATAGCAAAGCCACTTCTGCAAGAACAAGCCCACTCCTGTGATAACGGCATTCATCCGTTCATCACAGTGGAGCCCTTATGACCTAAATGCCTCCTGAAGGCACCACCTCTCAATTCCACCACAAGAGGAACCAAGTTTTCATGCTTGAACTTTGGGGGGACACATTCATTATATCAGGCCTCCTGGTTATACAGGCACATTCATGGTCTTATATTTGTGGCTTCTGCTTGTTACTGGGAAGAACTGAGGTTTCTTGAAAAGACTACAAAATTTGAGGCCCTACCCAAACTGTTTAAGGATCAGAGCACTACTGTCTGTGGCTGCATAAACTTCGCACATTGCTACACTACTCTGAACCTTAGTTTGCCATCAATAAAATGAGGAGAAAGCACAGCAGCATTTTATGAATTATTGTAGGAGTCTACAATAATAGGGGATAATGTATACAACTGTCCCCCATAGGGCTCAGCACCAGTATTTGTATTCTGCTTGCATTGGCATACAGCTCAAATTGTGAAAAAAAAAAAGAAAAAAAAGGGAAAACTGCTAGTTGACAAAAAACAAAATGTTATCTGCTTGCCTCTAAATAATGTAAGCGAGTAATCCATGTCAGAACCATAAGAAATGTTAATTGTGAGTTGAGCATTTGAACCATTTGTCATAAATTTCATTCAAGACTACATTTTGAGAACCAATTCTTAGAGACTCAGAGACATCCAAGGTCAGATTGTACCTTAGAACTTATAATCAGCTGAGATAGAAGGAAGTAAAACATGTGTAGCAGATAACTTAGATTTCTTGATCTTAAAATATTGATCTTTCCAACTGGGGTAGCTGTGGTGGTGGAATAAAAGGTTACTGAAATTTGGGTCAGAAAACCCCAGCTTAAGACCAACCAAGTTCAAGCACTTTTTTTTTTTTTTTTTGAGAGAGATGGAGTCTTGCTGTTGCCCAGGCTGGAGTGCAGTGGTGCGATCTCGGCTC
This sequence comes from Nomascus leucogenys, assembly GCF_006542625.1. NCBI lineage: Eukaryota > Metazoa > Chordata > Mammalia > Primates > Hylobatidae > Nomascus > Nomascus leucogenys. Next base: position 47,750,932 of record NC_044384.1, on the reverse strand, counting down.
ACTGCAACCTCTGCCTCCTAGGTTCAAGTGATTCTCCTGCCTCAGCTTCCCAAGTAGCTGAGACTACAGGCATGCATCACCACACCCAGCTAATTTTTGTATTTTTGTTTTGTTTTGTTTTGGGACGGAGTCTTCCTCTGTCACCCAGGCTGGAGTGCAGTGGCACGATCTCGGCTCACTGCAACCTCTGCCTCCCGGGTTCAAGTAATTCCCCACCTCAGCCTCCCAAGTAGCTGGGATTACAGGCACCCACCACTACGCCTGGCCAATTTTTGGTATTTTTAGTAGAGATGGAGTTTCACCATGTTGGCCAGGCTGGTCCCGAACCCTTGACCTCAAGCGATCCACCTGCCTCAGCCTCCCAAAGTGTTAGGTTTACAGGCAGAAGCCACCATGCCTGGCTGTATTTTTGTTTAGTAGAGACAGGGTTTCACTCTGTGTTGGCCAGGCTGGTCTCGAACGCCTGACTTCAGGTGAGCCACCTACCTCCCAAAGTGCTGGGAATACTGGCGTGAGCCACCGTGCCTGGCCAAGCTCAAGCACTTTCTATATATGTGATTTTTTTCCCCCCAAGCCAAACTTTATCCAGCTTTATTAAAGATACTTTCCATAAACAGTTACGGTATTTCAGTCAGGACATGGGCAGACAATCCTTAACAGTATACAACAACTTTCAAACGCCCTTCTTCAATGGACTACCAAAAAACATAAAGCCACTTTAAAACCCAGTGGAGGGCTGGGCTTGGTGGCTCACGCCTGTATAATCCCAGCTACTCGGGAGGCTGAGGCAGGAGAATCACTGGAACCTGGGAGGCGGAAGTTGCAGTGAGCCAAGATTGCGCCATTGCAGCCTGGGCGACAGAGCAAGACTTCTGGCAAAAAAAAAAAACCCAAATCCAAAACAAAACTAAAAAATCCAATGGAGTATTCATTTGATACTCTGAACAAGAAAGTTTAGGGTGAGGGTTGACATTTCACATTTAGCATGTTGTTTAACATGAGCCGACCCTGACTTTCAGGGAGTGAAATGAAAATGGCAGAATTTGTCTGATGATATACAATGTAGAAATTGAGCCACTGCTCTTTTGAGGAGCCCCATCTCAGTGGCATCACTGGAAAGTCCAGATTGCCTGACATGCTGGTAGCCAATTATTGGGGGCCAGGCCCCAACAGGTGTCTAGGTTTAACAGAGTTAAGTTTATGCTGAAGATGGAAAGGGAGAAGAGGACATAGAAACAAATTTGTTTTACCATACCACAAGACTCTTGTGCCAAGGTGTCTGTGTTTGTCAAAGTCAGGGAATCCCTTCTCCTGGGAGCCAAGAGGAAGCCTCTCAAAACTAGAAGGGAACACCAGCCTGGTCAACATGGTGAAACCCCTCCTCTAGTATTAAAAATACAAAAATTTGCCAAACAAGGTGGCTCATGCATGTAATCCCAGCTACTTGGGAGGCTGAGGCCGAATTGTTTGAACTCGGGAGGTGGAGGTTGCAGTGAGCTGAGATCATGCCATTGCACTCCAGCCTAGGCAACAAAGCAAGACTCCGCCTCAAAAGAAAAGTCTGGGCACAGTGGCTCACGCCTGTAATCCCAGCACTTTGGGAGGCCGAGGAGTGCGGATCACCTGAGGTCGAGAGTTCGAGACTAGCCTGACCAACATGGAGAAAACCTGTCTCTACTTAAAATACAAAATTAGCTGGGCGTGGTGGCGCATGCCTGTAATCCCAGCTACTCGAGAGGCTGAAGCAGGAGAATCATTTGAACCTGGGAGGTGGAGGTCGCGGTGAGTTGAGATCTTGCCACTGCACTCCAGCCTGGGCAACAAGAGTGAAATTTCATCTCAAAAAAACAAAAAACTAGAAGGGAAAGGTGTTTTCCCCACATCAGTCCAGCTTCTAGACGTTCTATTAGTGACAGTTACTGATACCCCATCCCCAGAAAACAACAATGAAGTGTACTGTGTGCTAACAATATAACTTAAAAAAAAAAAAGAAAACCAAATTCTGCATTTTTATAAAACTTGATAAAAAATAGTATTTCAAACTGTACAGTCACCACAAGTACATAGTTACCACAAATGCACACACTTCACCTGGCACCTCCAGCACCTTGGCTTCCTGTGCCTGGTCTGTTTAGGCATCTGCATTCTCTGCAGGGTTATTTCCCTCCTTGCCAGCATCAGTTCTTCCCTTTTTCTCTTTGGGTACCTTCTCTCCCTTCTTTGCAAGGGCCTCCTTAGACTTGGCTTTGGAGAAGCAGATTTAACAGACAACCTTGCGGATCTTCTCTGTGGTTCATCCTTCACCTTGGCATTATCTCCTTAGCATCCCGCGCAGTCTTTCTCTTGAGCAGGGCGGCAGCTGCAGCGGGACATAAGCCCTGGGTAAGGGATGCAACAGCGCATAGGTTATAGTCGGTCTGGGGGTTATTCTTGCTTCTTCTTCACACTGTTCCTTTATGTGATCTTGCAGAAGCAACTTACCCGGTATGTGTCTTGGTTTCCTTATCTGTAAATGGAAATAATGATCTTTCTTGGGAGTTTATTAAGGTTAAATGAATTAAGGTATATGGAAGTGTTTTTAAAAATTTTGTAGAGAATCAGTGTATCAAGCTTGAAATTAGACATAAAAAATTACTGGCCGGGCACAGTGGCTCATGCCTGTAATCCCAACATTTTGGGAGGCCAGGGCGGGCAGATCACTTGAGGTCAGGAGTTCAAGACCAGCCTGGCCAACATGGCGAAACACAGTCTCTACTAGAAGTGAAAAAAAAATTAGCTGGGCATGGTGGTGCACACCTGCAATCTCAGCTACTCGGGAGGCTGAAGCAGAAGAATTGCTTGAACCTGAGAGACGGAGGTTGCAGTGAGCCGAGATTGCGCCTGGGCAACAGAGCGAAACTCTGTCTCAAAAAAAAAAAAAAATTCCATACAATAACAAAAATAACTAGAAGGAAAGGGTAGGAACCAAGGCAGATATGGAGTTCTACGTAAAGGGAGAAAAGTTCCATGTGGTTGCTACTGAATCAGTCATTATTCACTGTGTGCAGTGTTCAACTTCCAGAGACATGGTCCATACTTGACTTGGCTTGCCAGGTGCTCACGCCTTCAGTAGGAGTTGGTAGGCACCTCGATTGAGGTCCCACTGAGACTATATGTAATATAAGAGGTATTGTTCCTGCAGAGCAAGAGCAGGATGCTATTGCAAGAAAAAAGAGGAATGGATGCTGGACAGGTAATAAACAACAAGTAGATGTCTCAATCACTGCACAAGTGAGCATCCTCTGTGTGCTAATGTAATTTGACAACAGATGCAGAAGAGAATACTGTTACAAATCAGTCATGATCCAAGCCAAATTCAAACATAATAAGAAAAAAATAAAGAGGAAATGACTAATATAATTAAGAGTTAAAGAGGAAAAAAAAGAAGAAGAATGGTTTGGAGAATAGCTGTGCCTGCCCATCACTAAAGTTTATCATCAGCAAGTATTTAAATACTACCCAGTTGCCCATTAACAACCGAAGGGTAAATAAATTTGGGTGTATTCATACAATATCCTTCACAAAATTAGAATGGACAATCTCAACTATATACAACAATATAATGAATCTTTTGACCATAATATTGAGCTAAAGAAGACCAAGAATACATACCAGAGGGTTCCATTTATAGGAAGTACAGAAACAGGCAAAACTGATCTTCGTTATTAGAAGTCAGTGATTACCACCACCAAGGATAGTAAGCAGGGATGAGAAAGCTGCTGTCTATAGGCTGGTACAATGTTTGATAAGTATAATTTTTATATGTTAAAATACATTTTATTTTTATTTTTTTATTTTATTTATTTATTTATTTATTTTTTTGAGACAGAGTCTCGCTGTCACCCAGGCTGGAGTGCAATGGCGCGATCTCAGCTCACTGCAGGCTCCGCCCACTGGGGGTTCACGCCATTCTCCTGCCTCAGCCTCCCGAGTAGCTGGGACTACAGGTGCCCACCACCTCGCCCGGCTAATTTTTTGTATTTTTAGTAGAGACGGGGTTTCACTGTGTTAGGCAGGATGGTCTCGATCTCCTGACCTCGTGATCCGCCCACCTCGACCTCCCAAAGTGCTGGGATTACCGGCGTGAGCCACCGCGCCCGGCCTAAAATACATTTTAAAAAGTCAATGATTAGAGGGGATAGAATTGTGTCTGGAGGCCGGGCACAGTGGCCCACGCCTGTAATCCCAGCACTTTGGGAGGCTGAGGCAGGTGGATCACCTGAGGTCAGGAGTTTGAGACCAGCCTGACCAACATGGTGAAACCCCGTCTCTACTAAAATTACAAAAAAATGGCCAGGCATGGTGGTGGGTGCCAGTAATCCCAGCTACTTGGGAGGCTGAGGCAGGAGAATTGCTTGAACCTGGGAGGTGGAGGCTGCAGTGAGCCGAGATCGCGCCATTGCACTCCAGCCTGGGCGACAAGAGCAAGACTCCATCTCAAAAAAAAAAGACGAGGGGAAATTTTAGGGGCTGGCCATGCTGTTTTTGTTATAGGTACTGGGTATATGGATGTGTTCAGTTTTGAAATTTCATTCAACTATATGCTTATGGTACAAGAACTTTCCAGTATGTATAGTACACTTAAAATTTAAAAAGCCTACCTTTTGACATGTATTAATACTCCCAAATAGATATTATGTGCTGAGTAGTTTAAGAGGCATCATGTCATGCTGATGTGTATAAATTACCTAAATGCTCATTTTTATTTCTATGTTTATGGAGCCTTCAACAACTCCTATAAATAGGTCAGAATTTTCTGGAAATTTTGATTATGTTAAGATTTCATAATGAGCACCTTTAAATAAACCAGAGAACATATTTCTTGACGAGGAAGGAAAGAAGAAAGGAGGGAGGGGAGAGGGGAGGGAGGGGGAGGGAGGGGAGAGGGGAGGGAGGGGGAGGGAGGGGGAGGGAGGGGGAGGGAGGGGGAGGGAGGGGAGAGGGGAGGGAGGGAGGGAGGGGAGAGGGGAGGGAGGGAGGGGAGAGGGGAGGGGAGAGAGGAAGGGAAGGAAGAAGAAAATGGTTTTATAGGGAATTATAATGTGTCTGGTATTTTTACTTCCTTGACTTCCTGCTATTTTCTTATGTGACACACAAAACCCCACAGAAGAAAGACATATTTTCCCAAGAAATTCGAGGTAAAATCCGATTTAGACATTCTTTAAATTATCATTTAAACTTAGCCTATAGGAAAGCTATTTCATCCACTTTGAATTCTTACTTTTCTTGAAATGCGTGAGAAGTGCATGTGGTAAGAGTGTGTGATTCCAAAGAAGTTTTACTGGGAAGGTAAGCAATTCTCGGGAAGTGTAGGGTGCAAGTGGACCTGTAATTTGGTAGTATGGCTCATGGGGTACAAGGTGTCATTAAATTACAATTTACACAAATGAATACATGGTGGTGGCTCCTTATAGCTTTCAAGGAAAGTGATGTATTTTTGGTCTGTTTGGGGTAGATTCTGCCGTTCCTGTATTGCCACCAGTCTGAAGAACAACAAGTGGACCTGTCCTTATTGCCGGGCGTATCTTCCTTCAGAAGGAGTTCCAGCAACTGATGTAGCCAAAAGAATGAAATCAGAGTATGAGAACTGCACTGAGTGTGACACCCTGGTATGTGACCCCACTTGTGTTCGTGGTTACCAGCTTAAGTCCCTACGAAAGTTATCATTTCACCTCTGCTTCTGACCCCATGGTACCCACTTTTTTTTTTTTTTGAGACGGGGTCTCACTCTTTCAGCCAGGTTGGAGTGCAGAGGTGCGATCTCGGCTTACTGCAACCTCCGCCTCCCGGGTTCAAGCGATTCTCCTGCCTCCACCTCTGGAGTAGCTGGGACTACAGTCACGTGCCACCATGCCTGGCTAATTTTTTTGTATTTTTAGTGGAGACACGGTTTCACTATGTTAGCCAGGATGGTCTCAATCTCCTGACCTAGTGACCCGCCTGCCTTGGCCTCCTGAAGTGCTGGTGAGATGTGAGGCCAGCTGGACTTCCTGGGTAGAGTGGGGACTTGGTGAATTTTCCTGTCTTACAAGAGGATTGTAAAACACACCAATTAGCACTCTGTAAAATGCACCAATCAGTGATCTGTAAAATGCACCAATCAGCAGGATTCTGAAAGTAGCCAATTGCAGGGAGGATTGGAAAAAGGGCACTCTGACAGGACAGAAATGGAACATGGGAGGGGACAATAAGGGAATAAAAGCTGACCACCCCAGCTGGCAGTGGCAATAGGCTCGGGTCCCCTTCCATGTTGTGGGTGCTTTGTCCTTTTGCTCTTCACAATAAACCTTGCTACCACTCACTCTTTGGGTCCATGCCTTCTTTTTTTTTTTTTTTTTTTTTTTTTTTTTTTTTTTTTTTGAGGCAGAGTCTTGCTCTGTTGCCCAGGCTGCTGGAGTGTAGTGGCGCCATCTCGGCTCACTGCAAGCTCTGCCTCCCAGGTTCAAGTGATTCTCATGCCTCAGCCTCCCGAGTAGCTGGGACTACAGGTATGTGCCACAGTGCCTGGCTAATTTTTTGTCTTTTTAGTAGAGAGAGGGTTCTGCTATGTTGGCCAGGCTGTTCTCAAACTCCTGGCTTCAAGTGATCTGCCCACCTTGGCCTCCAAATTGCTGGGATTACAGGCGTGAGCCATCTCACCCAGCCTCCAATTTCATATATATCATCTGCAGAAAACCCTGATCTTCTACCATCACCCCTAATTTGTCAAACAAATGCTTTCATTGACCACCTCCATTTTCCCTTCTTCCCATTACTCCAGTGATCCTCTATGATATGTCCTCCAGTTCTGCTACTCTATTGCAGACCACTAATGAATAGCTTTATTATCAAACCCAGTGACTATATTTCCACCTGTATTGATCTGGACTTTGCAGTATTTGTCTCTATTAAGGACACCTTGCCTGTTGCAGTTTTCAAGTTGGGTACTATATCAGCTTCCCCAGATCATGTGAGGTCTTGAAGGTTATGTAGAAGATTCTAGATTTTATCTTAAATGCAGTAGTAAGCCAGAGAAAGAGAGTAAGTTTTGGAGTGCCAAGATCGGGCTTATATCTTTATTTTTATTTTTATTTCAGATAGAGTCGCACTGTGTTGCCCAGGCTGGCGTGCAGTGGTGTGATCTCAGCTCACTGCAGCCTCCACCTCCGGGGTTCAAGCGATTCTCATGCCTCAGCCTCCCGAGTAGCTGGGATTACAGGGGCCCGACACTACGCCTGGCTAACTTTTGTATTTTTAGTAGAGACACGGTTTCACCATGTTGGCCAGTCTGGTCTTGAACTCCTGACCTCAGGCGATCTGCCTGCTTCGGAAGCCCAAAGTGCTGGGATTACAGGCATGAGCCACCGTGCCCAGCCCAGGCTTGTATCTTTAAGATATCACTCTAACATACACATAGAAAATGGTTTGGAGGCCAGGCGCAGTGGCTCATGCCTGTAATCCCAGCACTTTGGGAGCCCGAGGTGGGAGGATTGCTTGACCTCAAGAGTTCAAGACCAACCTGGGAAGAGACCTTGTCTCTACTAAAAATCAAAAAAATTAGCTGGGGCATAGTGGTATATGCCTGTAGTCCTAGCTACTCCAGAGGCTGAGCAGGAAGAGCGCTTGAGCCCAGGAGATCAAGGCTGCAGTAAACTATGATCGTGCCGCTGCACTCCAGCCTGGGCAACATAGCAAGACTCTCTCAAAAAAGAGTAGCTGGGGAGAGGATCATGTTCATGTTCATGTTAGAGGGTGGTTTTAAAGGAAAATGATAAATATATATGTGATATATATAACTGATGATTGGCTTTTAACACACTGTCTGGAATATAGTAAATGCTCAAAATCAATAGCTTTTTACATTCTTAATAATAGATGATTGCTTATTTTTACTTAGTCTTCACATAAAATTCATACACCAAATCAAACTCATTATATTGTTTAATCATCCAATTCTTGATCCTACCTTGGTGTCTGTCAGAAACGAGGATTCTCTCAATTAACTTGTGTGGAAATCCTTTTTTCACCACCTCCCCCTCCCCCATTATCTGATTAATCACAAAGATTTTGATTTTTTTCTTTGAGATACTTTTTTTTTTTTTTTTTTTTTTTGAGATGGAGGCTCACTCTGTTGCCCAGGATGGAGTGCAGTGGTGTATGATCTTGGCTCACTGCAACCTCCACTTTCCAGGTTCAAGAGATTCTCATGCCTCAGCCTCCCGAGTAGCTGGGACTACAGGCATGCACCACTATGCCCGGCTAATTTTTGTATTTTAGTAGAGATGGGGTTTTACCATGTTGGCCAGGCTGGTCTTGAACTTCTGACCACAGGTGATCCGTCCACCTCGGCCTCCCAAAGTGCTAGGATTACAAGCATGAGCCACTGCGCCCAGCTTTGAGATACTTCTTATATTCTGTCTTTTCCTTTCTGTGTTATCCCTCTTTCTAGGAATGCTCCCCATTCCTTCTATGCACATTTTGCCCTCTCCCATTTTGCACTCTCTGTGTTCTTCAGAGTCCTGGCCTGATCTCCATTCCTTGAGGCCTGGCCTTAGTATTCTAGTTCCCTATATCAAACAATTTCTTTTCTTTTTTTTTTTTTTTTTGAGACAGAGTCCTGCTCTGTCGCCCAGGCTGTAGTGCAGTGGCACCATCTCAGCTCACTGCAACCTCCGCCTCCTGGGTTCAAGCAATTCTCTGGTCTCAGCCTCCCAAGTAGCTGGTGCACACCACCACACCCGACTAATTTTTGTATTTTTAGTAGAGAAGAGGTTTCACCACATTGGTCAGGTTGGTCTCAAACTCCTGACCTCAGGTAATCCACCCACTTCAGCCTCCCAAAGTGCTGGGATTACAGGCCCGAGCTACCACGCCTAGCCCCTATATCAAACAATTTCTTATCTACTTGTCTAACATCCTTTTTTCTTCTGTTAGATTGTAAGCACCATTAGAACAGGCACAATGAATTGCATTTCTTCTGCCATTTTTTATAATGTCTCAGATAATTTTGTGTCTAGACTATGAATTGATCAATTCATTTGTCAGTAGATAGTCCACAGCTTGTTAATTTTCATGACTAATGCTTATCTTTGTTGAACAAAGAATACAAATAGAAATTTTTACTAGCAAAAGTCATAAAGACATGAGAGAATGCTAATGTGCAAAGTTGGATGTTACAGATTGTAAAATACATCTGTTTAAGACAGCTTATGCAGATCAATCCTAGTTTTTATAGCTTTTAGGTGGATATTTGTAAAGCCAGGGTTTTGTTCTTACTTTTCACTTGCTTTTATTTTTGCCCTTTGTTAAACAATTATAACTGTTCCCTTGACATGGCAGATTTCATGTTTGAGGTTTAACTTCCGTAGCTTGGGCAAAATGAAGCAGAGTGGGTCGGCCACCTTACCACAGCTGTACAGAGCTTCCTTTAGCACAAGATCTTATCAGAGTTTCTAATGAAACATTTAATAGGATGTGTTATGTTGGCAACAGATCCCTCATGGTTAAGCTCTCTGAATGTATATGTGAAAGAACAAGGGCTCTTTATTCTGCATTGATAAAAATGAACTGCAAGAGCTGTCTTTTATGTTTGCTCTTAATGGGACCATTAAGTATACTGTGTATTGTGAATTCATGTAATACTGTTGGGTGTGTTATAAAACCATGGTATTTATATCTTTCCCTAAGGCACAGTGTTTCATTTAACTTACTATGGGCACCTCTAAAATTTATCCATTTATTCTTCTTATCTCTCCATTTCTTTTTTCTGTCTCTTTTTCCATCTTAGATTGTTTCTTCTTTCCTCTCTCGTGCTCTTTTTGTTCACCCATTTCTTTCCCTTAGTTCCTTCTTTCTAAAACCTGTTTGTGTAATGGCATGCAAAAGAAGTAAATTTGAGTTACCACACATCTATCTACTTTAAAAAATGTATATGCTTTTTAGAAGAATCAAATTCAAGAACTTAACAGTTGGGTCTTCTAAGTGTTGGAGAATTTGAAAAATAGTAGTATTCTTGATAATGCCTTAATTTTTGGTGGTACTGGTGTTACGAATGCATCTATTTTGTCAGTTGATCCCACAATATGACCTTATTTGCAAGTTAAAAGGCTGGATCGCATAAGCTTTCATTGAGCCCTTTTTTAACAGTGAGTTTATTTTGAATTTGTTTTTATGTAGGTTTGCCTCAGTGAAATGAGGGCACATATTCGGACTTGTCAGAAGTACATAGATAAGTATGGACCGCTACAAGAACTTGAGGAGACAGCAGCAAGGTTTGTTTCAATACAATATTGTTTAATGCTAAAATTGATAATGTTTATAAATAATTTAATGGGCTGGAAACTTTAACATTCTTATGAAAATATTTACATATTTATGTTTATGTTCTTAACTATAATACCTGGTACTGGTAATCATTTGTTGATAGCAATCATTGTTAAGGAATTTTGCATTCTCTACTTTAAAAATTTCCAGGGGGAACCAACCACAGACTGGAGAGATTGGGGCAGCTTCCTCAAACAAGTTTGTGTTAACACAGATCCAAAAATAAAATGCAGAACTGTTACATTTCTGTTAGGCTTTGTTTTCTAATAGATTCCTGAAGTAGATAGTGTTTGGGATTATCCATCTTCTGTCACCATTGCTCATTTCACCAGCTCATTCCTTATCATTTTGCTTGTTTCTCTTTAGAATATAGACAGCAGCATGTCAGTATACAAGAAAACAGGCTGGGCAGGCATCCTGAATCCTTTGCCTTTTTGATGGGTAATCTGGTATGGAGGTAGGGGAAAGATGGAGGTAGCTGGTAGATGTAATGGAGGATATTGATAGAATTTTATTCTTTAAAAAAAAGAGAGAGAAAGAAACATTCGTGGGGTGCGGTGGCTCACACCTGCAATCCCAGCACTTTGGAAGGCTGAGATGGGCAGATCACTTGAGGTCAGGAGTTCGAGACCAGCCTGGGCAACATGGCAAAACCCTGTCTCTACTAAAAATACAAAAATAGCTTACATTTCTAAACCTAAAAGTCTAAATAATCACCTCATTCTTTTTGTTTTACTAGAGATCGCCTTGCAAAAGTACCTGTTATTATAGGATTAGTTTTATACCCTGACATTATAAATTTCAAATGAGTATTTTAGCTATAAACAGAGTATGGATCCTGTTAGATGGACCACAGTGACTAATAGGAAGGAAGGATTACCAACGGGTTGAGAAAGTGTATGGGTTTGATTGCAAGGTTGATGGCTTTTATGAAAATTTAAAAATATATGAAAGCTAATTTGAATCCCAATTTCTTTTACTCATCAGAATTAAATAGTAAAGAATTAAAATAATAGAAAATGGGGAGGGTTGTTGATTATTTTACAAGATATATTAATATTTGGATTTATGATAAAAATCTTTTTTTTTTTTTTTTTTTGTATTTTTAGTAGAGACGGGGTTTCACCGCGGTCTCGATCTCCTGACCTCGTGATCCGCCCGCCTCGGCCTCCCAAAGTGCTGGGATTACAAGCGTGAGCCACCGCGCCTGGCCTATGATAAAAATCTTTGCTTTACAGAGGAATTTACCACATAATTCAAATTTTAAAAATTCTTACACATGGAGTTTGTCCAGAGTACAAGTTTTGGGGGACAGGAAGTTACATCTGTAACAGAAAGTGAGCAAACAACTCCAAGACTCCATATTGTCCCTAAGAACTTAAGGCAGTATTGTCCAATAGAAATATAAGGGTTTTTTTTTTTCTTTTTTTTTGAGATGGAGTCTTGCTCTGTCACCCAGGCTGGAGTGCAGCGGCGCAATCTCAGCTCACTGCAACCTCTGCCGCCTGGGTTCAAGCGATTCTCCTGCCTCACCCTCCTGAGTAGCTGGGATTACAGGCGTGTGCCACCATGCCCGGCTAATTTTTGTGTTTTTAGTAGAGACGGGGTTTCAGCATCTTGGCCAGGCTCGTCTTGAACTCCTGACCCTGTGATCTACCTGTCTCAGCCTCCCAAAGTGCTGGGATTACAGGCCTAAGCCACCGCTCCTGGCCTAGAAATATAATGTTAATCACATGTAATTCAAAATTTTCTAGTAGTGACATTAAAACAAATAAGAAGATAAAGTTTAAATTACCTTTCAATATATTTTATCTAACCTAATATTGCCAAAATATTATCATTTGAACATATAATCAGTATAAAAATTATCAAGATATTTTACTTTCTTTTTTCTTTTTACATTAAGCCCTCAAAATTCAGTGTGTATCTTACACATCCAGCAAATCTGAATTTTTTTTTTTTTTTTTTTGAGATAGAGTTTCACGCCTGTTGCCCAGGCTGAAGTGCAATGGTGCGATACTGGCTCACTGCACTTCTCTTTGGGAGAGAAGTGCAATCTGAGCATGCGTTAACTGAGAAACTGGGTATTGCAGCACCCAGCTGTCCTTGGATTACCTTTTTCTTCCTCCCCTTCTGAATTCACATAACATTTAGATTGGGGTGTTGTTTTCCAATTTCACTAGCATATAACTATGTGCATCAGCCTATATGGTTAGTTTCCAGTGAAGAATGAAAAGTGATCTGTAGTCCGGACGAGGTGGCTCACACCTGGGATCTCAGCACTTTGGGAGGTCAAGGCGGGTGGGTTGCTTGAGCTCAGGAGTTTGAGACCAGCTTGGGCAATATGGTGGAACTCCCACCTCTATTAAAAATACAAAAAATTAGCATGGTGGCACGTGCCTGTGGACTGAGCTACTCGGGAGGCTGAGACAGGAGGATCATTTGAGCCCAGGAATTGGAGGTTGCAGTGAGCTGAGATTGTAGCACTGCACTCCAGCCTGGGTAACAGAGTGAGACTCCCTCTCCAAAAAAAAAAGAAAGAAAGAAAAAGAAAAGTGACCTGCAGCTACCTTATTAAATCCTTACGTACACTTAGGAATATTTGTCCCTTATCTGTGCTGTCCAAGATGTGTCCACTGGGCACTTGAAATGTGGCTAGTCCAAATTCAGATATGTGGCCAGGTGTGGTGGCTCACGCCTGTAATCCCAGCACTTTGGGAGGCCGAGATGGGTGGGTCACCTTAAGTCAGGAGTTCGATACCAGCCTGGCCAACATGGTGAAACCCCATCTCTACTAAAAATACAAAGATTAGCCTGGTGTGGTGGTGGGGGCCTATAATCCCTGCTGCTTGGGAGGCTGAGGCAGGAGGATCCCTTGAACCCGGGAGGTGGGGAGGTTGCACTGAGCTGAGATCATGCCACTGTACTCCAGCCTGGGCCACAGAGCAAGACTATTGTCTCAAAAAAAAAAAAGAAAAAAAAAGTGACTACTATCTAGTTGCCAACCATTTTAGTATTATTTGTATTCTGTGCTATTTCCAGGTGTGTATGTCCCTTTTGTCAGAGGGAACTGGATAAAGACAGCTTGCTGGATCATTATGTTACTCATCACAGATCGGAATGGAGGCCTGTGGTAAGAGTTTTTGTTACATGTATTACGGCAATGTCTGAATTCAGGGCACATTAGGAAAGCCATTTAATAGGTTTCTATTTATAGATACATTATAAAGGATAATGATTTATGTTAAGGTTATGGTAACTCTGTGACTGTTTACAATATGTGAAAGTGTTGAGTTGAAACTGATAAGAATGACTAATGTGTAATCATTCATTTATGAAATTACACATTATCTCTAACAGGTAATCATGGGCATAATCAACTAAAATGATCCAAAATGCACAGTTAAGATCTAAGTTTACCAGCCGGGCCAATATGGTGAAACCCCATCTCTACTAAAAATACAAAAATTAGCTGGGTGCATTGGCGGGCATGTGTAATCCCAGCTACCAGGGAGGCTGAGGCAGAAGAATCGCTTGAACCTGGGAGGCGGAGGTTGCAGTGAGCCGAGATGGAGCCACTGTACTCCAGCCTGGGCAACAGAGCAAGACTGTCTCAAAAAAACAAAAAGACATCTAAGTTTAGTACACTAACTATGGTTATAGCCTATGTTTAGAACATTTAAAAATAATGCAAATAGTGTTATTGTAACACTACACTAGAAATGAAAAGTAGCCATTCATCTTCATTAATGTGTCGTTTTATTCATGGTTAATATTTATCCATATGTTTGCATAGTAAATGTACATATTGATCATTATTTCCTAGATTCATTGTGAATGATGCTTTTTTCTTTTCAGCCTTGGCGTTTTAGTTCTTCTTTGTAGAGTGGCTTTTATAATTTTCATTTTTGTATAGTTGTGAGGTAAGGCAGAGTGGATACATCATTGTTTACTTAAGCTATTTTTTTTATTTTTATTTTTTTGAGACAGGCTGTAGTGCAGTGGCGCCATCTCGGCTCACTGCAACCTTGACCTCCCAGGTTCAAGCGATCCTCCTGCCTCAGCCCCTCAAATAGATGGGACTGCGGGCACTTGCCACTACACCTGCCTAATTTTTTGTTGTTGTTGTTGTTGTTGTTGTTTTAGACGGAGTCTTGCTCTGTTGCCAGGCTGTAGTGCAGTGGCATGATCTTGGCTCACTGCAACCTCCGCCTCCCAGGTTCAAGCCATTCCCCTGCCTCAGACTCCTGAGAAGCTGGGACTACAGGCGTGCGCCACCGTGCCCAGCTAATTTTTTGTATTTTTTTAACAGAGACAGGGTTTCACCATGTTGGCCAGGATGGTCTCGATCTTCTGACCTCATGATTCACCTGTCTCGGCCTCCCAAAGGCTGGGATTACAGGCGTGAGCCACCGCGCCTGGCCTGGATTGTTAACTACTTTTTAGAACTTGAGTTCATATTCTTGTATGCTTAAACTTTTCCTTATATTGGAATTTTTCTAAGAGGAAATTCCTTACATTATTATTTCTGCAATTAATAATGCGGACTTTTTAATAGCTCTTGAAATGTACTTTTAAAGTGCTTTCCAAAAAGTCTGAGTCAATTTATATTTGTGTCAGCAATGTATGAGTAAACCACTTTTACCTTAATCTGACCATAATTGGGAACATTTATTTTTAATTTACCCTGGCTCAATAAATATAAAATGATACTTTGGAGATTATTTTATGTAGTTTTATGTAATATATACACAAATGTGTGTGTGTTGTTTTCTTATATGAGTTTTTAGGGGTTTTTTAGTTTTAGGGTTTTTTCCATAAAATCCTTTCAGAAAGTGGATGAGATTGAAACATATTAGACAGGTAGGTAGAGATAGATAATGGATAGAAATAAAGATGATAGAGAATAAAGAGAAAGATAGATACAGCCGGGCACAGTGGCTCATACCTGTAATCCAGGACTTTGGGAGGCCAAGGTGGGCAGATTACTTGAGGCCAGGAGTTCGAGACCAGCCTGGCCAACGTGGTGAAACCCCGTCTCTACTACTAAAAATGCAAAAATTAGGAAGGCATGGTGGCATGTGCCTTCAGTCCCAGCTACTCGGGAGGCTGAGGTGGGAGGATTGCTTGAGCCTGGAAGGACGGAGGTTGAAGTGAACTGAGATCGTGCCACTGCACTCCAGCCTGGGTGATAAAACAAGAACCTGTCTCAGGCCGGGTGCAGTGGCTCACGCCTATAATCCCAGCACTTTGGGAGGCTGAGGCGGATGGATCACCTAAGGTCAGGAGTTCGAGACCAGCCTGACCAACATGGTGAAACCCTGTCTCTACTAAAAAGACAAAAAAAAAAAAAAAATTAGCTGGGTATGGCGGGGGGCACCTGTAATCCCAGCTACTCTGGAGGCTGAGGCAGGAGAATCACTTGAACCTGGGAGAGGGAGGTTGTAGTGAGCTGAGATCACGCCATTGCACTCCAGCATGGGCAACAAAAGTGAAACTCTATCTCAAAAAATAAACAGAAAACAAAACAAAACAAAAACCCAAAAAACCTGTCTCAAAAAAAAAGAGAGAAAATCCTCACAGCAATCCTATGAGATAGGCTTGATGATTATCTGCATTTTAAAAATGATAAACTGAGGCTCAGAGAGGTTAAGTCAATCATACAAGGTCACACAGCTGGTAAGTAACAAAGACACAATCTGAATACAGTAATCTAGCTCCAGGGCTTTGTGGGAAACCCCTGTGGTCTGTAGCAAGTTCGAGAGAAAAGCATGCAGAGATATTTGTTATTGATCTTAATGGCCTAGGGAGTTGGCATTTGGAATGGCTAAGTAGGAGCTTGTTAGGTGTTGAGGGAGCAGAGGCGATGGTCACGGGCTTTTCCTGCTCAAGTTGCTCTGTGAGGAACTGGGCTAGGGAGTTGTTTCACAATAGGTCCCTGGGGAGCTAGAGGAAGTTAGAAGAAAGCATAAGGATGGAATGATAGTGACTACTATCACACAGTTTACTGAGTTCTAAGTATTTTCTTGTCTCCTAGTAACTCTGTGAAGAAGGTTGAACCCTGACCATTAGTACCCAGGGTGCTGCTTTGGCTGGAAGAATGCCAGGCCCTCTGGACTGTGGTCCTAGGCTGCATCTAAGCAGCAATCTGGGGCAGGCCATATACTGGTCAGTTCCGTGGTACTGTGTACCTGCTACAGCAGAAATCCTGTCCACATGCTGCTCAGTTTGGCCCAAATTGAAGGTGGTCCATGAAGCTAGGTCCTCCATGATTTTACAGGTCTTCAGGGTCATTGAAGACAACTGACCTAAGCAGGGAAACAAACTAGGAATGGTGAGATCAGATTGCCTGTGGGATTTTGTAGTTAAATCCTAGGCTTTAAAGGGGATAGGCTTGGTTCTAATCCCAGGAAGTCTATTAAATTCTCTCTGTCACGGTTCCATCATTTGTAAAATGGGGATGGTGATGACATTCATGCCTTTTTCACAAGTAGTAAATGAATCAGGCATATAATAAAGTAAGCACTCGTCACCTGGTGATCACTCCGTTAACAGAAGAGGGTGGTGGTGATAGTGGAGGTTCACTACACTTTTTCAATTCTATAAAATCAGGCCTAGAGAAGATTTCTTAGAGGAAGTGGTGTCCTCTCACAGTTAGAGAACCCACATGGGGTGGTGGTGTGAGTCGGGGGGTGGCGGGGAGGAGGAGGATGGGGAAGTGAAGTGGTAAAATCTCACCACAAAGACCAGGATGCTATCATGGCCTCAAGCAGGAGCAGATTGTTCAGAAATCCAAGGTTCTGTAATACCCTAGGGCTGCCTAGAGGTGGTAATTGGAACCCAAGACCTTCAGGTGTCCTGTGTTAGTGTTTCACTCTTGAGCAGAAGCTCAAGAGCATGTCACTCTGAAGGATCTAGAGCCACTAGAAGTCATGATTTACTCCAAGGTTAGGAAAAGACAGGGGACAGATATGTGATATAGCTGGGGTTCACCTGCTTAGGGATCCCTAATGGGAACATGTGGGTGAAAACACATTGAGGGAAGTCCTGGGCAAGGAGGGCTGGGTCCAATGCTGATTCTGGATGGGTGTGGAAGTTAACCAGGAATTATTGCTTTAAGGGACTGGATTACAGGTTTTGCAAGCAGGTAAGATCAGTGACATCATCTGACTTACCTCACGTAAGAGGTTTCCTGGCAGTTAGTGATTTCCTGGGTAAATGATTCTTCTGACTTCCAAAAATAATTAGATAACTCAGAGATCAAACCACAAGATAACCATCTTTTCTTTCTGAGCTGCTCAAGAATGATAAAATGCTCAAGAATGATAAAAACATCAGGGGATTTTGACTTTCCTTATATGCAGCCTTAAGAGCCAATAGCTCCTTTTTGTCAAGCAGTAATTATGTTGTTATATTCTGCCATTTTTTTAAAATTTGGAGACAGGGTCTCACTGTATCACCCAGGCCAGACTGCAGTGGTGCAGTAATAGCTCACTGTAACCTTGAACTGTTGGGCTGAAGTGATCCTCACCTCAGCTTCCTGAGTAGCTGGGACTACAGGTGTGCACCACCACAACTGGATAATTCTTTAATTATTATTTTTTTATTTTTTATTTTTGGTAAAGATGAGATCTTGCTCTGTTGCCCAGGCTGGTCTCAAATTCCTGGCTTTAAGCTATCCTCCCACCTTGGCTTCTGAAAGCATTGAGGTTACAGGCATGAGCCACTAAGCTCGGTCATTTATTTTTTTAAATAATTCTATCTCTGGAATATTAGACTCAAGGGAAGCAGATGACACAAACAGCATGCTTTAGACTGAATTATGAGACCACTTTTTTCTTTTTCCTTAAATGTAGATAACATTAATGAGACCATTTTGAGAGAAATGTATTTTATTCTGTAAAGGGAAGATGTTTTAGCAAGAACCTTGCCCTCCAGCTAGTCTCTTTGTCCAGAATGCCTTTTTTTTTCTTTTTTTTTTTTTTTTTGAAGAGACGGAGTTACATCATCATGTTGCCCAGGCTGAGTCTCGAACTTGTGAGCTCAAGCGATCCGCCCTCCTTGGCCCCCCAAAGTGCTGGGATTATTACAGGCATGAGCCACCGCGCCCAGCCTCAAAGTGCTCTTTCTTTCACTGGTTGGCTCTTACTCATCCTTTGGAGCTTAGTTTAAATTTTACTTCCTCAAGGAAGCCCTCCCTGGCACTCATTAATTTCAGCTTTTGCTTTTCTCCCCTCTACTTTTCAGTATTTACCACAACTTATAATTGCATATTCATTTCATGTCTGTCTGTCCCTCTAATTTATTAGGCTTATGGAGTCATGGGACCTAAGTCTTTAACACTGCATGCCCAGTTCTTTGCAGAGTGCCTAGAACATAGCAGGATGTAGTGATGTGGAAAAAGATAGTAAAGAAAGACAGGCTGGGCACGGTGGCTCACGCCTGTAATCCCAGCACTTTGGGAGGCCAAGACAGGTGGATCACCTGAGATCAGGAGTTGGAGACTAGCCTGGCCAACATGGTGAAACCCCGTCTCTACTAAAAATGCAAAAATTAGCTGAGCATGTTGGCAGGAGCCTGTAATCTCAGCTACTCAGGAGGCTGAGGCAGGAGAATCGCTTGAACCCAGGAAGCAGAGGTTGCAGTGAGCCAAAATCGCGCCATTGCACTCCAGCCTCGGCAACAAGAGCAAGACTCTGTCTTAAAAAAAAAAAAAAAAAAAAAGGCATGATTCCATTCACCCTGATTCAGAGGTTCCAGTGGTTCTATATTTTCTTTCTTTTTTTTTTTTTGAGATGGAGTCTTGCTCTGTCGCCAGGTTGGAGTGTAGTGGCGCGATCTCACTGCAACCTCCGACTCCCTGGTTCAAGCAATTCTCCTGCCTCAGCCTCCCAAGTAGCTGGGATTACAGGCATGCATCACCGCACCCAGCTAATTTTTGCATTTTTAGTAGAGATGGGGTTTCACCATGTTGGCCAGGATGGTCTCGATCACCTGACCTCGTGATCTGCCCGCCTCAGCCTCCCAGAGTGCTGGGATTACAGGCGTGAACCACCACGCCCAGCCTGAGTTCTATATTTTCTGTTACCCTGGGGGCTCATTCCTTAAGGAAGGGACAGGACTTTTGGTTTGAAGTGTAAACTGTGATGATTACATCCTGGGCTACCCCTCTCCATAGCAGTTAATTTCCGTGAGTACTTAGAATATCTCTGACTTGATGTGACAGTGGAGATCTATGTGGTAATAATTCTGGAAGGAAAAAAAAATCTCCAACAGATTTGCTTTCAGTGGCCGGGTGTGGTGGCTTATGCCTGTAATCCCAGCACTTTGGGAGGCTGAGGTGGGCAGATCACAAGGTCAGGAGTTCAAGACCAGCCTGGCCAATATGGTGAAACCCCGTCTCTACTAAATATACAAAAATTAGCCGGGCATGGTGGCACGCGCCTGTAGTCCCAGCTGCTCAGGAGGCTGAGGCAGGAGAATCGTTTGAACCTGGGAGGTGGAGATTGCAGTGAGTCGAGATCGTGCCACTGCACTCTAGCCTGGGTGACAGAGCGAGACTCCATCTCAAAAAAAAAAAAAAAAAAATTAGGTATGCAGTCTTGTACCTTGATTGTAATTACATAGTTGCCTGTGAATATTTTCAGTGCACGTTCCTTTTTTCTTCTTTGGATATTGGATTGAGAAACCTTTAATTACCTCCTCAAATGGCACTTGTCATCACATGGAAAGTGTTCTGTAATCAGCTGAGTTGCTGTGGAGGTTAATCTAAGCCACAGATAGAGTGGAGTGTCCATTATCATAGATACTCTGAAGGATCGAATCCTTTGCATCTTGGGATGGCTGTAACATGAGTGCACTGTCGTCCAGCTCTTTTACACTTGTACTCCTAGAATCATCTTCTGACTTCAGGAGAACTTGACAGAACATGCCGTTCACTAAGGATCATTGATATTAGATTGCATACATAGTACTTGGCAACTGAAATCTCTCAACAGTAAAATATGGTGTTCATGCATATATGCTATTAGAACCTAAGAAAAGGGTACCAGAAAAAAAATAAGTTCTGACACACTTATTTTCTATTAAATATTAAATCAGTCATGCACAGACTTTAGAAATGGAATTCAAGTTTTATAGTAGAAAATAGATGTCATTGGCTGGGCGTGGTGGCTCACGCTTGTAATCCCAGCCCTTTGGAAGGCCGAGGCAGGCAGATCACCTGAGGTCGGGAGTTCGAGACCAGCCTGACCAACATGGAGAAACCCCGTTTCCACTAAAAAGACAAAATTAGCCGGGCATGGTGTGGTACATACATGTAATCCCAGCTACTCGGGAGGCTGAGGCAGGAGAATTGCTTGAACCCGGGAGGTGGAGGTTGTAGTGAGCCGAGATTGTGCCATTGCACTCCAGCCTGGGCAACAAGAGTGAAACTCTGTCTCAAACAGAAAAAAAGAAAGAACATATATGTCATTCACAGTGAGGGCTGTCAGACCTGCACTGAGTATATTATTTTAGGGATTCCCTATAACAATACAAAATGGGGAAAAACTATCAACTTTAGGCCAACTCTTCAGGCATGGTGGCTCACACCTGTAATCCCAGCACTTTGGGATGCTAAAGCAGGCAGATCACTTGTGGTCAGGAGGTCAGGAGTTCGCGACCAGCCTGGCCAACATGGTGAAATCCCATCTCTAGAAAAAAATTTAAAAAATTAGCCAGGCACATTGGTGTGTGCCTGTAGGAAGCAGGAGGATTGCTTGAGCGCGGGAGGTAGAGACTGCAGTGAGCAGAGATCACGTCATTGCACTCCAGCCTGGGTGATGGGAGTAAAACCCTGTCTTAAAAAAAAAAAATAGGAGAACTGGAAAGCCGACTACCCGGTTGGTTATGATCTGTCAGTAATATTGCCTTTATTCTTAATGGGATAAGGGAGGGGTGTCTTATTGAAAACCCTGGTAAGGACCAGTTCAGAAAGACTAGGGGGGAGACAGGATATTTGACTCCATGTATCCACGAAGCAGTACCAACTCCATTTCTGTGTCTTTGGTGTTTGGTGTGAGAAACTTTAGGAAATGTATCCTAATAGACCTATGGTAGAGGCTCTCACCTATGATCCTGATGATCAAAGCTCATATGATCCTGTGAAGATGTTTGTACTTTTTTTTTTTTTTTTTTTTTGAGACAGAGTTTCACTCTTGTTGCCCAGGCTGGAGTGCAATGGCACGCTCTCGGCTCAGAGCAACGTCTACCTCCCGGGTTCAAACGATTCTCCTGCCTCAGCCTCCCAAGTAGCTGGGATTACAGGTGTGCGCCACCATGCCAGCTAATTTTTGTATTTTTAGTAGAAACATGGTTTCACCATGTTGACCAAGTTGGTCTCGAACTCCTGACCTCAGGTGTTCCTCCCGCTGTGGCCTCCCAAGGTGCTGCGATTACCGGCATGAGCCACCGCACCTGGCCTGTACATTTTATGTATTCTCAGAAGCCCTTACATTGGTGATTCCTAATATTTTCTCTGTCCCATTACACCTAAAAAATATAATACTGAACAAAATCATTCTTATTTTTCCATAAGTAATAGTGATGCATGAGAGTGGTGAGAACTCCTCTGGGGAGAAAATGTGGTTGTATCAGAATTTAGGGAAGGAAGAGTATATCATTGAAAAAGAACTCTCATCTGATTCTGTGTATCAACTATTCTTCTCCCATTTCTGACCTGCCCAAGTGCTCTGTTACAGGAACTGATGTGAAGTAGAAGACATTTGGAAAAAACAAAAACCTAGCAAAAATCCATAAGAAGAGAAAGAAAAGTACTAGAAATCTTTATCCTAAAAAGGAATTCTTTATTCATGAGGTGTCTACTGTGTGTCAAGTTATGCTAGGTCTAGGCATAAGGAAATAAGATAAATATGATTTGTTTTTGCCCTAGGATCCTTTATTCTAAGGAAGAAGAAAATTTGAATAAGGTATATATTATCCAATCTGCAAAGTATATGTTTTATTCCTACTTTAGATATGAAAAATTGAATTTGAGCGTCTATTATGTGCCAAATCCTATGCAAGCTAACATAGCAAGAATTTAGGCCAGCTGCAGTGGCTTACACCTGTAATCCCAGCACTTTGGGAGGCTGAGGTGGTGGGATTGTTTGACCCTATGAGTTCAAGGCCAGCCTGGTCAACAGAGCAAGACCCTGTCTCTACAACAACAACAACAAAATTAGCTGGACCTGGTGGTGCACACCTGTAATCCCAGCTACTAGGGAGCTGAGGTGGGAGGACCCCTTGAGCCCAGGAGTTTGAGGCTGCAGTGAACTATGATGGCAGCGCTGCACTCCAGCCTGGGCAACAAAAGGAGACCATGTCTCTAAAAAAAAAAAAAAAAAAAAAAATTAGACCAAGTTATTCTTATTTAGTTTTTCCTGTTCCAACATCTTGCTCCCTGTATTCGTTCTCACACTGCTATAAAGAACTGCCCAAGACTGGGTAATCTGGGAAGTGAGGAGGGCCTCTGCCTGGCCACCCATCTTCCAGGAAGTGAGGAGTGCCTCTGCCCGGCCACCCATCGTCTGGGAAGTGAGGAGTGCCTCTGCCCGGCCACCCATCGTCTGGGAAGTGAGGAGTGCCTCTGCCTGGCCGCCCCGTCTGGGAAGAAGTTAGGAGCGCCTCTGCCCGGCCGCCCCGTCTGGGAAGAAGTGAGGAGCGTCTCTGCCCGGCTGCCCCGTCTGGGAAGAAATGAGCAACGCGTCTACCCGGTCGCCCCGTCTGGGAAGTGAGGAGCGTCTCTGCCCGGCTGCCCCGTCTGGGAAGAAGTGAGGAGCGCCTCTGCCCGGCCGCCCCGTCTGGGAAGAAATGAGCGCCTCTGCCCGGCCACCCCGTCTGGGAAGAAGTGAGGAGCACCTCTGCCTGGCTGCCCCGTCTGGGAAGAAGTGAGGAGCACCTCTGCCCGGCCGCCCCATCTGGGAAGAAGTGAGGAGCATCTCTGGCCGCCCCGTCTGGGAAGTGAGGAGCGCCTCTGCCCGTCCGCCCCGTCTGGGATGTGGGGAGCGCCTCTGCCTGGCCGCCCCATCTGGGAGGTCTACCACGGAGGCCAGAAGCAATGTGGGGGCTGGACGTGGTGGCTCACACCTGTGGTCCCAGCACTCTGGGAGGCCGAGGCGGGTTGATCACTTCAGGCTAGGAGTTCGAGACCAGTCTGGCCAACATGGCGAAACATATGAAAAATACAACAGACAAACCAACCAACCAACTCAGTGACAACAAAACAGGTCTACCCTGGAGTCATACTCTAATTTTTTCTATTTTCCTCCCTTTCTGATCCTTTATCCCACTTTCTTTTTCTTCCTCTTCCTTCTCCTTCTTCTTTGTCAAATAGAGGATTGAGTTATTATCACTGATCCATATAAAGTCCCTCTCTCATTTATTTTAATTCCCACCCCCCATTTCTATTCCCCGACTTCCCATGTGCAACCTTCCTAATATGTTTGATACGCATCTTTTTGTTTGTATGTATTTTTAGAAAATGTTTATTGTTTTTGTGTGCAAAAAAAAAAATTAATAAAAAAAAAAAAGAACTGCCCAAGACTGGGTAATCTAGAAAGGAAGGAGGTTTAATTGACTCACAGTTGCTCATGGCTAGGGTGGCCTCAGGAATTAATGCAGAAGGCAAATAGGAAGCAAGGCACCTTTTTCACAAACGGGAGAGAGAATGTACACAGGAGGAGCTACCACACACTTATAAGACCATCAGATCTTGTGAGAACCCATTTTTATGAGAACAGCATGGGGGAAACTGCCCCCATGATTCAATTACCTACACCTGGTCTCTCCCTTGACACTTGGGGATTGTGGGAATTATTAAGAGAACATTTAGGCCAGGTGCAGTGGCTCACGCCTGTAATCCCAGCACTTTGGGAGGCCGAGGCCGGCGGATCACCTGAGGTAGGGAGTTTGAGACCAGCCTGACCAACATGGAGAAATCCATCTCTACTAAAAATACAAAATTAGCCGGGTATGGTGGTGCATGCCTTGTAATCCCAGCTTCTTGGGAGGCTGAGGCAAGAGAATTGCTTGAACCTGGGAGGCGGAGGTTGCAGTGAGCCGAGATCATGCCATTGCACTCCAGCCTGGGTAACGAGTGAAACTCCATCTCAAAAAAAAAAAAAAAAAAAAGAACATTTAAAAATTAAAAAAAAATTTAAATCCTAATTTTAAGAAACTTAAGAAATCCATTATTATTTCTGGCTGCCTTTATAAAATACACTTTTTTTTTTTTTTTGAGACGGAGTCTCGCTCTGTCGCCCAGGCTGGAGTGCAGTGGTGCAATCTCGGCTCACTGCAAGCTCCGCCTCCCGGGTTCCCGCCATTCTCCTGCCTCAGCCTCTCCGAGTAGCTGGGACTACAGGTGCCCGCCACCACGCCCGGCTAATTTTTTTTTTTTTTTTTTTTTTTTTTTTTTTTTTTTGAGACAGACTCTCACTCTGTCACCCAGGCTGGAGTGCAGTGGCGCCATCTCGGCTCACTGCAAGCTCCACCTCCCAGGTTCACGCCATTCTCCTGCCTCAGCCTCCTGAGTAGCTGGGACTACAGGCGCCCACCACCACATCCGGCTAATTTTTTGTATTTTTAGTAGAGACAGGGTTTCACCATGTTAGCCAGGATGGTCTCGATCTCCTGACCTCGTGATCCACCCGCCTCGGCCTCCCAAAGTGCTGGGATTACAGGCATGAGCCACGCGCCCGGCCCACGCCCGGCTAATTTTTTTTTTGTATTTTTAGTAGAGACGGGGTTTCACCGTGGTCTCGATCTCCTGACCTTGTGATCCGCCCGCCTCGGCCTCCCAAAGTGCTGGGATTACAAGCGTGAGCCACCGCGCCCGGCCAAAAGACACTTTTTTTTAACATCATATAGGACTTCTTTTTTCCTGGAATTTGCAAGGACTCTTACTCTCTTCAGTATCCCTGAAAATGAAAGTAAGTGGCTCATGTAGGAAGAAGGAGAGATTTCGTAGACTTTCTGTAAAGCGAACAGACTTTAGGTACTGACTCCTTGTAAATCTAGACTGTTCTAAAATTGCCCTACAAAGCTCTGAGAAAATGACTCACATGAATAAAGAGGAAAAGGACTGGCCTGGTGTGGTGGCTCCCGACTATAATCCCAGCACTTTGGGAGGCTGAGGCGGGCAGATCACCTGAGGTCGGGAGTTTGAGACCAGCCTGACCAACATATAGAAGCCCCCCACCCCCTCTGCCATGTCTACTAAAAATATAAAATTAGCCAAGCATGGTGGCCCATGACTGTAATCCCAGCTACTCGGGAGGCTGAGGCAGGAGAATCACTGGAACCCAGGAGGAAGAGATTGTGTTGCAGTGAGCCGAGATCGCGCCATTGCACTCCAGCCTGGGCAAAAAGAGCAAAACTCTGTCTCAAAAAAAAACAAAAAAACAAAACAAAAAAACAAAAGGAGTGGGAAGTTTTTCTAATTCTCATGGATTACAGTAGGAGAATGAGAACAGGTGCAAAAGAAACTCAATGCCCTTGGCTTTATGCCAACAATGATTTTTTTACATAGCAAAAAATTACAAACCTTCTTCTTCACCTCTCTTCCTCAAGCTTATACATAATAGACATACAGCAGCATTTCTATTTCTACGATATACTTGGGCTGTTTATAGTATTGAGCTAATAAAGATTTTTACACAGTTGTAGAGAAAAGGGTCCTCAGAGGTGATCTAATGTAGCCTCCCTCTCAAGGTGATTAAGTAACTTACTGTGTGAGTGCTTGAAGTTTTCCAGAATGGTAACCCAGTTATTACAAGGATTTTATTTCTACACCTTTCAACGTCTTAATTTCCCTTCTATGTTTATTGATGTTTTCCTTACCCAGCACTTAAAATAGAACACAGCACTCCAAGAATGGTCAGTGAATGCAGAACAGAGGAAACAACCATTATTCTAGATAATTGAATGTTATCCATACAGTTCATTATTTAGCTTTGTACTAGCTTTTTTATGATTGAGTCATATTTCTGGTCTAATAATGATTCTCAGTAAAACAGAACCCCAAATGACTTTTTTTTTTTTTTTCCTGAGAGGGAGTTTCGCGGTTGTTGCCCAGGCTGGAGTACAGTGGCGTGATCTCGGCTCACTGCAACCTCTGCCTCCCGGGTTCAAGCGATTCTCCTGCCTCAGCCTCCCGAGTAGCTGGGATTGTAGGGGCATGCCTCCACACCTGGCTAATTTTTATATCTTTAGTAGAGACAGGGTTTCTCCATGTTGGTCAGGCTGGTCTCAAACTCCTTACCTCAGGTGATCCGCCCACCTCGGCCTCCCAAAATGCTGGGATTACAGGCGTGAGCTACCGCACCTGGTCCAAATGACTGTTCTTTTATAGGTACTGGAGTTAAGAAAGGTGTTCTCCATTACAGCCTAGGTATTAGATTTAGAATTTCTCATTTGTTCACCTACTATTTTATCTTGTTTCTCTGAAAGAAATTATATTGTCTTTAAGGCAGTGGTTCTCAAACTTTATCATGCATGAGAATCATCTACAAGACCTGTTTAAACATAGATTGCTGGCCTCTGCCCCTAGAGTGTCTGATAAAATAGGTCTGAGCTGGGGCCTGAAAATTTGCATTTCTAACAAGTTAGCAGATGGTGGCAATGCTGCTGGTCTGAGGACCCCACGCTGAGAACCATTGCTTCCTTTAAAGCACTGAAGTGGCCAGGCACCGTGGCTTATGCCAGTAGTCCCAGAATTTTATGAGGCCAAAGTGAGAGGATCACTTAAAGCCAGGAGTTTCTGGTTACAGTGAGCCATGATCATACCATTGCACTCCAGCCTGCGTGACAGAGTGAGACCCCATCTCTAGAAAAAAGAAAAAATTAAAGAGAGGGCAAGTGAGAAGTATGACCATATATGTACTTTCAATTTTTGTGGATGCATAGTAGGTGTATATGGGGCACATGAAATACCTTGATACAGGCATGCAGCCTGTAATAATCACATCAGGGTAACTGGCATATCTATCACCATAAGCATTTATCCTTTCTTTGTTTTACAAACAATCCAATTATACTCTTTTTTTTGAGAGGGAGTCTCGCTCTGTCGCCCAGGCTAGAGTGCAGTGGTGCGATCTTGGCTCACTGCAACCTCTGCCTCTCAGGTTCAAGGGATTCCCTCAGCCTCCCAAGTAGCTGGCACTACAGGCTCACGTGACCATGCCCAGCTAATTTTTGTATGTTTAGTAGAGACAGGGTTTCACCATATTGGCCAGGCTGGTCTTGAACTCCTGACCTCAGGTGATCCACCCACCTTGGCCTCCCAAAGTGCTGGGATTTCAGGCGTGAACCACTGTGCCTAGCCTATACTCTTAAATGTACAATACATTATTGTTGACTTTAATCACCCTGTTGTGCTATGAAATGCTAAATCTTATACATTCTATCTAACTATATTTGTGTACCCATTAACCATGCCCACTTCCCCCAATCCCCACTACCCTTCACAGCCTCTGGTAACCATCATTCTACCCTCTATCTCCATGAGTTCAATTGGTTTAATTTTTAGCTCCCACAAATAAATGAGGACATGTAAAGTTTGTTGTTCTGTGCCTGGCTTATTTCACTTAACATAATGTCCTCCGGTTCCATCCATGTTGTTGCAAATGACAAAATCTCATTTGTTTTTATGGCCGAATGGTACTCCATATGTACCATGTTTTCTTTACCCACTTGTCTGTTGCTGGACACTTAGGTTGCTTCCAAATCTTGACTATTCTGAATAGTACTGCAATAAAAATGGGAGTGCAGATATTTCTTGAATATACTGATTTCCTTTCTTTGGGGAATGTGCCTGGGAGTAGGATTGCTGGATCATATGATAGTTTGATTTTCAGTTTTTTGAGGAACTTCTAAATTCTTCTCCATGGTGGTTGTACTAATTTACATTCCCACCACCCGTGTATGAAGATTCCCTTTTCTCCACATCCTTGCCAGCATCTGTTATTGCGTGACTTTTGGATAAAAACCATTTTACCTGCGGTGAGATTGTGTCCGGAATTGGTGGGTTCTTGTTCTCGCTGACTTCAAGAATGAAGCCGCGGACCCCTGCAGTGAGTGTTACAGCTCTTAAGGTGGCACGTCTGGAGTTTGTTTCTTCCTCCTGGTGGGCTCGTGGTCTCGCTGGCTCCAGGGGTGAAGCTGCAGACCTTTGCGGTGAGTGTTACAGCTCATAAAGGCAGTGTGGACCCAAAGAGTGAGCAGTAGCAAGATTTATTGCAAAGAGGGAAAGAACAAAGCTTCCACAGTGTGGAAGGGGACCCCAGCGGGTTGCCACTGCTGGCTCGGGCAGCCTGCTTTTATTCTCTTATCTGGCCCCACCCACGTCCTGCTGATTGGTAGAGCCGAGTGGTCTGTTTTGACAGGGCGCTGATTGGTGCGTTTACAATCCCTGAACTAGACACAAAGGTTCTCCACGTCCCCACCAGATTAGTTAGATACAGAGTATCGACACAAAGGTTCTCCAAGGCCCCACCAGAGCAGCTAGATACAGAGTGTCGATTGGTGCATTCACAAACCCTGAGCTAGACACGGTGCTGATTGGTGTGTTTACAAACCTTGAGCTAGATACAGAGTGCTGATTGGTGCATTTACAATCCCTGAGCTAGACATAAAAGTTCTCCAAGGCCCCACCAGAGTAGCTAGATACAGAGTGTGGATTGGTGCCTTCACAAACCCTGAGCTAGACACACAGTGCTGATTGGTGTATTTACAATCCCCGAGCTAGACATAAAGGTTCTCCACATCTCCACCAGACTCAGGAGCCCAGCTGGCTTCACCCAGTGGATCCCACACCGGGGCTGCAGGTGGAGCTGCCTGCCAGTCCCCCGCCGTGCGCTTGCACTCCTCAGCTCTTGGGTGGTCAATGGGACTGGGTGCTGTGGAGCAGGCGGTGGCGCGAGTCGGGGAGGCTTGGGCCGCACAGGAGCCCATGGAGGGGGTGGGAGGCTTCGGCATGGCGGGCTGCAGGTCTCGAGCCCTGCCCTGTGGGAAGGCAGCTAAGGCCCTGTGAGAAATCGAGCGCAGCGCTGGTGGGCTGGCACTGCTGGGGGACCCAGTACACCCTCCGCAACTGCTGGCCCGGGTGCTAAGCCCCTCGTTGCCTGGGGCCGGCAGGGATGGCCGGCTGCTCCGAGTGCGGGGCCAGCCAATCCCACGCCCACCCGGAACTCCAGCTGGCCCACAAGCGCCGTGCGCAGCCCCGGTTCCCGCTCGCGCCTCTCCCTCCACACCTCCCTGCAAGCTGAGGGAGCCGGCTCCTGCCTTGGCCAGCCCAGAAAGGGGCTCCCACAGTGCAGCAGTGGGCTGAAGGGCTCCTCAAGTGCGGCAAAAGTGGGAGCCCAGGCAGAGGAGGCGCCAAGAGCGAGCAAGGGCTGTGAGGACTGCCAGCACGCTGTCACCTCTCAAGATGATATCTCATTGTAGTTTTGATTTGCATTTCTCTGATGATCAATGATGCTGAGCACTTTTTCATATGCCTATTTGCCATTTATATGTCTTTTTTTGAGAAATGTCTATTTAAATCTTTTGCCCGTT
Organism: Nomascus leucogenys; assembly: GCF_006542625.1. Lineage (NCBI taxonomy): Eukaryota > Metazoa > Chordata > Mammalia > Primates > Hylobatidae > Nomascus > Nomascus leucogenys. The sequence goes on along the minus strand of NC_044384.1, from coordinate 47,720,995 downwards.
TTTAAATTGGATTACTAATTTCTTTTCCTGTAGAGTTGTTTGCACTCCTTATATATTCTGGTTGTTAATCCCTTGTCAGATGAGGAGTTTGCAAATATTTTCTCCCATTCTGTGGGTTGTCTCTTCACTTTATTGATTGTTTCTTTTGCTATGCTGAAGCTTTTGGATGTGATTCTATTTGTCCATTTTTGCTTTGGTTGCCTGTGTTTGTGGGGTATTACTCCAGAAATCTTTGCCCAGATCAATGTCCTGGAGAGTTTCTCCAATGTTTTCTTTTAGTAGTTTCATAGTTTGAGGTCTTAGATTCAAGTTTTTAATCCATTTTGATTTGGACTGTTTTTTTAATTTGATACTATTTTGACCAGCATTGAATAATCTATATCCTAAGGATTTGGAGGAATAAATATCCTTTCAAAAGAATCTTCCTCATCTGATTAAAAATGGAAAGAAACATCTGTTTCCACCCACATCAAGTGTTGTTTTGTTTTAATCCTATTAAAGCAGCCTTGGTCAGGAGATCTTTCCCCTTTTCCTAGCAAGAGGGTTTCTTTGGTCCTCAATTTGGTCATTTGTAAAACAAAGGTAGAGAAAATCTACTCAGTGATTTTGATTATTTTTGGCTTTATGGTTTCTTGAAAAGAAAGAACAATAAATGAAGATTCATTGCATAGAAAGGGCCTGTTTGGAGTCAGCATGCTCAAGGCCAGAAAACAGAAACCACAGGGCTAAGGGGATCAACTGAAGGCATCAGTAGGATGAGGTGAAGCTCTTCTAAGCTGCCAAATCACAAATCAGGACAGGCAGATGTCCGGTCCCTGACACACCGGCCTGCACAGTGAATGGGCTGTAAGCTTATCCACTAAAGACCTGTCATTGTTGGGGGTGGGTTGGTGAAAGCATAAGGACATGATAATATCACCATGTCTAGTAAGTGGGAGGCTAATCTTAGAAACAGTTTTCAATTCTCTGAAGTTGGTAGTAGCTTCTAATATGGTAGCTATTATTCACCCATTGCATTCACCATCAGAAAAAGTCCATACAGAGATGAAGCCAGCGTATTTCGAACGTACACTGTACAGTTGTTGGCTCTTAATATAAGTAGTATGGCCTGGGAGCATTGAGTAGAGACAAGTAAGAAAGGATGAGCTGATGTTAGGAAATGGACAACATTGAGTGTAAGTCAATACTTAGGTAACCTTAATCAATACTTAGGTAACCTTCAGTAACCTTAGGTAAGTCAATACTTAGGTAACCTTCGGTCTGTCTCTCACCTACCATTTCTTTCTCCTTCCTCAGGTTTAATCTCCCAATTTAAGAAACAAAAGAAATTTTTCCGCTAGTACCAACTTCAGCCCGTTGTTTTGCAATGTCGTTTTGACAGATGTGTCTTTAGTCACACGATTAAATTTTATGTTGACCAGAGACTGAAGATTCCACTAGTTCTCTATTAATGTCAGACTAACAATGGCTTGCACCTGTAATCCTAGCTACTCAGGAGGCCGAGGCAGGAGAATCGCTGGAATCCGAGAGTTCAAGGCCAGCCTGGTCAACAAAGTGAGATCCCGTCTCAAAAACAAAACAAAACAAACTAATTTGCTTAAAATTCCAGTTTTTTTTGAGACAAGAGTCTTGCTCCGGCGCCCAGGCTGGAGTGCAGTGGCGTGATCTCGGCTCACTGCAAGCTCCATCTCCCAGGTTCACGCCATTCTCCTGCCTCAGCCTCCCAAGTAGCTGGGACTACAGGTGCCCGCCATCACACCCGGCTAATTTTTTGTATTTTTAGTAGAGACAGGGTTTCACCGTCTTAGCCAGGATGGTCTCGATCTCCTGACCTAGTGATCCACCCGCCTTGGCCTCCCAAAGTGCTGAGATTACAGGCGTGAGCCACTGCGCCTGGCCTAAAATTCCAGGTTTTCTGCATTTGTCTTCTCCGCTAGATTCTAATCAGCCCCTTAATGGTAGGGATCAAGGTAACACACATCTCTGTACCTCTGACTCTTTGCATCAAGTCTACCAAAACCATGTCAGGTGCTTGAATAAATACGGAGCAGAGCTAGTTCCAACTTATCATTCCAAACTCATCCCCTACCACTTCCCCAACTTGCCCTGCCTTCAGTTACACTGAGGTTTTTCCATTGCCCTAAGCAGGCCTTTTGCTTTTAGGATTTACTGCCTTTTTCCACATTGATTCCTCTGCTGTGATGCTCCTTCCTGCTGGCCTGGCTGGCTCATTCTTCAAGACCCACTTCAGTTACCAGCAGCTCTGCTGGAGCCTTTCCGAACCCTTGGGCAAAATTAGTAATTCCCTTGGCCGGGCGCGGTGGCTCATGCTGGTAATCCCAGCACTTTGGGAGGCCGAGGCGGGTGGATCACTAGGTCAGGAGATCGAGACCATCCTGGCTAACACGGTGAAACCCCGTCTCTACTAAAAATACAAAAAATTAGCCAGGCGTGGTGGCAGGTGCCTGTAGTCCCAGCTACTCGGAGAGGCTGAGGCAGGAGAATGGCGTGAACCCGGATGGCAGAGCTTGCAGTGAGCCGAGATCGCGCCACTGCACTCCAACCTGGGTGACAGAGCGAGACTCAGTCTCAAAAAAAAAAAAAAAAAAAAAAAAAAAGTAATTCCCTTTACAGGTCTTGAACAGTTGTCTGTTCACATCTTGAATATGGCACTTGATATACTATTGAAAGTATCTGCTTAAGTGATAATAATGGCAGCTAAAGACTGAGCTAATATAATGACTGAACTTTATAATATTAAATGGTGTATTATTTTAAATCTAACAGCTGTGAGACACAGAAAATCAGCGAGAGGCTGAGATGAAATTGGAAACTATTTTCTGGGTACTAAGAATGTAGGGATCAACTAGACACACGGTAGTTTCTTCCCTCAGGGAGCCCCAACTCTTCAAGGACAGGGATCAAATAGTAATAAATATGTGGCATTTATTGAATGTTGGATGTTTACCTGGCACACTGAAGACATTATCTGTAAATATTACAGCTACTCTGCAAGGCAGGTGTTATTATCTCCATTTCACAGAAGGGGAAACTTACATGCTCAAGATCACACTGCTGGTGCTAGGATTTGAACCCAAAGTATCTAACTTCAAAGTATCCTATTGATCTCTATATTCTAAGTGCCGAGCACGTAGTAGGGGCATAATAAAGAGTGTTGGATGAACAAATTTCTATAAGCAAGTTCCTTCTCCCACACTACAAATATTAATAGTGCTCTTTTGTTGAAATATTTCTTGGTCTCACCTCTGTTCTCATTATACATAGTGGCATCAGGGAAAATTAAATGCTGTCTTGGAATGACCAGTAGTGCCAATTAACTAAGAACATTAGGAAATTGTAAATGATTATAATTCAATAATAAAAGGATGTAATTTTACTAAAAATAAGATGTAAAAATTAGCGAAGTTGAGCAAAATTCAGAAATAGACCTTTAATTATAGAAATTGAGCATATTGAAACTGAGATCCTCATAAAACAATAAGAAAGAAAAGAAGTATATAAAGACCTCATTTAAATAAAGAAAAACATTATCACCCAAGTTGATAAATTGGACACTGTTAGAATGGGAAAAGAACATTGGAGGATCAGCGATACTGATTCCAGATCTGATACTTACAGCTGAGTAAATTCAAGCTATTTTTTTTTCTCTCTGAAATTGGACTCATCAACAAAATAAGGATAGCAATTAATTCACTGAGTTGTTGTGAGGACCAAATGAGAATACTACCTAATTTACTACCTAACAACACATACTTGGCACTCAGCAATAAGTCTGCATCTCATACTTTAAAAAATGAATACATGGGCTGGGCGGGGTGGCTCATGCTTGTAATCCCAGCACTTTGGGAGGCCGAGGTGGGTGGATCACCTGAGGTCAGGAGTTCGTGACCAGCCTGGCCAAAATGGTGAAACCCTGTCTTTACTAAAAATACAAAAATCAGCTGGGCATGGTGGTGGGCACCTGTAATCCCAGCTACTTGGGAGGCTGAGGCAGGAGAGTTGCTTGAACCCAGGAGGCAGAGGTTGCAGTGAGCTAAGACCACGCCATTGCACTCCAGCCTGGGCAACAAGAGCAAAACTCCATTTCAAAAAAAAAAAGAATACATGAAGAAATATAATTTTTAAAAAGTGAACCTTTGTTAAAATGTGATAAAGTAATATATGTTAAAAGAGTTATTTATATTAGCCATCATAGAAGTGCAAATTAAAACCATGGTGAGATACCAGTACACATTTAACAAAACTGCTAAAATAAAAAAATTTGGACGATACCAAATTTTGGGGAAAATAAGGAAAAACTGAATAATTCATACATTGCTGGTGGGAATGTAAAATAGTACAGCCACTCTGGAAAACAGTTTGGCAATATTTTACAAAGTTAAACATATACTTATCATATAACCAGGCAATCACACTCCTGAAAATTTATCCTAGAGAACTGAAAACTTATGTTTATGCAAACATTTGTACACAGATATTTCTTGCAGCTTTATTTGTAACAACCAAAAACTGGAAACAACCCAAATGCCCTTTAAAAAATAAATGGAGAAGCAGACTGTGGGACATCCATGCATGAAATACTACTCAGTAATAAGGAGGGAGCTATGGATACACCCAGCAACTTAGATGGATCTCAAAGTCATGCTCAATGGGAAAAGCCAATCTCAAAAGGTTAAATACTATATAGTTCTATTTATGTAAGTTTCTCAAAATAGTAATAATAATAATATGTGGAACAGAGCAGAGGTTAGGGAGAGAGAAGGAAATAAAGGATAGCAACGCACTGACATTCCTTTGTAGTGACAGAATGGTTTGTATCTTTTTTTTTTTTTTTTAATCCATCAAGTCCTTTTTTTTTTTTTTTGAGACAGGGTCTCACTCTGTCATCCAGGCTGGAGTGCAGTGGTGCGATCTCGGCTTAAACTGCAACCTCCGCCTCCCGGGTTCAAGCCATTCTCCTGCCTCAGCCTCTGGAGTAGCTGGGACTACAGGTGTGCACCACCACGCCTGGCTAATTTTTTTGTCTTTTTAGTAGAGATGGGTTTTGCCATGTTAGCCAGGCTGGTCATGAACTCCTGCCTCAAGTGATCCACCTCCCAAAGTGCTGGGATGACAGGTGTGAGCCACTGCGCCCAAGGATTACACTTCAACATGAGATTTGGGTGGGGACAAATTTCCAAACTATATTACACACACACTGAAAAATATGAGTACAGGCAAAACCTGGTGAAATCTTTTTCTTTTTTTTTTTTTTTTTGAGACACAGCTGGTGCCTCAGCTGCCTGAGTAGCTGGGATTACAGGCGCCTGCCACCATACCCGGCTAATTTTTTTGTCTCCACACCCAGGGATTATATTTCAACATGAGATTTGGGTGGGGACAAGTTTCCAAACTATATCACATACACACACTGAAAAATATGAGTACAGGCAAAACCTAGTGAAATCTTTTTTAAGCAATTCTCCTGCCTCAGCCTGCCAAGTAGGTGGGATAACAGGTGTGCGCCACCACGTCTGACTCATTTTTGTATTTTTAGTAGAGACAGGGTTTCACCATGTTGGCCATGCTGGTCTTGAACTCTGGGCCTCAAGTAATCTACCTGCCTTGGCCTCTCAAAGTGCTGGGATTACAGGCGTGAGCCACCACTCCTGGCCAATGTTCATAATTGTTGACCTGGTAATTACCATTTCTGGTCATTTCTCCTAAGGAACTAATCCCCTAAAAGGTAAACACTATAGTTATTCTCATTTGTGATAGTAAAATATCCACATACAAACAAGTATTCCAAGAGGTAGGCAAACTAATTAAGTAAATTATGGTACATCTATTAACTGTAATATTGTTTAAATAATAAATTGATGAATATGAAACAAATAGTTATATTGTTATATATGCATATGAGCAAGAAATGCATATGAAGACATAAATGTAATTTTATTTGCTTAATGTTGCTTTCATGTTTATGCAATTTTATAACATAATACTGAGGTATGGCTAATGGATTAATAAAGTTGACAGTTTATTTTTGAATGATTACTTGTTTTTTGTTGTTATTGTTTGTTTTGTTTTGTCTTGTTTTTTGAGATAGAATTTTGTTCTTGTTGCCCAGGCTGGCGTGCAATGGCACGATCTCGGCTCACTGAAACCTCCGCCTCCCAGATTAAAGTGATTCTCCTGCCTCAGCCTCCCGAGTGGCTGGGATTACAGGCACCTGCCACCGTGCCTGGCTAATTTTTGTATATTTAGTAGTGACAGGGTTTCACCATCTTGGCCTGGCTGGTCTTGAACTCCTGACCTCGTGATCCACCCCCCCCCCCAGCCTCCCAAAGTGTTGGGATTATAGGTGTGAGCCACCGCACCCGGTCTTGTTTTGTTTTTTTGTGTGTCGGAGTCTCGCTCTGTCACTAGGCTGGAGGGCAGTGGTGTGATCTTGGCTTACTGCAACCTCTGCCTCTGGGTTCAAGCAATTCTCCTGCCTCAGTCTCCCGAGTAGCTGGGACTATAGGTGCGTACCACCACGCCCAGCTAATTTTTGTATTTTTAGTAGAGACAGGGTTTCACCATGTTGGCCAGGATGGTCTCCATCTCTTGACCTGGTGATCCGGCTGCCTCGGCCTCCCAAAGTACTGGGATTACAGGCGTAAGCCACCGTGCCCGGCCATTGTTTTTAATTCTGACACTAATAACGATTTTAAATTCTTTCTTGAACCCCTGGTCTTGTTTGTTTCCAGTTCTGTCCACTTTGCCGTTTAATACCCGATGAGAATCCAAGCAGCTTCAGTGGCAGTTTAATAAGACATCTGCAAGTTAGTCACACTTTGTTTTATGATGATTTCATAGTAAGTATATTTCCTTATTTTCACATTATGTTTTTATGCTGTCTTGTTAAGCTTACCTTTCTGATCCAAGTGAATAAAATTATAGAGGAAAAAATGTGTATATAGCTATAGTGTTGACTATTAGCATTAAGTAAGAAATCATGAAAATAGAATGTTTTGGCCTGGTGCAGTGGCTCACGCCTGTAACCCCAACACTTTGGGAGGCCGAGGTGGGTGAATTACTTGAGGTCAGGAGTTCAAGACCAGCCTGGCCAACACGGTGAAATCTTATCTCTACTAAAAATACTAAAAATAAAAAAATTAGCCAGGTGTGGTGGTACGCACCTGTAGTCCCAGCTACGTGGTAGGCTGAGGCAGGAGAATAGCTTGAACCTGGGAGGCAGAGGTTTCAGTGAGCTGAGATTTCACCACTCCACTCCAGCCTGGGCAACAGAGTGAGACTTTGTCTCAAAAAAAAAAAAAACATGAAATGCAATTTCAAGATAAAATTTAATAACGATTGAAGATTGTCATTTGAAAATTTTCTCCATGCTTTCTATCTGCCAATTATTATTATCCAGGTTGGACACAAGGAGCTCAGGTTCTAAACTAGTTTTAAGCAATAGCTCTGTCATATATGTGCGACCTTGCAGAAGGTATTTAGCCTCTGAAACTCAGTTTGTGCACTGGTTAAGGGAAGAGATTAAAAGCACCTACTCCCAAAACTCTTCTTAGGATTAAATGAGATAATGTATATAAAGTGCTTTGCACAGTTCAGGCGCAGATGTTAGGCAAATTGGAGATGGGATGGGAGTGGAATCGTTAGGACCACTTGAGGAACTGAACAAGGAACATGACAGAGGCTTTAAATTCTCAGCTCCACATCTCTAAGCTTGTCTTTTGTGGCCCATACGGCACACAGGCCTTAACAGAACTTGGTTCTGGTCTATGTGTTCTCTCTGGTAATACAAAGAGGTTTCTCTCGGCTGGGCGCGGTGGCTCACGCCTGTAATCCCAGCACTTTGGGAGGCCGAGATGGGCGGATCACGAGGTCAGGAGATCGAGATCATCCTGGCTAACACAATGAAACCCCATCTCTACTAAAAATATAAGAAAATTAGCTGGGCGTGGTGGTGGGCAGCTACTGTAGGAGGCTACTGTGTGGTCCCAGCTACTCGGGAGGCTGAGGAAGGAGAATGGCGTGAACTCGGGAGGCAGAGCTTGCAGTGAGCCGTGATCGTGCCACTGCACTCCAGCCTGGGCGACAGAGCGAGACTCCGTCTCAAGAGGTTTCTCTTTAACCTTAGCTCTATGAGGTGTTCTAAAAGCCAGGTCGATTCTATGGCTGTTCTGTCTAATCATGCTCAGTCTATTCTCAAGATCTTTCAGACAAAGCATTATCCAGAGCTAGGAACGATGAAGCCACTTTGATAAGAATACTTTCCAGCCACTCACAGCCATATTCTTGGGTATGGAAGTGAGCTTGAAGTAGTGTTCTTTGTTTTGATTTTTTGCTTCCTGAGCTACTATATACTAAACTAAGCACTTTATGTATATATCACATTTTGTTCCTTGTAGAAACTTCCGTGAATTGAATACTGTATTTTTATCTTCATTTAACTGAAATATCTGAAGCTCAAAGGTTAACTATATTATCTAAGAACAAGCCAGTATCAAGACCAAACCTTGTGCTCTGCTGTGCTTTATGGCTTTCCTTTGGATTTTGTGGGGTTTTTTTTTTTTTTTTATTTTGCAGAATGGACTTTGAATAGAGATTTCACCTTTTGTTATTGCGGAAGAGGAGAGGGATTGCAGAGGATAGGGTTCTTAATGGTTTTTGTTTTACTTATAGAATGTGCTGACATAGAATTTTGAATTCCACTTTGACACATAGGGAGGCAAGGAGAAAGTTTTGTTTTTAACATTTTCTTCAGAAATAACTGTTCATTGGTACTGCTGGCATTGGTGAAGCCTGAGGGGGTGCCTGAACTTTGCTCCATTTTACAGGTTTGTGTGGAACATAGCACTCTGACCAGGATTTGTAATGTTGACTAAAAACTTCTCATTATATCAGATACAAACTTCAAATTTCAAATCAAGACTTTTTATTATGACAGTAACTAGTTAATTGATAGATGGCAAAGTGAAGTAGAAAATTCATTAGCCCCAAAGCAAAAGTCCTGGATTCTATGACAGGCTTTGTGGAACCCCGAACAAATCTCCTAACTTTAGTTCCCTGCAAAATGAGGGTGTTGCATTGACCCTTATCCTCTAGTTTCTGAAATACTATTGACTCTGAATATTTCTAATTATTTTTCTTTATTGTAGGATTTTAATATAATTGAGGAAGCTCTTATCTGAAGAGTCTTAGACCGGTCACTTCTTGAATATGTGAATCACTTGAACACCACATAATTTTATTAAAACGAAGGGAAAAGGGACCACTGAATTGCACCATTTAAGATGCTGCTTGAACAAATTGGAGGGAAGTTGTCAATGCTTGATGGGCAAAAATGTACAACACAGTTACATGTTTGTCCATGTTTATTGTTATAGTGCATTTAAAAACTGCTTTAATTTTGATGGTTTAAATCTGTTTTACATCCTTGAGATTCTTACATATCTAATAATGAAAAAAATCGTCTACATCAGTCATTATTATATAGAAAAGACACATGGTAGGCAAGTAGGTGGAGGGTCTCGGTTTGCAAATTAGATAACACTGTGTGTATAATGCTACATATTAATAACTACCATCATGGTTAGGCACGATAACTAATCTTTGTTCTATGTAAAAAAACAGAGAGTGGAACAAAGTGCAGACATTCAAAGAAACAAGAAATCTGCTCCAGTGCTCTTGTTCTAATCTCTAATAGATTAACGTTAATAATCTTGTACGGGAGTTGGAAAGGAAAATTTTGGAAGTCAAGAAAGTCCATTTAGGCTGGACACGGTAGCTCATGCTTGTAATCCCAGCACTTTGGGAGGCTGAAGCGGGTGGATCATGAGGTCAGGAGTTCGAGACCAGCCTGGCCAATACTGGTCTTTGTGAAACTCCGTCTCTACTAAAAATACAAAAATTAGCTGGACGTGATGGCAGGCACCTGTAATCCCAGCTACTTGGGAGGCTGAGGCAGAAAAATCACTTGAACCCAGGAGGCAGAGGTTACAGTGAGCCGAGATCATGCCAGTACACTCCAGCCTGGGCGACAGAGCTAAAAAAAAAAAAAAAAAAAAAAAAATCCATTTAACCAAATTGTCTTACATAATACTGTAACAAAACAAATTTTGTGTTAGGAAAGTATACTTAATTCTTTGACTTTTTATAACTGCATACATAAGAATTCAATATTTTTCAAATATTTATAGCTTATTTAGAAATATTTCTATAATATAGGCAATTTCTTAAAAACCATCAGATGATACTTAGAGTAGAAGTATTCACATCCAAACTTTTTAGTAGAAAACCCTAAGGGCTTTGATTTCTTTTTTGATTGTAACATTTTAAAAATTATGAAATAAAAGTACTGAAAAACAGACAAAAAATTTATAGCTGAATGCTGTATTATAAGGAAATACTCTTTTAGGACTCAGCCAGTCACCCCACATGTCCTTTTTGTGTCCTGTCACAATTACAATCCCACAAAAGTAACTGCTAGACTGATTTAAATAGTAATCACTTTGTTGCATTTGATTACTGCTGCAACACCTAAATGCATATATCTATATTTTAATGTTATCAATTTAAAATTGTTATTAAATGTATATTTTATTTTACATCTCTTTTTTAATCTAGAAGTTCCTCCTTCTTTCCAGTTCCTTAAAATTTACCTGGTGAAGAACCTGATCCTAGGACCTATAGAGTTTCCCATACTTTGTATTTTGCTGATTGCACACTCATGGCACAGTTCAGCACATTCCCCTGTCCTCTAGATATTAGCACATGGTGCAGGTTCAGGCACATTGAATTTGAAAAGACTTAGGTTCAGTCCTTTGGCAAGACTGTAAATCACGGCGTCTGTCTGTCTCCCTTCCTCCCTCCCTCCCTCCCTCCCTCCCTCCCTCCCTCTCTCCCTCCCTTCCTTCCTTCCTTTCTCTTTCTCTCTCTCTCTCTTTTTCTTTCTCTGTTTCTCAGAGTTGCACTCTTGCCCAGGCTGGAGTGCAGTGGCACGATCTCGACTCACTGCAACTTCCATCTCCTGGGTTCAAGCAATTCTTCTGTGTCAGCCTCCCAAGTAGCTGGGACTACAGGTGCATGCCACCATACCCGGCTAAGTTTTGTATTTTTAGTAGAGAGGGGGTTTCACCATAATGGTCAGGCTGGTCTTGAACTCCTGACCTCAAGTGATCCACCAGCCTTGGCCTCCCAAAGTGCTGGGATTACAGGCATGAGCCACACTGTGCCCAGCTAATTTTTGTATTTTTAGTAGAGACGGGGTTTCACCATAATAGCCAGGCTGGTCTCAAACTACTTACCTTGTGATCTGCCCACCTCAGCCTTCCAAAGTGCTGGGATTACAGGCGTGAGCCACTGTGCCCGGCCCACAGGGTTTTTATCTAACCTTTCTGTTACAACTATACCTCTCTTCTTCTATACTGAAAGTCCTGGTTTTCAGGAACACAGGGCACGATAGAATTAGAACATTCCACAATTACTCATTTCTTTTATTTATCTTACACTTGCAGCTGTCTCAGAATAACAATAGAAATACAACCACAACTAATATGGCAATTGAAACAATTAAAAAGTTTTCATTTGCTTTTCTCATTCTTTCCCAATTTTTTTTTTTTTTTTTTTGAGATGGAGTCTCATGCTCTTGTTGCCCAGGCTGGAGTGCAATGGCACGATCTCGGCTCACTGCAACCTCTGCCTCCTGGGTTCAAGCAATTCTCCTGCCTCAGCTTCCCGAGTAGCTGGGATTATAGGCATGCGCCACCACACCCTGCTAATTTTGTATTTTTAGTAGAGTCAGGATTTCTCCATGTTGGTCAGGCTGGCCTCAAACTCTCGACCTTAGGTGATCTGCCCACCTCGGCCTCCCAAAGTGCTGGGGTTACAGGTGTGAGCCACTGCGCCTGACACCCCAATTTTTAAAATAGTTATGTCAACATTTTCCGAACATACTGGTACAGCATACTGTACTTTCTTCCTTTTATCCCCCATTTATTCTTAGTTCTTCAACTATATATTTAACACTTGCCCCCAGTTTTTTTTGTTTTGTTTTGTTTTGAGGCGGAATCTTGCTCTGTTGCCCAGGCTGGAGTGCAGTGGTGTGATCTTGGCTCACTGCAACCTCCGCCTCCCGGATTCAAGCGGTTCTCCTGCCTCAGCCTCTCGAGTAGCTAGGATTACAGGTGGGCACCACCACACCCAGCTAATTGTTGTATTTTTAGTAGAGATGGGTTTTGCCATGTTGGCCAGGCTGGTTTTGAACTCCTGACCTCAAGTGATCCACCTGTGTTGGCCTCCTAAAGTACTGGGATTACAGGCATGTGCCACCGCGCCAGGCAATTGCCCCCAGTTTTTATTTGATGGCTCTGACTGTTTCTCATATCTGACTCTTTAGGAGTTATGAATCCAGGGCATAGATTAGTATCTCCATCTTGAAAGGAAGCAAAGAAGCCATGAAAATGAGTGGTATCAACTCCTGAGAATAAAATGTTACTTGACTAGAGTTAGCTTTTTAATTGTAATCATTTATAAACTTCTCTATTCCTTACATATGAGCATAGTCATAACCATGGTGCCCAAAATTTTCTATAAGTTATTGTAACTCCTTAAAGGTCTTGCTACAGTTCTTCTATCCAGTACAAATAATTGGGAAAATGTAAAGCTGAATGAAATCTAGTGAGCCTCATATCCTCCCTTTTAGATACTGGTTTTAAGTTTGCTTTTCACAGCTGCTAAAAAGTAACAACTGATTTTTAGTTGCACAACCTCTCTTTCTTCAATTTAGATGGATCATACAATAAAGCAAAACCTGGCTGGTTACAGTGGCTCACACCTATAATCCCAGCGCTTTGGGAGGCTGAGGTGGAGGGTCACATGAGCCCAGGAGTTCAAGACCAACCTAGGCAATATAGTGAGACTCCTTCTCTTTAAAAAAAAAAAAAAAAAAAAAAAAAAAGCTGGACATGGGCATGTTACACACCTTTAGTTTCAGCTACCAAGGAGGCTGAGGTTGGAGGATCACTTGAGCCCAGGAGGTCAACACTGCAGTGAGCTATCATCATGCTACTGCACCCCAGCCTGGGCAACAGCAAGACCCTGTCTCCAAAAATATAAATAATTAAATATAAATAAAAATAGAGCAAAATCTGTTGGGAAATGAGAAAAAGGAGAGGAATTTTTCAGGAATAATCATAAAAAAAATGATCATCAGACTGAAAGTCCAGAGCCTGAGAAATGAAAACATATTTTTAAGCATTGGTGTTGACCATGCAGACAAACTTTTGTTAATTCAGAGCAATACAAAAGGCACCTTTGAATCTATAAAGCTTGAAAAAAGTTAAAAATTGTATTTCGGATAAAGCTTTAAGTCATCTGTCACTATTAACCTCAATGCAGCAATTCTGACTCCTGTGCCTGGATTCCTCTTATGATAATTTTGCCACCTACAGGACAGATTAGGTGCTGGTCACCTGGATTATTTTGTGTTCTGAATTATTTTGAGTTCTAAAATGGTAAAGTGCAAATACTCATTGTTTTACTGTGCCTTTAGCCTTTTATAAAAAGGTATTATAAAAAGGTATTTATAATTCGTTGATAAAAACCAATATTTGAAGCTGTTGATTACCAACAAAAAAGTTTCACTCTCTTTATAGTGCCTCAGGATACAACTTTTTCAAGGCCTTATTAGAGAAAAACTGATTCACATGTTATTCTTCTAAAGCTAAATTATTAAAATGTAGGTTGAAAGATTGGATTGATTGTGAATCTACACTAAAGATACGGTTCCAGGCAGACCTGCTTAGAGACCTCCAGGCAGACCTCCTTATGTCTTCAGTGATGTTTCATTTCATTACTGTTACTGGGTGCCAAGTGTCTTTCATTTGGAAGTGAACTTACTCCAGTTATTGAATGTTTATCATATCATAATTTGTATTTTTCAAACATTGAAGGTATTTTAAAAAGTCGCTACGAGATTCATTCTTTTATTATTCAACTACAAAAAAATTAGTGTAATGATCAGAATTTAAAATGTACAATTCTTTTTCTTCTGTAAGTATGTATTGCTATGATAAATAAAAAATGGCAGGACCATTATTTTTATTAAAATATCTACTGTGTCTATTCTTAAACATTAATCTTGGTTACTTTTCTACTCAAACTTAATAATGCTTTTTAAATTTTCATCATTGAGCAACATCTATCACAAAGGTGTACATTCATTTAGGCCAGTGGTTCTCAACTGGGGGTAATTTTGTCTCCCAGCAGACATTGGCAATGTCTAGACACATTTTGGGTGTCTAGACAGGGCTCGGGTGTGCTAGTGGCCTGAGATCTAGAAACAGGTCAGGGATGCTGTTCAGCATTCTACAGTGCACAAGACAGCCCCTTGCAACAAAGAATTATCCTGTCCAAAATGGCAATAGTGCCAAGGCTTAGAAACTCTGATTTGGCCAACATAATACTGAGCACTATGGAATTATTATTCGTTCTGCTAGCAAGAGGCTTCACTGAAATTTAAAAGGTAAGATGTAGATAGATTCTTCCCCCTGCTAAATCCATACTAAGTTTTGAATGGCTGTAGCTGTCATGCATACCCATATGTCATGAGCATATTAATTTTTTTATTTTTTGCAAGAACATGTACAGGACAGAACACAAGTGTTACTGATGAAACCTCTGATGCCTCTCTGTTTGCTGAGTGACGTTCGAGATGATTGAGGGAACCCAGATCAGTTGAGAAGATTTACCTTCATCATTTAGATTATCTTTATTGAAATAAGACAAAATATTACAGAGGGACACTCATGTCTGAGATCCTTGAAGCTAATAGTTATGCTTTTGTATTATTACTAGAAAATCATGTGGTATTTTAATCCTAAAGATTTCAGCGAAGACAGTGCATGGATCTTAAGGCTAATCATTGCCACCAAAATAGCCATGTAAGAAGCCCATGGCCGGGCGCGGTGGCTCAAGCCTGTAATCCCAGCACTTTGGGAGGACGAGGCGGGCGGATCACAAGGTCAGGAGATCGAGACCATCCTGGCTAACATGGTGAAACCCCGTCTCTACTAAAAATACAAAAAAAATTAGCCGGGCGTGATGGCGGGCGCCTGTAGTCCCAGCTACGCGGGAGGCTGAGGCAGGAGAATGGCGTGAACCCGGGAGGCAGAGCTTGCAGTGAGCCGAGATCATGCCACTGCACTCCAGCCTGGGCGACAGAGCAAGACTCCATCTCAAAAAAAAAAAAAAAAAAAAAAAAAAAAGAAGCCCAATGAAGGAGAATCACAGGGAGTGGTATTAATCTAGGTGAACTGGATTATGGTACAATTACAAGCCCAAATCCCAGTGCTCACCCAAAATCTACTGTGGTTCCTGGCTCTTCTCCAGGGAAGCTGTTCTCCAGCTTCAGAATTCCAGGGTACTTTCATCTCATGGCATTTGTATATCACTGTGTGTTCCTATATCACCCCTCGCAACAGGCTGCTGAGTTGGCTACACAGGTAATTTCTGTTCATTATTTGCCAATGCAAGTCACATGGCCATATGTGATGTCAAGGCATTGAGGAAATCCAGTCTTCTCATGTAGAAGAGAACTGGATACTGAGGCATAATAGTAATAACAACCGTGAAAGTACAAGCCAGGCAGAGTTGACAAAGAAGACAGGAAGCACACAGGGTAAAGACATTAAAAATATGTGTGGAAAGGAGGGGTGAAAAGTCAAAATAACACTAGCTTTCTAAAACATGAAGTCATGTTCATTTTTGCCATGGTAGTATTTTCTTTTTCTTTTTATTTTTTTGAGATGGAGTCTTGCTCTGTTACCCAGGCTGGAGTGCAGTGGCACGATCTCAGCTCACTGCAACCTCCACCTCCCAAGTTCAAGCAATTCTCCACTTCCCAGGTTCAAGCAATTCTCCTGTCTCAGCTTCCTGAGTAGCTGGGACTACAGGCATGCACCACCATGCCCAGTTAATTTTTGTATTTTTAGTAGAGACGGAGTTTCACCATATTGGTCAGGCTGGTCTCGAACTCCTGACCTCAGATAATCCGCCTGCCTCAGCTTCCCAAAGTGCTCGGATTACAGGCGTGAGCCACCACGCCTGGTCCTGCCATGGTAATATTTTCGTTAATTTTACTTAAAGTTTGGGATTATTTTACCAAATGAAAGACCTGCCAGTTTCTCAGACATAAGAAGTGATTTCTTTTTTTGAATCATTCTTTCTGATTAACAAAAATGCCAAATATGTTCTCTGTCCTTTACAACAGTATTTTCTCAGTATACTCCTTGTGTGCTGCCATCAGAACCACTTGGGATACTTGTTATAATTGCACTTTCCTGGGCCCTCTCCAGATGTACAGAATCTCTGAAATTATCATGGATTCATCAGGAAGTCATTGATAATGTATTCTAATCTGCCCATTTCTCACCACCTCCATTTTTACAATTCTACTCCATCCATCAGCGTCTCTTGCCTGGATCCCTAGAGCTATCTAATTGGGCTCCGTGCCTACATTTAAGAAATTGTCCATTTCTCAGCCAGTCATGGTGGCTCACGCCTGTAATCCCTGCATTTTGCGAGGCCGAGGTGGGTGAATCATCTGAGGTCAGGAGTTCGAGACCAGCCTGGCCAACATGATGAAACCCCGTCTCTACTAAAAATACAAAAAATTGGCCAGGCACAGTGGCTCACACCTGTAATCCCAGCACTTTGGGAGGCCAAGATGGGTGGATCACCTGAGGTCAGGAGTTCAAGACCAGCCTGACCAACATGGAGAAATCCCAACTCTACTAAAAATACAAAATTAGCTGGGCTTAGTGGTGCATGCCTGTAATCCTAGCTACTCAGGAGGCTGAGGCAGGAAAATTGCTTGAACCTGGGAGGCGGAGGTTGCAGTGAGCTAAATCGTGCCACTGCAGTCTAGCCTGGGCAACAAGAGCTAAACTCCGTCTCAAAAAAAAAAAAAAAAAAAAAAAAAAGCCATTTCTCATACAGCAGTCGGAGAGATCTTTAACATATCTTAAATCAATTGGGGTTGGGCGCGTGCCACTCGGGGGGGGGGGGGGGGGGGGGGCTTGCAGTGCCATGCCCACTGCACTGCTAAAAAAAAAAAAAAAAAAAAAAAAAAAAAAATTGTTCCACCTGCTTAAAATGCCCCCAGGGCCTCCATTGTTTTCTTTGTTGTTGTTGTTTGTGTGTGTGTGTCCACGAGTCATTTTATTTGTAAATATATATTACATCTCTAGAAAAGAATCCCAGGATTTTCCCTCCTGTGTGTTTTCGTCTTGCTTCTTCATGGTCCATGATGCCAGCTGAGGTTGTCAGTACAATGAAACCAAACTGGTGGGATGGGAGCAGATTATTCTGCCATTTTTCTAGATCTTTGAGTTGCACATCAAATCTGGGGCTAATCACTCCACACTTGTTTAGCCTGCCTGTGGGGTTCACAATTTTCCCAGCTCTGATCATCAATGATTTCAGACTCGTCAATGTAACTATGCTTCATTATCACAGTTAGAAACCAGATGATGACTTTGGAGCATGGCCCAATAAGAACCTGGTGTTTGCCTCTCTTTTTGGCACTGTTGGTGCTCTTGAGGGCATCAGCCAGGACATTTATGTGCACCATTGTGGTGATGTGGAAAGATGGTGGAAAAAGGTTTTGTTTTGTTGTTGAAACAGGGTCTCGCTCTGTCTTCCAGGATGAGTGCAGTGGTATAATTACAGCTCACTGCAACCTCGACCTTTTGGGCTCGAGCTATCCTCCTACCTCACCCTCCCTAATAGCTGGGATCACAGACATGCACTACCATGCTGGGCTAATTTTTAAAATTTTTGTAGAAATGGAGGTCTCACTATGTTGCCCAGGTTGGTCTCTAACTCTTGGACTCCAGCCATTCTCTTGCTTTGGCTTCTCAAAGTGTTGAGATTACAGGGGTGAGCCAACACGCCTGGCCTCCATTATTATGAGAATAAATTCTAAAGGCCTTGCCATGCCCTTCAAAGCCCTTCATAACCTGGTACCTGCCCACCTCTCCAATTTCATCTCGCTCCACTCTCTCCCTTGATCCTTATACTTCAGCCACACTGTTAGGTTTATTAAACAGACCAAACTTACAGTGGGTCCTGCATCTTGGCACTTCCTATTCCTTCTGTTTGAAAAGCTCTTCCCTAGGAGTTTGACATGACTGCCTTTTAAATCATTCAACTCTCAGCTCAAATGTTATCTTCTCATAAAGGAATTACCTTGTAATTCCAGCCAAAGTCACTCCACCAAATCTGTCTATTGTTTTATTGTAATGTCTCCATAACTGTACTAGAATGAGAAGTTATCTTATGCATTTATTTTCATTTTTATTGGTTATTTCCTCTCCCTAGAATATAAATTTTTGATTGCAAGTATTCACCACTAAATTCTCCAAAATCTAAAACAATGGCACATGTCAGGTACTTAGTAAATATTTCAGCTGTCTAATCTATCATGAGCTCTACTGATGATATATACACATATACATCAGCAGTGTGTGATGATAACACACATATAAAACATGCAGCATGAAGTAGGAGGATTGCTTGAGCCCAGGACTTCAGGAGTGAGGCTATAGTGCACTATGACAGTGCCTGTGAATAGCCACTGCACTCCAACCTGGGCGACATAGCAACACCTCCCCCCATTTTTTTTTTTTTTTTGAGACATGTAATCCCAGCACTTAAGACAGAGTCTTGCTCTGTCACCCAGCCTAGAGTGCAGTGGCGTGATCTCAGCTCAATGCAACCTCTGCCTCCCGGGTTCGAGCGATTCTCCTGCCTCAGCCTCCTGAGTAGCTGGGATTACAGGCATGTACCACCATGCCCAGCTAATTTTTGTATTTTAGCGGAGACAACGTTTCACCTTGTTGGCCAGCCTGGTCTCGAACTCCTGACCTCAAGTGATCCGCCCACCTCGGCCTCCCAAATTGCTAAGATTACAGGCGTGAGCCACCTCGCCGGGCCATAAAACCCCATTTTTGAAAGAAGAAAAAAATCCTAATATTATCAGTAATCAAAGACATTAACTTGACCACTCTAATCATGTACCATTTTTCTCTCAGCATAATGTCTGGCATAGTGTAAACTCTAATAATTTTTTTTTTTTTTTGAGACATGGTTTCACCCTCTCACCCAGGCTGGAGTGCAGTGGTGTGTGACATGGCTCACTGCAGCCTTGACCTCCCAAGTCCAAGTGATTCTCCTACCTCAGCCTCCTGAGTAGCTGGGACCATAGGCACACACCATCACATCTAGCTAATTTTTAAAATTTTTTGTAGAGACAGGTCTCACTATGTTGCTTAAGTTGGCTGCAAACTCCTGGGCTCAAGTGACCCTCCCACCTCAGCCTCCCAAAGTGCTGAGATTACAGGCGTGAGCTACCAGGCCCAGTCTTCAATAAATATTTTTTGATTCAGTCTATTAGCAAAATTTCTCAATTAATAATCCCCCATGAAAGGATGATACAGTGAAACTGGCATATTGTGCTGGTGATAGTGGTATAACTTACACATTTCAAAGCAAGTTGGTAGTGATATCTTACCTCTTGGCCCAGTAATTCTACATCTGGAAATATTTCCTGGCACTCTAATCCAAAATAGAATCTATATGCAGGACGAAATTTATTGCAACACCATTCATAATGACAAAAAAAGGAGTGGGATGTAATAAAGTCTAATAACGGTTAAATAGTGGCACTTTTTGATTGTCACTGTCATTAGGTGAATATCCTTCCTGTAGGATATAGCTTAAAAATAATAATAACAATAATAATAATAATAATAAACATCGGTGAATACATCATTCATAGCTGGGCATGGTGGCATGTGCCTGTAGTAGTCCCAGCTACTTGGGAGGCTGAGGCATGAGGACTGTATAAGCCCAGGAGTTCAAGGCTGCAATGAGCTATGATCATGCCATTGCACTCCAGCCCGAGCAACAGAGTGAGACTAAATCTCTAAAAAAAAAAAAAAAAGAAAAAAAATACATCATTCAGTTTACAGTCAAGTCAGCTTGGGAAGAAATGTGTATCTTTAACTTCCTATATTTAAACCTCGCTTTAGTTAGTTTTAATTTAATTCTCATATGCTTTAGTTAGTTTTAATTCTCATAGAGCAATCCTTTTCACTATTTCTAAGGTTTTAGGAAATATTTTCTTATTGCCCTAGTCCTTCTATCCCCAACACATCATGTTGTTTTATGCCTCTGATTTTGCACACTTTTTCCTCAGCCTGAAATAAATTTCATTATTTTTCTGAAAAGACTTCCTTGACCCACCCAAGTAGAGTCAGTCACACCATCCTTTATATCACCAGTATCCCTTGACCATACATCTACTGCTACGGTTATCACATTATATTTCTTTGTTTATATATCTGAGATCCATGAGATGGGGAGTTCCTTGAGGGCAAAGGTTGGGATTTATCTTTGTAATCACAGGGCTTTACTAGAAATTCAATTCATGTGTCAATCTGTTCAGGCTACAGTAAAAAAATATCATAGACTGGGTGACTTCAGTAACAGATTTTTGGACACCCGACTTCTCACTTCATCCTTACATGGTGGGGAGGGAGAGAAAGAGTGAGAGAAGATCTCTGGAGTCTCTTATAAGGGGATTAATCTCCTCTGAGGGTTCCACTCTCCTGACCTCATCTAATCCTAATTACCATCCAAATGCCCCATCTCCAAATACTATTAAATGGTGGGTTAGAGCTTCAACATATGAATTTTGGAAGACACAAACATTCAGTCCGTAACAACATGTTCATTGACTGGATGAATGAATGGCTAAAAAATGGATGAGAATATTCATGTTAGCTTTTCAGTGTATTTTCTTAGCAATAAAGCCTACATGGGGAGCAAAATTATAATGAAGAAAGGAGCCCTATGTCTAAATTTGTGCATTATTGTTTCTGGAACTTAGCACAGTGTCATGCATCTGTGTAGGCACTCCATAAACATCTGATAAATAAATTAGTGAATAAATTGTAGTTTGATATGCTTACACAAGACGTTCTTAATGAATAATGTCTTCAAGCCAGATGCATTCCTTCTCTTTAGAGATATGCCCATCAAGTGAACCAAACTACCAGACAACTTCTCTCCTGGACAGAGTTCTAAAGTAAAGACTTAGTCCAGTGATATAGCTCTTATAGGAGAAGCAGTATTATTTTGTGTTCATTTTAAAGCTATAGTGCTAATTCTGAAGGACAACTGTATATATTATAGTTGCTGAGTTTAATTGGCTCTAGATGTTGCAGTGTAGTAATCTGCTACAGAGTCAACCTAGGTAACCAAATAAAATGGATTAACCTAGGTAATCAGGTAAAATGAAGAAAATGTTTAGCTCTTATATCCACTATGTTTTTGTTTTTGTTTTGTTTTGAGTTGGAGTCCCGCTCTGTCGCCCAGGCTGGAGTGCAGTGGTGCAATCTCGGCTCACTACAACCTCTGCCTCCTGGGATCAAGCGATTCTCCTGCCTCTGACTCCCCGGTAGCTGGGATTACAGGCACGCGCCACCACGCCCAGCTAATTTTTGTATTTTTAGTAGAGACAGGGTTTCACCATGTTGGCCAGGCTGGTCTCAAACTCCTGACCTCAAGTGATCTGCCCACCTCGGCCTCTCAAAATGATAGGATTACAAGCGTGAGCCACCACGCCCGGCCTATCCACTATGTTTTTATATACCTCTAAGGGTATTTCACTTTGTGCCTTTGAAACACTCTTAATAATGTATGCAAGAAGGTCAAAGTCTTGTAACAAAATCATACTGTCCTTTGACAGTATTTCAAGGATGTGTCCTCCAGAAATTTTGGCCTTGAGGCATGCTGGTTTTAAAGCTACCTTAAAGAGAGAAACAGTGACTTTCTAATTTAAAAAACTTAATAAAGTGATCAAACTCTTAGAATGGTAGTTGAAAGTAGAAAAAGGGAGTTGTTGTTCATGGGTATGGAGTTTCAGTTCTGCAAGATAAAAAGTTTTAGAGATCTGTTGCGTAACAAGGTGACTATAGATAACACTACTGTCTTATACACTTAAAAAAGGTCATGAAACCTCGTCTCTACTAAAAACACAAAAAAATTAGCTGGGTGTGCTGCCGGACGCCTGTAGTCCCAGCTACTCGGGAGAATGGCGTGAACCTGGGAGGCGGAGCTTGCAGTGAGCCAAGATGGCGCCACGGCACTCCAGCCTGGGGGACTGTGCGAGACTCCGTCTCAAAAAGGAAAAAAAAAAAAGGGTCAGAATGGGCCGGGCGCGGTGGCTCACGCCTGTAATCCGAGCATTTTGGGTGGCTGAGGCAGGAGGATCACGAGGACAGGAGTTCGAGACCAGCCTGACCAACATGGTGAAACCCCGTCTCTACTAAAAATACAATCATTAACCGGGTATGGTGGTGCAAGCCTGTAAGCCTGTAATCCCAGCTACTCAGGAGGCTGAGGCAGGAGAATCGCTTGCACCCGGGAGGCAGAGGTTGCAGTGAGCCAACATCTCGCCACTCACTGGACGTCATCCTAGGCGACAGAGTGAGACTCCGTCTGAAAAAAAAAAAAAAAAGGTCAGAATGGTAAATTTCATGTTTTGTGTTTTTTAAACACAAAGGAAAAAAACAAACAAAAAATTTTAAGCAAATACCATGGTGTATATACAGTTCTATGACACCCAGTTTAGGAAATTATAATTGTCAGTGAAATTTAGGAAAGAAGAAATGTCATCTTACTGGCAAAGCTCTTGGGGTTTCAAAAATAAAGTATTTAAATATAGAGACAACAACTTTACTCTCTGTTGCTATTTTTTTCACCCACTGGTCTCTCTCCAGACTTTGGATGAAGCTTAAAGCACAGAACATTGTTTGTTTGTTTCCCCCACCATTTGCAGTGATTGTACCATCTCTTTATTAAGGTACCAGTTATAGTATCACCCCCATTTTAACTTAATTACTTTTTTTTTTTTTTTTTTTTTTTTTTTGAGATGGAGTCTCGCTCTGTTGCCCAGGCTGGAGTGCAGTGGCGCAATCTCAGCTCACTGCAAGCTCCGCCTCCTGGGTTCACGCCATTCTCCTGCCTCAGCCTCTCCAAGTAGCTGGGACTACAGGCGCCCACCACGACGCCCGGCTAATTTTTTGTATTTTTAGTAGAGAGGGGGTTTCACCGTGGTCTCGATCTCCTGACCTCGTGATTCGCCCGCCTCGGCCTCCCAAAGTGCTGGGATTACAAGCTTGAGCCACCGCGCCCGGCCAACTTAATTACTTTTTAAAAGCCATACCTCCAAAAAGAGTCACATTCTAAGGTACTGGGGTTAGAACTTAAACATAGGAATTGGGGAGAGAAAAGGATACAATTCAGCCTATAAAATCTATTATAATTTAAAATTTTTAATATTAAACTTTCTCTGTTCAAATTATTGTGTGGTTTCTCTCTCATGATTAGACCCAGACTGATAAATCAGATTGTGTTGATTTTTCCTGAGTACTTTCAATAAGGTACAACCAGAAATTTACATTCTTCCATGGAGATTTTTCTGGATGTGAGTAGGAAAAAGGAAGTTGGGAATTGAGAATGTGGAGTTCTGAATGAAGGAAGTAATCATTTGATGGACTGAGGTACAGAAGTCAAGGTTTTTGATTCACTTCCTTTTCTGTATGTAAGTTTGAAATGCTGAGTGGGAAAGTTTGAGATCCTGGCAACTGGAGTGGGAAGGAATGAATGGAATGGAGGGTTTGGGGAATCTTGGCTCCCTGAGCTACATTAGAGAACCTCGCACTGGCTTCCCTCCTGGCAAATCAAATAGGATGTCACTATCAGTACAAAATACATTGGACTGGTATTCAGTACATTACACTGGCTTCCCTCCTAGGAAATCTAATAGGAAATCAAAACCTCACACTGGCTTCTCTCCTGGCAAATCAAATAAGATGTCACTACCTGTACAAAATACATTGGACTGGTATATATATATACACACACACACACACATACATGCACACACATCATATATATTATATTTGTATTTATATTATATATCTGTTTAAATATAAGTAGAGAGTTTATTTGGGCCAAGTTTGAGATCTGCAACATGGGAGCATAGATTCAGGATGCTGTGAATTCAGATCACCAGGCAATATTTTAGGGAATAGAGAAGACCTCTCTGCCAGCCCAGGTAGTCTTCTTCACGCTGTCCTGATATAAAGTTTGTCAAACAGAGTGTACTGGGATATACGTTGCCCCCAGAGTTGCGCTAAGGAACGGAAACTCTATGTGTGTAGGCCAGCCTTGTCTCTTCAATTTAGCAGCCCTGCTGACCTGACATTTTTGGTGTTTGCTTTTAGGAATTTCCCCTAAATGAAACTGATGGACAGATGACTAAGTTTTTATTAGAATTACAGCACTGGAAAAACACTATTTGTATAACAGGACTGTGATTCATTGAAACCAATGTCCCAGTTCCTTGGATACCCTAAGGTCCTCAGGGCATTTGTGGACCCCAATACCTTTAACAAAAAGTGAATTGTGAGATATACCCATCCTCTCTCCCCAAACAGGGTAGTCTCCTCTAATGTCCTTTCAGATGCTCCCTTGACAATAGAAATGATCCCAGAAGGCAATATCAGAGAAGCTAGATTTGTTGGCAATAGAGCTCTCACTGTTGCAAAGTCAACCAAATGATGCCCATGAGATGCTGTGGTTCTCTGCTTTGCTTTATTAATTCTGTCCAGCAACAGATGGTACATGTCCTGTGGTTTCTTCCCCTTTTTCCATGTGACATTGCTGCTAGAAGGGACTTTGGATTACCTCCTTTCGAGAAAATAATAAATGCCTATGTATTGAGCGGTAAGGCTGGAATTATTGAACTTCATGTATACAAAGAAGGGCTTATATGTGGACTGGATGGTTCTTCTGTTTCCCTAAAATGTAGGCTTTGTTTGCTTTATAAACTGGTGTCAGGCTTTTGCCTCCAGTGTAATACTGGAACTAATCTTGTTATAGTTGCCTCTGTCCTGGCGAGGAAGCCGGGGCAGAACAATGCCCAGAGGATGTTAATAAATGTGGAGTAGGTCAGGTACGGTGGCTCATGCCTGTAATCCCAGCACTTTGGGAGGCTTAGGTAGGCAGATTGCTTGAGCTCAGGAGTTTGAAACCAGCCTGGGTAACATGGCGAAACCCCATCTCTACAAAAATTAGCTGAATGTGGTGGTGTGTGCCTATAGTTCTCACTACTCAGGAGGCAGAGGCAGGAGGATTGACTGAGACTGGGAGTTTGAAGCTGCAGTGAGCTATGATTGTGCCACTGTACTACAGCCTGGGAGCCACTGTACTACAGCAACAGAGCGAGACCCTGTCTCGAAAAAAAAAATGTGGAGTAAGGGAAAAACAAAAAGGGAAAAAAGAGGAAGGAGAGAGAGAGAAAAGGTAAGAAAAAGAAAGGGAGAAAGGGAGAGAAGAGCAGGAGAGAAGAGCGAGAGAGAAATGGAGAAAGATCTTTTAGCTTCAAATTTAAATGTTTCTCTCAAAGATTAAAAAACAACAACTGACTGGGCGTGGTGGCTCACGCCTGTAATCCCAGCACTTTGGGAGGCCGAGGCAGGTGGATCACCTGAGGTCAGGAGTTCGAGACCAGCCTAGCCGACTTGCTGAATCCCCATGTCTACGAAAATACAAAAATTAGCCAGGCTTGGTGGTGCATGCCTGTAATCCCAGCTACTTGGGAGGCTGAGGCAGGGGAATCTCTTGAACCCAGGAGACGGAGGTTGCAGTGAGCCGAGATCGTGCCACTGCATTCCCGCCTGTGGGATAGAGCAAGACTCTGTCTCCAAACAAACAAACAAACAAAAAACAAAAAAATAAGAACAGCATCAAAGAAAAGTTGAAATGTGAGTTGATTTGTTGAAATCTATTCATCATTACTGGTCTAATCTAGGGCTCTGCCTCCTAGGACAGCATAGTTTATTCAGTGAAGCGACTTAAGCTGCATTCCGAATATCTGTTTCATTGTTGGTTTGCTCTCTTTCTACTGACTGATTTGTGTGTTTGGGCAAGGGAGAAGGTGGCTGCCCCACAGCTCCTGTGTTAACATGCCTTCCAAATTAAGGGATTTAATAGAGACTGACTAGAATATCAGAATCTCAGTTCCACAGTCTTGGGAGAGAGAGTGTGGCTATCACAGGCTGGGATTATATTCACCTCTATTCTAATCAACTGTAACATAGAGGCCAGATTCCACAGGATAAACAGGGTCACTGGGGCTACTCATACGAACATTGTTAAAAATGGAAGCTGTATAATAATACATAAAATATGAATGATATGAAATTAAATGTCATGAAAATTCATGTTCATAATGACATTTATGAAGAAGTTGAAATGTAACTGTCTCAAACTGGGGTGAATTCAAAAAGGATAAACTCCTTCATTTTCTATAGTTAATTTAATCTCACTTTTGAACTTCCATTTCAGCTACTTTGCAGAGGTGTGAGGAGAGAATTTAAGCTTACAATGAAAAGTAACCCAGTTCCTTGTCTTTGGGAAGGAAGAACCATTTTGTGGCATTTCTTTCTCACTTGCCTCTCCTCTCCTTCTGAACTGTTGATTCAGCTAGGAAACTGGGACAGGGGCCAATCAGGAAAGCGGAGCTTGCAAGGGTGGTTCAGTAGAGGATGATTAATATGGGAAACTAATTACAAAGACATTAAAAGAGCAGAAAGGCCAAGTGTGACAGTGAAGCAAATACACAAGGCATTGAGAAAAGGAAGGGCCTGTCCAGCAGGAAGCAGGACCAAAGGAAGTGCAGCCTCACAGAAGCCAAAACCACAGAAGAAATGAAACCACTGCCAGAAGCAGAGAGAGAGAGAGAAAAAGAGAGCGAGCTGAGCGAGGTGGCTCACACCTGTAATCCCAGCACTTTAGGAGGCCGAGGCGGGAGGATCACCTGAGGTCTGGAGTTTGAGACCAGCCTGACCAACATGGTGAAACCCCATTTCTACTAAAAATACAAAAAATTAGCCATGTGTGGTGGCGGGCGCCTGTAATCTCAGCTACTTGGGAGGCTGAGGCAGGAGAATCGCTTGAACCTGGGGGTGGAGGTTGCAGTGAGCCGAGACTGCACCATTGTACTCCAGGTTGGGCAACAAGAGTGAAACTCCTTCTCAAAAAAAAGAGAGAGAGAAATAACTTGGTTTCGTCCTTCCTTCCTTCCTGATCTCTCATTGGTGCCTTGTATTGGCTGAATATAGCCAGAAGTCAGCTGGCAAGGGAAACTGCTCGAACAACAAGAGCAGAACGACAAGAGCAGAACAGAGAAAGAGATGCGGAAAGGCAAATGCCTAGGTCAGATACTTCCAGCTACAAATAACCAAAGAACCCACTGAGAATGGCTCAAACTAGAAGGTGTTTAACTAATCTTGATTAACAGATAGGAGGCAGGGCAGTTTCAGGGTTGACTAGAGTAATTGAATAACTCAAATATTAATACATCAAGAACCTATATATTCTTTCCATCTTTCAGCTTTACCACCTTCAGCACATTGGCTTATCTTTTCATGGCTGGCTCTTTGCACGGTTTCATCCTGCTTGCAGTTCCATGTAGCACATATAGACACAGAAACATCTAGATGGGGGAGTAGATTTGTCTTTTTTTTTTTTGAGACAAGCTCTTGCTATGTTGCCTAGGTAGGACTCCTGGGCTCAAGCAATCCTCCTGCCTCAGCCTCTCGAATAGCTGGGACTATAGGTGCACACCACTGCACCTAGATATTTGTGGTTTTTTTGGTTTTTTTTTTTTTTTTTTTTTTTTTGAGACGGGGTCTCACTCTTTCGCCCAGCCCGGAGTGCAGTGGCGCAATCTCGGCTCACTGCAAGCTCCGCCTCCCGGGTTCACGCCATTCTCCTGCCTCAGCCCCCCGAGTAGCTGGGACTACAGGCGCCCGCCACTGCGCCCGGCTAATTTTTTGTATTTTTAGTAGAGACGGGGTTTCACCGTGTTAACCAGGATGGTCTCGATCTCCTGACCTCGTAATCCACCCACCTCGGCCTCCCAAAGTGCTGGGATTACAGGCGTGAGCCACCGCGCCCGACCTATTTTTTTTTTTTTGAGACAGGTTGTCTGTTGCTCAGGCTGGAGTGCAGTGGAGTGATCATGGCTCACTGCAGCCTTGACCTCCCAGGCTCAACCAATCCTCCTAACTCAGTCTCCTGAATAGCTGGAATTACATGTGTGAGCCACCACACCATGCTAATTTCTAATTTTTTTTTTTTTTTAGATGGAGTTTTGCTCTTGTTGCCCAGGCTGGAGTGCAATGGCATGATCTTGGCTCATCGCAACCTCTGCCTCTGGGGTTCAAGCGATTCTCCTGCCTCAGCCTGCTAAGTAGCTGGGATTACAGGCTCCTGCCACCACACCCAGCTACTTTTGTATTTTTAGTAGAGGCAGGGTTTCTCCGTGTTGGTAAGGCTGGTCTCGAACTCCCAACCTCAGGTGATCTGCCTGCCTTGGCCTCCCAAAGTGTTGGGATTACAGGTATGAGCCACCATGCCTGGCCTCTAAAATTTTTTTGTAGAGACAGGGTCCCACTATGTTGTCCAGGCTGGTCTCAAATTCCTGACCTCAAGCTATCCTTGTACCTCAGCCTCCCAAAGTGCTGGAATTACAGGAATGAGCCACCATGCCTGGCCTTGTCTTTGATCATCAAAGAAAAGTACTTGCTGATGCCCCTCATAATAATTCCCTTCACAGCCTTTTGGTCATAATTGAGTCACATACATGCTCATGCTTAAACCACTGGTAAGAGGAAAAGGCCAATCCAGGGAAGGCATGGAAGCTCTGCACCTCTTCCCCCATACCTTACCGTATGCATCTCGTCATCTGTATCTTTTGCAATATCCTTTATAATACACCAGTAATCGTGTTTCTCTGAGTTCTGTGTGCTGCTTCAGCTTCAAGTTGCGGTTCCCAGAGCCCACTCTTTGGGTTTCATTAATTTGCTGGAGCAATATCCTTTATAATACAGCAGTAATCGTGTTTCTCTGAGTTCTGTGCACTGCTCCAGCAAATTAATGAAACCAAAAGAGTGGGCTGTGGGAACCGCAACTTGAAGCTGATTGGTCAGAAGTTCTGGAGGCCCGGACTTGTAAGTGGTGTCTGGTGGTATGGAAGCCAGTCTTGGGAACTGGGCCCCCAACCTGTGGGATCTGACACTGTCTCTGGGTAGGTAGGAACTGAATTAGAGGACACCCAGCCGCTGTCTGCTGCTTGGTGCGAGGGGAAAACCCCCCACATATTTGTTTACAGAAGTCTTCTTCTGTGTTGATGGTTGTGGTGCTGTGAGAGTAAAGGTAAAATATGATTAGAGTTTTCCCTACACAATTGGTTATTGTGGAGGTTAAAGAACTCCATCATGGATGTTAACATGCTAGGTTGACTTCTGATTAACCCCAGTTCCAGGAATGCCCCTAAGAGTTCTTCTTTATGATTCCTTGTGTAAAAAGAGCATGGTCTTAATCATAAATCCTGCCCTTAAGCAAATTATAGGCTGTAATGCACATAGTATTCTTGTCTTTCCCTCAGGGGTGAACTTTAATTTTCCTACACATTATGTATACCCTTTCCTTACGGTCTGCAGGATAACAGTACAAAGATCCACCTGTCTTGCTGCTGCCCAAGACCACACTTCCATCCATAAGTTCCCCAGTAAATCACCTGCTACCAGCAAACTGGATTTGTTTGCCTCTTCTTTGGATTTTTGGCTTCTTCTGCATTTGAGAGTTGCTTTGCATATATAGCCCTTTCATGGAACAGTTATGTATGTACATAGTCAAAAGTAACAATAAAAATATTTAGCAACTGGAACCAAATTGGCACTGGTCATTCAGGACAGACTACTGACCAATCAGGATGGACAAGGCTGAAAAAGACTAGGAAAATGGTACTGGTACAAACCAGCTGAGTGTCAACACTGCACATGGTACCAATTTACAAAGATACCAAAGGGTAGAGAGTGAAACATGAGCCTCTCTCCTGTTCCATCCTCCAGCTTCCCAGTTCACTTCTTCAAAGGCAATCACTTTTACCAGCAAAACAGGATTTTGATGGTTTGTAGTAAGATAAAGCCAGGCCTTGTCAAGAAATCAGTATTCTAAATTATTTTATTTTTCTCTTTAGCGTATCAAGGTCCATCAAACTTGACTGGAGAGTTTTATTTATTTTTATTTTTTATTTTTTGAGACAGAGTCCTGCTCTGTCACCCAGGCTGGAGTGCAGTGGTGCCATCTCAGCTCACTGCAACTTCTGCCTCCTGGGTTCAAGCCATTCTTCTGCCTCAGCCTCTGGAGTAGCTGGGACTATAGGCATGCACACCATGCCCGGTTAATTTTTGTATTTTAGTAGAGACAGGTTTCGCCATGTCGTCCAGGCTGGTCACGAACTCCTGACCTCAAGTGATCCTCCCACCTTGGCCTCCCAGAGTGCTGGGATTAGGGCGTGATCCACCACGCCCGGCCTTGACTGGAGAGTTTTAGAGCACCCAATCAGCAAGAAGTGGCAAGGGGAAAAATCCATTCCTTCTAATCCAAGGGACTGTAGGAGAAGAAACAAAGTAGGGGCTTCATTCTGGAGGGGGGAAGGTGGGTTAGATGGATTGGAGTGCATGCCCTAGAAGCACATGGCCTTACAGGCTGTTCAGAACCAAAGGGAGAACCACAAAGGATGTCATAGACAGTAGTTGTGTTGAGAGCCAGAGAGCCTGCTAAGGAGCCTGCTATGTTGAGGGTTAAGGAATTGGAAGATGATCGTGGCAGAGATTAGAAGGTTTTACAGTGTTGGTGAAGCTAGGACATATCTCAGGGCCTTGGCCCAGCTGAGAGACAGGTCCGAGCAATCTTCACCAGCAAGTTTCAGCAAGAGAACACCCAGGACACATTGCATCTCAAGGAGCAGCGAAAATTAGTCTTGCTAAAGAAAATCTGGCAAAAATGCAAAAGAGAACTTGCAGATTTCAGGACCCAGATTCCCCTATAGTGCCTTAAGTTCATGTCAGCTACCCATCATCCTCCCTTCCCTCCTCCCAAATGCCATTTTGAGGGAAGCCCACTGAGAGGGACTGACTGGTTTAACCTAAACTTAAAGGAACTGTTTAAATTATTGCAGCACAGTTTACCAAATTGGTCTAACATCTAGGGTTTTCCCTCCTACTGTCCAAATGCTGAGGACATTTTATTTACACAGCTGAATGCATTTTGAGTAAATTTATGACATTCTTATAAAAATATCAAGTAGCTTTTCACCTGAAATGTTGCCAAGACAGAAGATTGTGTCATTGGTAGTTGCAACTTATTTTTTAAGCTTAACTTTCCAAGGGTGTCTATATTTTTCTTATATCCAAGTTTTTGGTGGATTTCCACATATTGCCAGCTATATGCTTGTGTGTATACCGAATGACTTATTAGAATATATGAGGGAGTGATACAAATATGTTTGGATTAGACATAAGTAAAGCTGCTGTTGCAGAGAAAGAATGAAGCAAATAAAATTAGGGTTACAAAATTAATGTTATGGTTAGACATTCCCAATTAATAATGCGAAACACTATTATACAGATAATACATCTTACTTCCCAAATGGTCAGAATGAATGAAATGAGTGGAATTATCAAAAAAGTAAAATGTAGGCCAGGCACAGTGGCTCATGCCTATAATTCCAGCACTCTGGGAGGCCAAGGTGGGCGGATCGCTTGAGGCCAGGAGTTCGAGACTAGCCTGGCCAACATGGCAAAACCCTGTCTCTACTAAAAATACAAAAATTAGTTTGGCATGGTAGTGCATGCCTGTAATCTCAGCTACTTGGGAGGCTGAGGCAGAAGAGTTGCTTCAACCTGGGAGGCGCAGGTTGCAGTGAGCTGAGATCATTCCACTGCACCCCAGCCTGGGTGACAGAGTGAGATTCTGTCTCAAAAGAAAAAAGAAAAAACAGTGAGTTTTCTTCTCTGGGCTGTTAAAAATTTGAACTCAAAGAACCATTTTATAAGTGAATGTGAAAAGCACCTGAACTACTGCTATTAGCTGCCCCTCTTGTCATGTGCTCTTCCTCCTTCCAGGAAATCTGAAGCTAGTATTAGCTTTCTTGTCTTGCTTCCACTGCGCTTGCTGCTAAGGAGGAAAAGCAACAAAAAATACAAAATGTAGTTTGGTAGAGGGAATTAGCTATTCATTGGACAAATAATTATTATTCTAGGAATCATTGCTTTTGAGATGTACATTAAAACCTATTTCCTCCATAAAGTTTTCTGTTAAATCCATATGTTTCTAATCATTCCATTTCCTGTCCTCATTATAGCCATCGTTTAATGCAAAATTTAATACTTTGGCAAATACCATTTTTTCTCTCTCATTCTGATAGATATGTAATAATGTAAACAGGTTGAGAGGAAAGTTCATGACATCTGCATAACACCTAACAGTGCCAATGTCAACATAGACAATAAATGGCAGAATTGATTTAAATAGTCCCTTAAATGGCTTCTATTTATTCATTTAGACCATGGGGGAGGGTTTTAACAAACGATGGTAATAAAACCTTTCTTTTCTCTGAAGCTAATTGTAGGTGCTGTATAATGTTCTAGATTTTCCTTAGCTTCTTTCACGTCGTTGTGATCCCATCTTATCGATTTATCCTTTTTTTCTTTTTTTTTGAGACAGAATCTCACTCTGTTGCCAGGGCTGGAGTGCAGCGGCGCGATCGCGGCTCACTGCAACCTCTGCCTCCTGGGTTCAAGCGATTCTCGTGCCTCAGCCTCCCGAGTACCTGGGATTACAGGCTCCCACCACCATGTCCGGTTAATTTTTGTATTTTTAGTAGAGATGGGATTTCATCATGTTGGCCAGGCTGGTCTTGAACTCCTGACCTCAAGTGATCCACCCGCCTTCGCCTCCCAAAGTGCTGGGATTACAGGTGTGAGCCACCAAGCCCGGCCTTTTTTCTTTTCTTTTTTTTTTTTTTTTTGAGACGGAGTCTCACTCTGTTACCCAGGCTAGACCATCTTATAGATTATCAATTGTACAGATATATCTGGAAATTAAGGGCTCATCAAAAAACAAACAAAAAACAAGCAGGGCATAGTGGCTCACGCTTGTAATTCCAGCACTTTGGGAGGCCCAGGCGTGTGGATCACTTGAGGTCAGTTCAAGACCAGCCTGGCCAGCATGGTACCACACTGTCTCTAATAAAAATACAAAAATTAGCGGGTGTGGTGGCACACGCCTGTGGTCCCAGCTACGCGGGAGGCTGAGGTGGGAGAATCGCTTGAAACCGAGAGGCAGAGGTTGCAGTGACCCGAGATCGCGCCACTGCACTCCGGCCTGGGAGACAGAGTACCTGTCTCAAAAATAAAAAAAAAAAAAAATTAAAAAAAATAAAAAAACACTTAAATTAGTGAATAACCTTGGTGAAAATCCACTTCCATGCTTCTACGGCATTTCTCTTCAAAGCTAAAAAAAAAAGAAAAAATAAAAAATCAACCCAAAGGTGTAGTAGAAGACTGCATCTGCGACCGTATTTAAGCATCAGTCATGCTGTTAAAGGAGAAAGTGGACATCCTCTCAAGGAAACTTTAATCCTGCCCCCAAAGGATTAAAATCCCGTAACAAATATTTATTTATAACACAGCTCGACAAAATCAAAACATTCTGGTAGGGCAAATAGTAAAGACTAAATCTTGAACATTGACGAATACTTCCTGAAAGGCCCAATGTACTTGACAGGAGAGATAACTGGGGTCCCTGGCCTAGCGAGGCGGGGCGGAGAGGCGCAGGTGTCACCGCGGGCGCCCAGCTGCTTACGTCACAACCCGCGGAAGGCGCCATGCGCCGGTTGCTATAGAGGCCGCGCTTCACACCCCGTCCCGTCCCGCCTCTCCTGGCTCCTCCGCCCAGAGTCCCGGCGCTCCCGCGTTCGGTGACGGCCGGGTAGGCTGTAGGCAGCGCAATGCCAAGACAGAGCTGCTGGCGGGGGCGGGCGAATCTCCCTTCACCATGAGCCTCGGGGCCGACCCCCTTTGGGGCCGATAAGCACAGCGCACGCCGCCCTCCATTTGCCCCGGGGCCTCGGCTGCGAAGATAGCGGCGGCCGGACAGGAAGCCCGAGGAAAGCGGTGGGCCGCGTCTCTACGAACACGTGAAGGAAAGCAGCTCCGTCCACAGCGCCGCTTTGGGGCTCCTAGGTGAGGGTCTCCCCGGCGGAAGCGTGGAGGGGCCGGGGTGCCGGGAAGCGGGGCGGGGAGGAAGCCGCGGACACGGGCTGGGCACTCGGGGCTGGGGGTCGGGGTGAGTAGAGGCGGAAAAGCGGTGAAAAGGGAGGCCTTGGGCGAAAACGGGGGCTAAGGGCGGGGCGCCAGCCCACGCTTGGAGCCCGGTGGGGGCGTGGCCTAGGGCGTGAGGCCGCGGCCTGGGGCGGGGTGAGGGGCGACCGGGGCGGGCCCACGGCAAGCTGCGAGCCCAGCCTCCCGCCAAGCACTGTCCCCTATCCAGCTCCTGTGGGAGGAGCCGTGGGAGGGGTCGCCTCTTGCCCGGCGCGTGCGGCAGTAGCGTCTCTGCGTTCGGCCCCGCCCTACCCAGGGCCCCGCCCCCTTCCTGGCGCGCGCTGCATCCTGACGCGATCCCCCTCCCCCCTCCGGGTTCGTGTAGGGAGTCGGGCCCCCGGCCGCCACCGTCACCTCGGCCGCTGCCGCTGTCGCCATCGCCTTGTTCCCCCATTCCCCGCCATGGCCGAGGACCTCTCCGCGGCCACGTCCTACACCGAAGATGATTTCTACTGTCCCGTCTGTCAGGAGGTGCTCAAAACGCCCGTGCGGACCGCGGCCTGTCAGCACGTGTGAGTAGACGCCCCCTCCCTCGCGCGGGGCCTGTTTGTCGCTTAGGCCCGGCCTCCGGCCCGGGACCCCGGGCTGCCGCCTGGCGGGAACCAAGCCCGCCGCGGCCTGCCCGAGCGTCGCTGCCCCCTCGAGGTCCCGTTCCTCGCCCCTCAGAGCCCCCGGGCCGCCCTCCTCCTCAGCTTCGGGGCCCGCTCCCCGCGTCCGGCCCCCTCAGCCCGAGCTCCCGCTCTCCCTGGCTTTCGCGCCCCCGGGGCAGTGGCCAGGCCGTTCCCTGCGGCGTCTTCAGGCCCCGGAGGCCCCTGTCGTCTCCGCCAGGCCCGGGAGGAATTGCAGGGAACTTGGAGCCTTTTTGTTTCTTAGCAACCCGGGTGAAGGCTGGGGTGTCGAGTGTCAAAAGCGGCCGGCGGTGCTCGCGCGGGCCCGCTCGCCCCGAGACCGGCCCGGCTTTCAGGTTTCCTCTTTCAGAACCTTGGTCCGTCCCCTCGGTCCAAGAGCTCTTCAGTAACTTCCCCTCAACCCTGCTTCACAGAACACCCTCGAGAGCGTTTTGTTTCGTTTCCAGTCCACTGTGTGTTAGAGGGATCTAGAATGAGTTTTCTTCCCTGGTTTGTTAAAACTGACAGGATTTTCGGGCATTGAAATGAGCGTTTCCCTTTGTTTTACCTTTCTGCTTATTACTTGATTAATACAAGGGTGGAGAGGAGGAAGGAAGACTTCTGTTATGAGGAATGGGCCGAAATTGAGTTGCTACCCAGGGTGGGGGAGAACACAA
The DNA here is from genome assembly GCF_006542625.1 of Nomascus leucogenys. NCBI lineage: Eukaryota > Metazoa > Chordata > Mammalia > Primates > Hylobatidae > Nomascus > Nomascus leucogenys. The sequence continues at coordinate 47,685,331 of NC_044384.1, read as the reverse complement.
AGGGGCTGGGTGAGATAACGCGTGCGTTTGATTGGCAGGCATATTTACAAGAACTTTGATAAAATTTTATGGACGGCTAGGGTGTGAGTCAGGGTTGGAAAGAGCCCTTGTTGAAAAGGTGTATAGCCCTTCTGACAGACCTGACTGATGAGCAGAGTCCCGGGGAACTTTTTAAGTAAACATACCAATTCCCAGGCTCCATTCCAAACTTAACAAAAGAATGTTCGGGCAGGTGGGGCCTGGAAGTCTTTATTTATTGTATTTTTTTTAAGTAGAGACGGGGTTTTACTGTGTTAGCCAGGATGGTCTCGATCTCCTGACCTCGTGATCCGCCCGTCTCGGCCTCCCAAAGTGCTGGGATTAAAGGCATGAGCCACCGCGCCCCGCCCGGAAATCTTTATTTTTAAAAAACACACTCAGGCTTGAACGTTACGTGTGCTTGCAAATAACTGAAAAGAATTGACTAACCTTCTAAATGTATTTAATTCTCCTTCCACTTTTTTTTTTTTTTTTTTGAGGTGAGGTTCTATAATTTTGTAAAGGATAGATTGAATTTTTGGTTCTTAATTGCAAATGCCCTTACTCTGGTTGTTTTCTTGATACCAACTCTTCTCATTTTTTCCCCAATCTTAACTGCACTGTCTACTTTATTTCTATTTTGTGCTGGTTGTGTGAGCCAAGAGTGTGTGGATTTTCGTGATAGAAATTATGCCAGTCACGCTTTCGCTCTTTAAGGGAAATGAATGATATCTTCTTATTTTGTGCAACAAATGCAGATTCTTAAAGAAATGTTTTGAGGGGTCTTTTTGTGGTTCATAGTGTGATGATTGAGTGTTCACAGGCATGTGTGAGATGTGCCACCCTCAAACCTTGTTACAGAGTCAGCACATTACCCATCTGACATGAAAAAAAAGAGGTTTGGAGGTGTCTAGGATACAATATAGATATTCCATCTTTAATCTAGCATAACTTGGTCCCTTTCCAATATTTTAAAAAAATTTAAGTGCTGTGTTGGCAGTGGGTAGATAAAAGGGAGGAGAGCAAGGTGAGAGGAAGTTGTAATAGCTGGTAACTGTATATATATAAAGCAGGTTTTTTTGGATAGAATCATTCTAATTATCCTTTGGGTCATTGACCTAATGGGCCTCATTGTAGTTTTTTAGCACTTCCCAAAATTCCGTGTGGATTGCTCTAGTCCACTTCCCTTGTGGGACATTTTAAATCAAGGTTTATAATTTGGTTTGACCTCAAGATTGTGGAAAATGTTGGAGATGATTGTTTTTAATTCAGGACCTTTCTCAAATCAACTCACTGTGCATAGACAGTTCTGCCTGAACAATGAATTAAAGAATAGGCAGAGGGAGAAAAAAAGTTTAATTTGGAAGAGGTGGTAGTGGAGGAACAGGATCTTAATCAGTTGGAAGGAGTTTAGTGGGGGAATTGGAGAGAATTTTTAAAAATTATTTTTTTTTGAGACATGGTCTTATTCTGTTGTCCAGGGTGGAGTGCAGTGTTGTGATCACGTTTCATTGCAGCCTTGACCTCCCCCGTTCAAGCAATCCTCCCGCCTCAGCCTCTCAAGTTGCTGGGACTACAGGAGCATGCCCCCATGCCTGGCTAATTTTGTTTTTTTTTTATAGAGACAGGGCCTCACTATGTTGCCCAGTCAGATCTTGAACTCCCGGGCTGAAGTCATCCTCCTGCCTTGGCCTCCCAAATTGCTGGGATTACAGGCATGAGGCATGGCGCCTGACCTATTTTTTAAGTAACATAGTTATCTATGTCATTTGTCCTACCTTCTTCACAAAGGACAGACCTATGCCTTTAAAGAAATTTATATTTGGCTGCAAAATCAATTTTTGATTCATGAATAGAGAGTTGAAGTGATAAGGGCTTTGGGTTACTGTGGATCAGTTAGAAAATGAAAAATTTTAATTGCCATTTCAATGACAGGAAAGGATTTGACTACTGACTATCCTAGTTAAAGGAGCAAGTCATTATCATTAGAATAACATTACTAAAATATAAATTCCCATTTAATCCCCATTCATTCCCTGAAACTACGGTTGTTGAATGCTTTCTCTTTGTCTGGTGCAGGGACTACTAAGTACTGTTTCTCTGGAGGCTTAATAGTCCGCTGGAGAGACCTATAAATGAGTGTGATTGATATAGAAGAGATTTTATGTGAGCATCTAGAGCAGGTATCTAAATTAGCCTAAAGGATAGGGATGATTTCCTAGATGAAGTAATGCCTTAGGTCAGCATTTGTATTCAGGGTTTCTGGGGAATGCCAGAGTCAAGGAGAGTACAGAGGATGAATGTGAGCTGGACTTTGAAGTTTGGCTGGAGCCAAAGACAGCGTAGTGGAGATGGAGCTTAGAGTTATTGGCAGGAACTTACTGTGTAAACTAATTTGAGCGTTTTCCTGAAAACCTATTAAATAATTAGATAACCTAATGAATAATACTAGACCTAGTAAATAATTTTTGGCAGGGGAGCAGCATGGTCACCTTTCATTTTTAGAACGTTTACCTTCATAGCAGGGTTTTCAGCTTGGTAGTGGTGAGACTAGTGAAGAGGTCATTCATTCATTGATGTGTCAGGGAGAGAAATGATTAGAACCTGAACTAAGGAAATGATAGTAGGAATGGAGCAGAGAGACTCCTGACATTTTAAGGACAGTGTGTAAGATTTGATGACTGTGTGTTCAGTAGTTAAGTATGTATACCATATGTAGATCTGGAATACATGGAGCTAAAGCTTGGGTGTCAACGTGGTCACCGAGTGAGGTATATAAATGGAAAGATTGAAGAGCACCTAGATAGAGCAAAGTGTTGGAGAATACTTACTTAAATATTGAGTGGAGAAAATTGCAGCCAGACAAGGAATGAACAGAAGGATAGGAAGAAAACCAGGAATAAAGTGAGAGCGGAAACTGAGGATTCAAATCATCTGCAAATGATTGTTAAGGAAGCAGTCAGCATTTTCAGATGCCTTAGAGTGGTCAGATGTAATTTTGTTTTTGTTTTTTTTTTTGAAATAAGGTCTCGCTCTGTTGCGAGGAGTGCAGTGGCATGATCATAGCTTACTGCAGCCTCAACCTCCCAGGCTCAAGAAATCTTCCCACCTCAACCTCCCAAGTAGCTAGCTGGGACTACAGGCACTCACCACCATGCCTGGCTATTAAAAATTTTTTTTGTAGAGGTGGGTCTTGCTTTGTTGCCCAACCTAGTCTCTAACTCCTGGGTGCAAACTGTCCTCCTGCCTCAGCCTCCCAAAGTGCTGGGATTACAGGCAAGAGCCTCCACACCTGGCAGATGTAATATTTTTAAAAACATGTTAAGACAAATTAAAATGAAAGTTGAGCAGGTAGTTAAAGCAAGGCTTCAGAAGAAAGTACAGACTGGTGTAGGAGTAAGGTGTTTCTCTCTTTTGGTGTTTTATTCTGTAATCTTCAAAGGCTCTTGGAAACCTCTGTTCTTCCTTGTTTTGAACAGTCAAGGAAATGATTCTTGTACATGGCAGAAGTAAGCTACTATTGCAATAAAAATTACATATAACAAGTTTGATTCTTTGCTAAACTCTTAAAAATGGAAATCTAATCTGTTTTTGCTTTTAGGCCTCTGTAAGGAGGCATCTTTTTTTTTTTTTTTTTTTTTTTTTTTGAGACGGAGTCTTGCTCTGTTGCCCAGGCTGGAGTGCAGTGGCATGATCTCGGCTCACTGCAAGCTCTGCCTCCCGGGTTCACGCCATTCTCCTGCTTCAGCTTCCCGCGTAGCTGGGACTACAGGTGCCTGTCATCACGCCCGGCTAATTTTTTGTATTTTTAGTAGAGACGGGGTTTCACCATGTTAGCCAGGATGGTCTCGATATCCTGACCTTGTGATCCACCCGCCTCAGCCTCCCAAAGTGCTGGGATTACAGGCTTGAGCCACCGCGCCTGGCCAGAGGCATCTTTTAAAATGAACTTCTACTTCTTGTTAAGCACAAATTTGTGTAATTTCCTATTTGACCAGCTTGAACATCCAGTTCCTGAGTTTTTAGTTCATATTTATTTTTTAATCCATAATTCTAAAACAATTTTAAATTAATTAATTATTTATTTTTGAGACAGTGTGTCTCTCTGTTGCCCAGGCTGGAGTGCAGTGGTGGGATCTTGGCTCACTGTAACCTCCACCTCCTGGATTTAAGTGATTCTCCTGCCTCGTCCTCCTGAGTAGCTGGGACTACAGGCACAAGTAGCTGGACTACAGGCATGCACCACCATGCCCGGCTAATTTTTGTTTTTTGTTTTTTTGTATTTTTAGTAGAGATGAGGTTTCATCGTATCTGGTCTCGAACCCCTGAGCTCAAGTGATCTGCCCGCCTTGGCCTCCTAAAGTGCTGGGATTATAGGCATGAGCCACTGCCCCCGGCCTAATTAATTTAGAAACAGGGTCTCACTCTGTTGCTCGGGCTATATATATGTGTGTATATGTGTGTGTGTGTGTGTGTGTGTGTGTATATGTGTATATGTGTGTGTGTGTTTTTTTTTTTTTTTTTTTTTTTTTGAGACAGTTTCACTGTGTTGCCCAGGCTGGAATGTAGTGGCGCGGTCTTGGCTCACTGCAACCTCCACCTCCCTGGTTCAAGCGATTCTACTCCCTTGGCCTCCCAAGTAGTTGGGATTACAGGTGTGCACCACCACGCCCTGCTAATTTTTTGTGTTTTTAGTAGAGACACGATTTTACCATGTTGGCCAGGCTGGTTTTGAACTCCAGGCTGGTTTTGAACTCCTGACCTCAAGTGATCCACTTGCCTCGGCCTCCCAAAGTGCTAGGATTACAGGTGTGAGCCACTGCGCCCGGCAATATATTTCTTATAGTTTCAATTTTTTTAGAGATGGGGTCTTGCTATGTTGCTCAGGTTGGTCTCAAACTCCTGGCCTCAAGCAGCCCTCCCACCTGAGCCTCCTGGACTACAGGTGAGTGCCACAGCACCTGGCTTTTGTAATTTTAACAGCTTTATTGGTATCTTGTTACTTGAGTAGTTATGCTCTAAGTATATACTTTAAAATAATTTTCTTCTTTCCTAAAATCTGTGCTATTTAATTATATAACAAAAGGTTGAGGCCAGGCGCGGACAGTGCTCACGCCTGTCATCCCAGCACTTTGGGAGGTTGATGCAGGTGGATCACGAGGTCAGGAGATCGAGACCATCCTGGCTAACACAGTGAAATCCCGTGTTTACTAAAAATACAAAAAAATTTGCCGGGCGTGGTGGTGGGCGCCTGTAATCCCAGCTACTCGGGAGGCTGAGGCAGGAGAATGGCATGAACCCGGGAGGCGGAGCTTGCAGTGAGCCAAGATGGTGCCACTGCACTCCAGCCCTGGCGACAGAGCAAGACTCCGTTTCAAAAAAAAAAAGTTGACTTAATTTTAAATCTTGAAGACTAGTTTAAAACCTTTGTTTTTTTTTTTTTTTTTGGAGTTTTTTTGGGGAATGATCTCCATTATCGACTAGGAAGATAGATAGATAGACTAAGTGCCAGATTTTAAATTATTTAATTTATCCTGAAATTGGGAGCATGATGAGGGGGAATATTGTTTTTCCTCTCCCAGTATTGTTGATTAGCCTTTTGTTGGGAGAATGCGTAATGGAAATTCATCTAGCATCTGCTAGTTTAAAGTTGAGAGAAATGTAAAGAGAACTTTTTTGGTTATAGGTAATGCCTATTCTGAAGATACGGGCCTTTTCAGAAACATGAAAATTAGTTTTAGTAATTCTTGATTTGTACCTTTTTCCTTCCTACTTCTGCTTTGTTTTGAAATAAGTTCTGTCTAGCTCTTTGATCCATTCCAGCCCAAAGTGAGATGAGAATAATTCGTTTGACGTCTGAAGAAACATGCTTGGTTGTACAGAGGAAGGAACAGTAAAATTGGAGATAAAAGACCCGAATATCTCTATTTTATTTTATTTTTAGACAAAGTCTCGCTCTGTTGCCCAGGCTAGAGTGCAGTGGTGCAGTCTCGGCTCACTGCAGCCTCCACCCATTGGGTTCAAGAGATTCTTCTGCCTCAGTCTCCTGTGTAGCTGGAACTACAGGCATGCACCACTGTACCCAGCTAATTTTTTTGTATTTTTAGTAGAGATGGTGTTTCACCATGTTGGTCAGGCTGGTCTCCAACTCCTGACCCCAAATGATCTGCCCACCTCGGCCTCGCAAAGTGCTGGGATTACAGGTGTGAGCCACTGCGCCCGGCCATTCTTTGTACCTCTTATCACAGTTTGTAATCATAACATTTTTGGAATCAGATAATTTGACCAGTGTCAGTTTCACTGGTTAGGCTGCAAGCTTTATAAAGGAAGCATACAAGATCTCCTGTTACTTATTTAAGCCTACTAATATATCATTTCACATATGAGAGTTTTTTCTGCCAGCTAAATTCTGGCAAATGGAATTGCTGGGTCAAAGGGTAGATACAAACAAATATTTCTGATACATCACACAAGAATAGTTGCAGCTCTAGTGAAGTGTCTTGTTCATGGAAAGTGCTCAAGGTTTTGATTTGAGAACTGTCAATTATATCTTTTGGTTAAGGGATTTAATACTTTTTAAATTAAGGTAAATTGGCATTCATTGCTTTAGCAAATATTAGGACTGCCTAATAGGTACCTAGCACTGTTAGGTGCCAGGGATATTGTAAAGAGCAAATAGATTGGATCCCTGCCCTCTTGGAGCTGGGTGTTAGTGATTGATATATATATATATATATATACATGTTTGGTTGTACAGAGGAACAGTAAAATTGGAGATAAAAGACCTGAATACCTCTATTTTATTTTATTTTATTTTATTATTTTATATATATATTTGAGATAGGGTCTTTCTCTGTTGCTCTGTTGCCTAGGCTAGAGTGCAGTGGCATGATCATGGCTTACTGCAGCCTTGACCTCCCTGGGCTCAAGTGATCCCCCTTTAGCCTCCCCAGTAGCTGGGACTACAGGCATGTGCCACCACCACACCTAACTAACTTTTTTTTTTTGAGACGGAGTTTTGCTCTTGTTGGCCTGGCTGGAGTGCAATGGCGCGATCTCGGCTCACTGCAACCTCCGCCTCCTGGGTTTAAGTGATTTTCCTGCCTTAGCCTCCCAAGTAGCTGGGATTACAGGCATGCGCCACCAGGCCCGGCTAATTTTGTATTTTTAATAGAGACGGGGGTTTCACCATGTTGGTCAGACTGGTCTCGAACTCCCGACCTCAGGTGATCTGCCCACCTCGGCCTCCCAAAGTGTTGGGATTACAGGCGTGAGCCACCGCGCCTGGTCTGTATTTTTTGTATAGACTGGGTTTCACCATGTTGGCCAGGCTGGTCTCGAACGCCTGAGCTCAAGCGATCTGCTCGCCTTGGCCTCCCAGAGTGCTGGGATCACAGGCCTGAGCCACTGCGCCTGGCCTGAGATATATTTAAATTAAAATAAACACTCAGAAAAATGGTGTAATTACAAATTTATAAGTTTTGAGAGAGTATAAGAGAGGGACCAGATCTAGTGGGTGAGTATCGATGACCCTTTCTTGAGGAAGTGATATTATTGCTGATATCTAAGTGAGATATAGGTATTAATTTGTGGAGGGCTGTGCTCGTGCATAGAACATTCTGGGGAGAAGAAAAATTCTGGACAAAGGTCCCGAGGTAGGAGGGAACATGCAGGGCTTTGTATTTGAATGACAGAAGCATCTTCTGGGCTTCAACCTCTTATAGATTTTTTTTTTTTTTTTTTAAAGACAGAGTCTGTCTCTGTTGTCCAGGCTGGAGTGCAGTGGCACACGCAATCTTGGCTCACTGTAACCTCCGCCTCCTAGGTTCAAGCCATTCTTCTACCTCAGCCTTCTGAGTAGCTGGGATTACAGGTGTGCACCACCACTCCTGGCTAATTTTTGTGTATATACGTATTTTTTGATTAGAGTCAGGGTTTCACCATGTTGGCCAGATTGGTCTCGAACTCCTGACCTCAAGTGATTTGCCTGCCTCGCTCTTATAGGTTTATTAACATTTTATTTTTTAAGGCTTAGTTTCCTCATCTGTAAAATAAAGGAACTTACTAAGAAAAATTTATTTATTTTTTTAAGAATTCAAGATCACGAATGGATAGTTTCTGGGATCCAGCCTAGCACCTAGCACATATTATGTACTCAATAAGTGGTAACTGCTATTTTCAAAAATGTCATGTTGCTTTCCCCAAAATTGAGCTAATTTACAAAATGCCATTAGTACTATAAAAGTATATTTGTAATCCATCATCTTTGCCAATTTTGTTTTTTTAAGCATTTTTATGCTATTTTAATACAGTTCATAATGGTGTCTAGAAGTCACATTAAAATGTATTTCTTCAGTTGCTAGCAAGGCTGCATGCATTTTCCATATTACATTTTTGCTTGTTTGTTTTGAGACAGGGTCTAACTCTGTTGCCCAGGCTGGAGTGCAGGGGCATAATCACGGCTTACTGCAGCCTCAACCTCCTAGGCTCAAGCGATCCTCCCACCTCAGCCTCCCAAGTAGCTGGGACTACAGGCATGCACCACCATGCCTGGCTGATTTTTTTTTTTTTTCCCAGTAGAGAGGAGGTCTTGCTGTGTTACCCAGGCTGGCCTCAAACTCCTGGACTCAAGTGATCCTCTCGCCTGGGCCTCCCAAAGTGCTGGTATTACAGGTGTGAGCCACCACACCTGACCTTTTTTTAGTTTCTTTTTCTTTTTTTTTTTTTTTTTTGAGACAGAGTCTTGCTCTGTCACCCAGGATGGAGTGCAGTGCAGTGGCACGATGTCAGCTCACTGCAAGCTCCACCTCCCAGGTTCACACCATTCTCCTGCCTCAGCCTCCCGAGTAGCTGGGACTACAGGTGCCCAACACCACGCCCAGCTAATTTTTTGTATTTTTAGTAGAGATGGGGTTTCACCATGTTAGCCAGGATGGTCTTGATCTCCTGACCTTGTGATCTGCCCGCCTTGGCCTCCCAAAGTGCTGGGATTACAGGTGTGAGCCACCGTGCCCGGCCCTTTTTTTTAGTTTCTTATATGAATGTTTTTAATAATATCACTAGTTTGTAGTAATGCAATTAATATTTGAAGAGTTTGTATTGTACGGTTTGTCACCTGATTTATCACATGTAATTTTGGAGGTTAATTTGGGATTTTCTTTTCTTTTTTTTTTTTTTTTTTTTTTTTTTTTGAGAAATAGTCAAGTTCCGTTGCCCAGGCTGGAGTGCAGTGGTACTATCTCGGCTCACTGACACCTCCGTCTCCCAGGTTCAAGTGATTCTCCTGCCTCAGCCTCCCGAGTAGCTGAGATTACAGGTGCGCAACACCACGCCCAGCTAATTTTTATTTTTAGTAGAGACGGGGTTTCACCATGTTGGCCAGGCTGGTCTTGAACTCCTGACCTTAGGTGATCCACCTGCCTTGGCCTCCCAAAGTGCTGGGATTACAGGTGTGAGCCACCATGCCTGGCCAATTTGGGATTTTCTGACAAAATAGTTTGTGATCTAAATTGATTTTTTGCTTTTGTATATTTTTATGCCTTTAAATATTTGCTTTGTTTTTATAGCCTATATATGTGTGTGTGTGTGTGTGTGTGTATATATATATTTTTGAATCCAGACCATTCCATTTATTAGTTGTGTGTCAATATATTGAAAGTAAATGCTGAATAGAAATTGTTGGCTTTGTTTCTTCTTTTTAGTAAAAATTCAGTCAGCATTTGTTTATTTTTCATTTTTTGCTTAGAGACTAGTTTTAATTTAATTCTGTTGCCCAGGCTGGAATACAGTGGGGTGGGGTGATCATTTTTCACTGTAGCTTTGAACTCCTGGAGTTAAGGAATCCTACTGCCTCATCCTTGCAAGTAGCTGAGACTACAGGTGCACACCACTACACCTCACTAATTTTTACAAATTTTTGTAGAGATGGGGAACTCTCACTATGTTGCCCAGGCTGGTCTTGAACTCCTAGGCTCAAGTAATCCTCCTGCCTCAGCCTCCCAAAGTGTTGAGATTATAGGTGTGAGCCACTGTGTCTGATCTCATTCAGCATTTGATTAAACATTTTTGTGTACCTGATATTCAAGGCACCAAGAAAAAAGGTTTGTCCTTCGAGGAACACAATCAATAAACAGCAATTTTCCACTAAATATTTTTATTATCCCTTTTTATTATTAAAAAAAATTTTTTAGACAAGAATACATGTTGAGCTTTTGAAAACTTAATGGGCCAGGCGTGGTGGCTCATGCCTGTAATCCCAGCACTTGGAGAGGCCGAGGCGGGTGGATCACGAGGTCAGGAGATCGAGATCATCCTGGCTAACATGGTGAAACCCCATCTCTACTAAAAATACAAAAAAAAGTTAGCCGGGCGTGGCGGCAGGCACCTGTAGTCCCAGCTACTCGGGAGGCTGAGGCAGGAGAATGGCGTGAACCCAGGAGGTGGAGCTTGCAGTGAGCTGAGATGGCGCCACTGCACTCCAGCCTGGGTGACAGAGCGAGACTCTGTCTCAAAAAAAAAAAAAAAAAAAAGAAAAGAAAAGAAAACTTCATAGCAAATTAGGAATAGGCTAAAAAACTTTTTTGTTTGTTTGTTTTGGAGACAGAGTCTAGTTCTGTCGCCCATGCCAGAATGCAGTGGTCTGATCTTGGCTCACTGTAACCTCTGCCTTCTGGGTTCAAGAGATTCTAGTGACTTAGCCCCCGCAAATAGTTGGGATTACAGGCATACGCCACCATGCCTGGCGAATTTTTGTATTTTTAGTAGAGACGGGGTTTCACCATGTTGGCCAGGCTGGTCTCAAACTCCTGAGGTCAAGTGATCCCCCCACCTCGGCCTGCCAAAGGGCTGAGATTACATGCATGAGCCACCAGACCTGGCCTAAAACTTTTAAAAAAAAAAATCTTCATTAAGGGTGGCTTCCCTAAAATCTATAGCAAATATACCTAGTTGTAAGCTTTAGGTGCTTTTCTAGTTAGGAACTAGTCAAAGAAGTCTGCATCACCCCTGACATTTAACATTGTATTTTAGGTTTTAGACAATTCAGTGAGAAAAGAAGAAATCAGATACACAGAGATGGAAAAGGAAGAGATAAAATTGTCATAATTTGTCGATTAAAAACGAGAAACGAGTACAGAGAGGTTTGATGCAAGAACAGACAAAAATCAACAACATATCTTTATACCAGCAGTAATCAGATAAAAAAATTAATAGAAGAAAAACGTCACTTACAATAGCAACAAAATTATAATGTTATTTGGACTAAACAATAAAAATATACACAGATTCTTGAAGAAAATTACAAAACTTTATTGAAAAGCATAAGAGAACGTGACATTTATGGTTAGAAAGATTTAATAAATTTAAGGTATCAGTTTTCTCCACACAGTTCTAAACATACAGTTCTGGTGAAGTCCCAACATGATTTTTTGGTAGAACTTGAAAAATGTATTAAAAAATTCTAATAAAGAGTTAATGACTATGAATAACTAAGAAAATATTTGAAAAAGAAGAACATAGAGATAGCACAACCCTATCAGATATAATGAGATATCATGAAACAATGATAATTAAAATAGTATGGTTGGCTTCTTTGATTTTCCTGTGAAAATATTATTAAATTAAAAATATAAAAATACAAAATGAAAACAAAAAAATCATATGCTTTTTTCTTATTTTTTTTTTTTTTTGAGACGGAGTCTCCCTCTGTCCCCCAGACTGGAGTGCAGTGGCACCATCTTGGCTCACTGCAACTTCTGCCTCCTGGGTTCAAGTGATTCTCCTGCCTCAGCCTCCTGAGTAGCTGGGATTACAGGCACCTGCCACTGTACCTGGCTAATTTTTGTATTTTTAGTAGAGACAGGTTTCACCATGTTGGCCAGGCTGGTCTTGAACTCCTGACCTCAATTGATCTGCCCACTTCGGCCTCCCAAAGTGCTGGGATTACAGGCATGAGCCACCGCACCAGCCAAATCGTATGGTGTTCATTCAGCAGTAGATAAATGACTAGAATATACTACAGACTCCAGAAATAGTTCCACACATATTTTGGAACTTTTTATCTTTGATAGATGTGACATTGCAAATGAACGAGGGAAAGGTGGCTTTGATCAGTAAGATAGTATTTGGGCAATAGCTTTATATGTAGAATCTGCTGTGCGCTATACACGATAATATTTCCAGATGGATTAAAAACTTTAATGAGCAAAGCTTAAACTTTAGAAGGAAATGTGGGGGGAATATCTCTGATCTTGAAGTGGGGAATTCTTAAGACTGCAAAAGCATAAACCATAATTTTAGGAAAAGGCCATGACTGAAAGTTAAAAAATTTACGTATCAGAAGACCACAGCAAGGTTAAAGACAAATGATGGACTGAACAGTGATGTAGTCTGTTCTACTTGCTACAACAGATTATATCAGAACAGATAGGTTTATATGTGACTTTTTTCCCCCTGAAAATTGTTTTGGTCCATCAACAAATGGTGGCTGAAGCAAAGCACACTAAAACATAGCTGAATATAACAAACCATAGAATTAAGCACTATGGCACAAGGTGCCCAACATTCATTCTTCTTTTCTTAGTTCAGTTTGGCTATGAGTTCTCTCTTGGAACACCTATTGCATGTTTCTCCTTTCCCTTGTGCATTTTAAATTTATTTCCATAATTTAACAGCTTCAACCACTTATCCCTCTCTTCTTTAAAAAAAAAATTTTTTTTTTTGTTTTTTTTTTTTTGAGAGGGAGTCTTGCTCTGTCACCCAGGCTGGAGTGCAGTGGTGCAATCTCGGCTCACTGCAAGCTCCGCTCACTGCAAGCTCTGAACCTCCTGGGTTCAAGTGATTCTCCTGCCTCAACCTCCCAAGTAGCTGGGACTACAGTCGCCCACCACCACGCCTGGTTAATTTTTTGTATTTTTAGTAGAGACGGGGTTTCACCGTGTTAGCCGGGATGGTCTCGATCTCTTGACCTCGTGATCTGCCCGCCTTGGCCTCCCAAAGTGCTGGGATTACAGGTGTGAGCCACCGTGCCCGGCCTAAAAATTTTAGGGTGAAGTGTTTATTAGGAACTTCACATACCTTTTTAGAATCGTTTGTATTTTTATTTGGATTGTTTGGGTTTTGTTAGTCTGGCGACAAGGTTGCGGGAGTGGTCTATTCCAATGATTTTTTTCCATTAAGCCCTATAAGTTTTATTGTGCGGGTATGCAGAATGCCAAGGTTTTCAGTGTTTCATATGTTACATTATATCAGAAATGCCTTAAGTGATACAAAATGATTTAGTATCCAGAAGATGCAGTTTTAGGTTATAAATCATTTCTCGTCAGAACTTTGAACACATCATTCTATTATTTTGTCATTTGTTATTGCTCATGAGTTTGATGCTAATCTGATTCTCTTTCCTTAGTAGGTGATCTATTTTTACTTCCTCTCTGGAAGATATTAGAAGTTGAAAAATTATTTTATTTTATTTTATTTTATTTATTTATTTGTTTATTGAGATGGAATCTCGCTCTGTCACCCAGGCTGGAGTGCAGTTGTGCGATCTCGGCTCCCGGCAAGCTCCGCCTTTCGGGTTCACGCCATTCTCCTGCCTCAGCCTCTTGAGTAGCTGGGACTACAGGTGCCTGCCACCACGCCCAGCTAATTTTTTGTATTTTTAGTAGAGACGGGGTTTCACTGTGTTAGCCAGGATGATCTTGATTTCCTGACCTCATGATCTGCCCGCCTCGGCCTCCCAAAGTGCTGGGATTACAGGCGTGAGCCACTGCGCCTGGCTGAAAAATTATTATTTGAAGTTTTTCCAGTAATCTTTCTGGTTGTGACTCTTAAATTTATTGTACAGGTCCTTCACTTGTCTCTATTCTGCTGACACATTTTTTAGCTCTGGAAATTCCCCTCACACTCTCATTTTCTCCTTTTGTTTCTTTAAAAATAATTTTCTCTTCCTGTCTCCTATGGCTATTGGGCCACTGGATTAGGGCTCTTATGTGTTAACTGTCTTTGGTTAAATTCACTTTCCTTTTTTTCTTTTTTTTGGAGACAGAGTCTCACTCTGTCACCCAGGCTGGAGTGCAGTGGCACGATCTCGGCTCCCTGCAACCTGTGCCTCCTGGGTTTAAGCAATTCTCCTGCCTCAGCCTCCCGAGTAGCTGGGACTACAGGTGCACGCCGCCACGCCCGGCTAATTTTTTTTGTATTTTAGTAGACACGGGGTTTCACTGTGTTGCCCAGGCTGGTCTCGAACTCCTGAGCTCAGGCAGTCCGCCCTCCTCGGCCTCCCAAAGTGCTGGGATTACAGGTGTGATCCACTACACCTGGCCCACTTTCCTTTTTTCTAGTAATTCATTCTTTTTTAAATTTTAGTAGTTTTTTTTTTTAAAGGCCAGTTAGAAGATAATCTTAAAGTTTTTTGTTTGTTTGTTTGTTTGTTTGTTTTTTTTTGAGATGGAGTCTTCCCCTGTCACCCAGGCTGGAATGCAATGGCACGATTTTGGCTCACTGCAACCTCTGCCTCCCAGGTTCAAGTGATTCTTCTGCCTCAGCCTCCCAAGTAGCTAGGATTACCGGCGCGCACCATCACGCCTGGCTAATTTTTTGTATCGTTAGTCAAGACGGGGTTTCACCATGTTGGCCAGGCTAGGCTCGAACTCCTGACCTTGTGATCCACCCGCCTCAGCCTCCCAAAGTGCTGGGATTATAGGCGTGAGCCACTGCGCCCGGCCTTATCTAGTTATTTTTATAACAGTTTTAATATAACTACCCTTGTTTAAAGGGTACTCTTTTTTTTTTTTTTTTTTTTTCTTGAGACAGAGTCTCGCTCTATTGCCCAGACTGGGGCGCTATCTCAGCTCACTGCAAGCTCCGCCTCCCAGGTACAAGTGATTCTCCTGCCTTAGCCTCCTGGGTAGCTGGGATTACAGGCACCTGCCACCACACCTGGCTGATTTTTGCATTTTTAGTATAGATGGAGTTTTGCCATGTTGGCCAGGCTAGTCTTGACCTCCTGACTTCAGGTGATCCACCTGCCTCGGCTCCCTAAAGTGCTGGGATTACAAGCATGAGCCACCATGCCTGGCCAAATATTTTTTATTTAAGTATAAAATGCATACAGAAACGTGTCCCTATCACAGATATCCAGCTCAGTGAATTTTCCCAAATTGAGTACACCCATATCGAGCAACCATTCAGCACCTATGTCAAGCAACAGATCATTAGCATCCCAGAAACTCCCCTAATGTTCCCTTCTCTAAGGGAACATATCCCACCTCCTTCAGGATACCATTATCCTGACCTTTAACATAGTTTAACTGCTTTTTGTACATTCTAAAAATAGAATCATGCAGTTTGTACTCTTTTATATCTGGCTTGTTTAGCTCAACATTGTATCATTATGTTCATATTGTTGCTTATAGCTGTAACATTTTCATTCTCAATACATCATATTGTAATTTTCATTTTGTGAATATACCATAATTAGTTATGCATTCTTCTGTTGGCGGACCTATGTATAGTTTTCAGTTTGGGGCTATTATAAATAGTGTGGCTATGAACTTTCTAGCAATTTTTTTCTGATTATATATGTAATTTTTATTTTGTTTTGTTTTTAAATAGATGCAAGGTCTCACTCTTGCTTAGGCAGGAGGGTAATGGAGTGATCATAGCTCATTGCAGCCTTGACCCCCTGGGCTCAAGCAATCCTCCTGCCCTAGTCTCTCAAGTAGCTAGGACTACAGGCATGCACCACCGTGCCCAGCTAATTTTTTATTTTTATTTTTAATTTTTTTATAGGAGCAAAGTCTCACTATGTTGTCCAGGCTGGCCTCAAACTCCTGGCCTCAAGTAATCCTCCCGCCTTGGCCTCCCAAAGTGCTGGGATTATAGGCATAAGCCACTGCCCATGGTTTTATGTATATAGGTTTGATGGGTATATACTTCAGAGTGGAATTTATGGGCGCTAATGGATATTGCCACACAGTTTTCCAAATGGTTGTAAAAGTTTATACTCCCATAGCATCCAATGTGAGTTTAGGTTGGTTCATATCCTCCCTAACACTTGGTATTTCCCACCTTTTTCATTTTTGTCTTTTTCTTTTTTTTGAAACAAGGTCTCTCTCTGTTGCTCAGGCTGAAGTGCGGTGGCACGATCTTGGCTCACTGCAACCTCCGCCTCACAGGCTCAAGTGATCCTCTCACCTCAGCCTTCTGAGTAGCTGGGACTACAGGCATGTGCCACCATGCCAGGCTAGTAGAGATGGGGTTTCACCATGTTGCCCAGGCTGGTCTTATGAGCTTAAGCCATTTGCCCCGCTCAGCCTCTCAATGTGCAGGATTACAGGTGTGAGCCACTGTGCCTGGCCATTGTTTTATTATTACTGTTTTTTTAGAGACAGGGTCATGCTGTGTTACCCAGGCGGGCCTTGAACTCATTGGCTCAAGAGACCCTCCCACCTCAGCCTCCCAAGTGGCTAAGACTACAGGTACATGCTGCTGTGCCCAGATTTGGTTACTTTTATTATTATTATTTTATTTATTTATTTTTTAGACGGAGTCTCGTTCTGTCACCCAGGCTGGAGTGCAGTGGCGCGATCTCGGCTCACTGCAAGCTCTGCCTCCTGGGTTCACGCCATTCTCCTGCCTCAGCCTCTCCGAGTAGCTGGGACTACAGGCGCCCGCCACCACGCCCGGTTAATTTTTTTGTATTTTTAGTAGAGACGGGGTTTCACTGTGGTCTCGATCTCCTGACCTCGTGATCCGCCCGCCTCGGCCTCCCAAAGTGCTGGGATTACAAGCGTGAGCCACCGCGCCCAGCCTTACTTTTACTATTTTTAAAACTAGTTTTGCTGGGCACCATGGCTCACGCCTGTAATCCCAACACTTTGGCAGGCCGAGACAGCTGGATCACTTGAGCTCAGGAGTTCAAGACTAGCCTGAGCAACTGGCGAAATCCCATCTCTACAAAAAGTACAAAAATTAGCCGTCGCAGTGGTGCGTGCCTGTAGTCCCACCTACTGGGGAGGCTGAGGCCGGAAAATTACTTGAGCCCTGGAGGCAGAGGTTGCAGTGAGCCAAGATCACACCAGTGTACTCCAGCCTGGGCGACAGAGCAAGGCTGTGTCTAAAAAAAATAAAAAAATAAATAAATAAAACTAGTTTTTAGTTTGACAAGTGAAAACTGGCATCTTGTTTACTTTGCATTATTTTGGTTTCTGGCTATGGTAAATATTTTTAATTGTTATTGTTTTTTGAAAGACACTATTGCTCTGTCACCCAGGCTGGAATGCAGTGGCACCTTCATAGCTCACTACAGCTTCAACCTCCTGGGCTCAAGTGATCCTTCGCCTCAGCCTCCTGAGTAGCTGGGACTGGACGTGCATGCTACTATACCCAGCTAATTTTTTTTATTTTTAATTTTTGTAGAGACAGGGTCTTGCTGTGTTGCCCAGGCTGGTCTTCAACTCCTTGCCTCAAGCCGTCCTCCTGCCTTGACCTCCCAAAGCACGTAGATTATAGGCATGAGCCACTATGCCTGCCTAATGTTTTAGTTTATGGTGTTAATTGGTAATGACTTCTAGTGCTGCTTTAATGATATTAGCTACTATTTATTGAACACTTTCCTGACCATGACAAATAGTGTGTTAAGCATTTTATACGTGTTATTTATTTTAATCCTCTGAACAGCCCAGTCAGTTGTAGATACTTTTATTATTTCATGAGTGAGGAAACTGATTTTAGAGGGGAAAACTGACTTGTTTAAAAGTGCTGCATGGTTAGGAAACTCAGGTTATGTGATCTGTTACTGCGCGATTTCCTCTCAACTTTTGTTAGTATAGAGGAGGAATATTTGCATATATTTATAGGAGATTGGATTAAATGTATATGTATTCTAGATCCCAGATATATATGTCTGTAATTTAACTGGTTCTCTTGAAAGCAAAATGATCAAATAAGGTATTTGGTGGGGCTAGAGAAGATAAAAAGATTTTAGTTTGATTCTAACTAAAAAGTTGGTTATAAAAATGTTTAATCTTTTTTTTTTTTGAGACAGAGTCTCGCTTTGTCGCCCAGGCCGGAGTGCAGTGGTGCAATCTCGGCTCACTGCAACCTCTGCCTCCCGGGTTTATGCCATTCTCCTGCCTCAGCCTCCCGAGTAGCTGGGACTACAGGTGCCTGTCACCACACCCAGCTAATTTTTTATATTTTTAGTAGAGACGAGATGTCACCGTGTTAGCCAGAAGGGTCTCGATCTCCTGACCACGTGATCCGCCCGCCTCAGCCTCCCAAAGTGCTGGGATTACAGGCGTGAGCCACCGCGCCTGGCAAAGCTGGAAGTATTGTTAGGTATTTCTCAAATTACGTTCCATTGCACACTGTTTGGGAAATTTTCCTATTTTCTGACCAAATAACTTTGAGTAACACCTATTAACATGCAGATAACTTTGGGTAAAACCTGTTAACTTTATCCTAGAACTTCCCAAACCAATTTGTGTGCTCTTTTGTAGTAGACCTGTTTATGTCTTGTGGAACAACATGTCGATATACAGTTTGAGACGAAAGCTTATGTTATTCATCCTTTTATTTTGTAAGGGGAGGAAATGGAGATCCGGTGTGAGTTAATTTGTTGACCTAAGATTACACAGCTACTAAATGGCAGAGCCAGGATCCAATTCTTCCTTTGTACCATGCTTCCTCTAGTAATATGATTAATATGTAGCATTAATATTTATTCATCATATATTATGTTAAGACGTTGTAAAGCAGACTTAAAATATTCCCATCTAGTCCAGTTATCAATCTTACTCTCTGATAAATACATATAGTTATTAAACTTCTGAGATTTATGTACATATGAGTAGCCTAACTTATTTAATATGAATACATATTTATAATCACTTGTTTGTATTTAATTATAGAGATGAAAAGAGTAATTTTTTTTGTAATTAATGTGTCACAATGTTTGGTTTAGTTTCTGTAGAAAATGTTTCCTGACTGCAATGAGGGAAAGCGGAGCACATTGTCCCCTATGTCGTGGAAATGTGACTAGAAGAGAGAGAGCATGTCCTGAACGGGCCTTAGACCTTGAAAATATAATGAGGAAGTTTTCTGGTAGCTGCAGATGCTGTGCAAAACAGGTAGAGTAAATGTGACATCTCTCTTCTTTGGAAGCCAAGTTTCTACTCTGAAATTCTTATTTGAATTTTCTTGGTTGGTGCTTTTTTTTTGAAAAGATGAAAGGTATTTAGACTGGGAATTGGATAGAAAAGGCCAAAAAAAGCTGTGGTCATAGATCTTACTAGATTATAAACTTACTGAGAAATGAGACTGAAAAAAAAAAACCACTGAATTTCATAATATTTAGCATGGCATTTTTCTAAAAGTGATTTCTCATTGATTACTTACTAAAGTAACTAAATTAGCAAGCTGGCATTTAGCTCATTTAAACCCCATTCTTGTACAAATTCACCCCTTAAGTTTTTCTCATGGTAGTATCATTATTGCAACTTAGCACATAGAAATGTTACTAGTTTGGGCACATGGATTTACGTAGTTAAGGAACTCTCTAGCTCCTCACTTTACTTATGTATTTATATGTATGTATTTAAGAAATCACAAGGGCCGGGCATGGTGGCTCACGCCTGTAATCCCAGCACTTATGGGAGGCCAAGGTGGGTGGATGACCTGAGGTCAGGAGTTCGAGACCAGCCTGACCAACATGGTGAAACCCTGTCTCTACTAAAAATACAAAAATCAGCCAGGTGTGGTGGCGCATGCCTATAATCCCAGCTACTTGGGAGGCTGAGGCAGAATTGTTTGAACCTGGGAGGCAGAGGTTGCGGTGAGCTGAGATTGCGCCATTGCACTCTAGACTGGGCAACAAGAGCGAAACTTGTCTAAAAAAAAAAAGAAGAAGAAAGAAGTCACAAAATATTTGGTTATTTTTAAGGAACATGTAGGAAAATCAGGTGTTAACAAATAACCAGCATTAATTCTCTAATCTGGATTTTATTCTGTCATTTGGAGAAGGAATAAAATAGTGAGGGGTAGTTAGGCTTTGAGTATATCCATGTGTCTATAGATTTATCACTGACATTTTTTCTAATAGCTAATGAATTCAGTGAGCAAAGCTGGTTGCTATTTCATGCATTCACACAAGTCAGATCTGCTTTTACATCTTTTTGAAGGAAGTGTTTAACTGACAGGGCAGTGAAGTGAAGCTGGAAAACACACTCGAGAGATTCTGGCTATTCCTCTCAGTGAGAAACTGAAAAATGTTCCAAGTATTCCTGGGAACTTAATTTTATTTTCTTTTTTTTTGAGACAGGGTCTCACTTTGTCACCCAGGCTGGAGTACAGTAGCACAATCTTGGCTCACTGCAGCTTTGACTTCCCAGGCTCTAAGCGATCCTCCTGCCTCAGCCCCTCAGGTAGCTGAGATTACACCTGGCTAATTTTTGTATTTTTTGTATAAACGGGATTTTGCCATATTGCTCAGGCTGGTCTTGAACCCCTGAACTCAAGCAGTCCACCCGCCCCAGCCTCCCAAAAGGCTGGGATTACAAGCGCGAGCCACTGCACCCAGCCAGGAACTTAATTTTTTTTAAAGTGCTTTCTAACTGTGTCAGGCTGCAGAAGTTAAATAATAAGACATGCCCAATAGCATCTGGCATCCTCTTAGTGCTTTTAATTTTTTTGTCTACTGCTGGTAGTATCTTTTCAAGTGTGAAGTTATTTGCTGTTTTTTGCCGTGAACTTAGGGACAGATGGACTCTTCTCCATCTCTACATTTAATGAACAGAAATGTATTATCTATTTTTAACTCCTACTTAAGGATGAAATCATTTACTTTAAAAAATACAGCTCCTGGCCGGGCGTGGTGGCTCACGCTTGTAATCCCAGCACTTTGGGAGGCCGAGGCGGGCGGATCACGAGGTCAGGAGATCGAGACCACGGTGAAACCCCGTCTCTACTAAAAACACAAAAAATTAGCCGGACGTGGTGGCGGGTGCCTGTAGTCCCGGCTACTCGGAGAGGCTGAGGCAGGAGAATGGCGTGAACCCGGGAGGCAGAGCTTGCAGTGAGCTGAGATCGCGCCACTGCACTCCAGCCTGGGTGACAGAGCGAGACTCCTTCTCAAAAAAAAAAAAAAAAAAAAAAAAATACAACTCCTGTTTAAATGGAGTATTTAGTTACTTTTATTTTTTTCCTCTTTTTACACTATCTCAAATCTTACAAGTTCTATTTTAAATTAAAAGTCACATTTTAATAATTTACAGATTAAATTCTATCGCATGAGACATCATTACAAATCTTGTAAGAAGTATCAGGATGAATATGGTGTTTCTTCTATCATTCCAAACTTTCAGATCTCTCAAGATTCAGTAGGGAACAGGTAAGCAATACTTATTCCTAAATACAGAATTTTCGTAATTGAAATGGAAATTGTTTTGGGAACTATATGATAAGGTATTTGGGGGGATGTGTGTGTGTGTATGTGCACATGTGTTTTTAAAGTGAATTGCCAAGTATCAGAACTACAGCATTTGCCTTAAAATCTGTTTGGCACACGTAAGATCTCATCTGGGAGATGAACTTCATGAACTTAAGCTTATGTTATTTAAAATCATTCTAAGAATTTTCATTTTTTTGAGTAAAAAATAAGCTGGAGATTTTTCTCTTACGAATTTTGCAACTGAAATGATTTGAAAAACTATAGAAAATTCTTTTCAGTAATGTATTTGCAAACTACAACCTGTTTTTCTTTGCTATCTAAGGGATAGACTTAGAGTTTGAAATTTTTATTCTAAAATGTCATGTAAAAGTGAAACCAGGTGCAATGCAGTTCTATTTGAGTCTCATTTCTTTTAAACAACTAGATTTGGATTGATTTGTATCTTACCTCAGATTTATGTACATTAAACATTTTTATGAAATGTATTTTACACAGAAAAATGGCCAAAATGCACTTGTGGTTTAAAAAAAAAAAAATGGTAAACATCCAGTTACCTATTAACCCGGGTCAAGAAAGAACATTTTTCAGAACTTTAGGATCTCTATGTGAGCTCCTGCCCATTTGAACCCTATACTCCTAGATGCAACCTCTATTCTCTTATTTGGATTATTCGTTCCTTTGATTTTCTTTATGTATCATCACCCATGCATGTGTCCCTAAACAATGCATTGTTAATTTTGAAAACTTCTGTAGTAAGCACATACATAACTGTAAGGAAAGACAATATTGCCACTATTATAGAAAGGTTCCCAGGAGACGGTATGTTAAGCAGTCTCTAATATTTTAGTAGCTTTTCATTTTACATATTGCTAATTTTTAGTAACTTAACTGCCCTTAAGCACCTCATGTTGATCATACTACATTAGGCGTCTTCCCTACTCAGTTGAAATTTCTGGTAAAGATCTTTAGTGATTGTCTGGTAAAGATCTGCAGTAATTTTCTGATTGCCTAGTCTGAAAAAACTTTTCAGGTTCTCATTTTACTTGACTTGTTAGTGTCAAGGAAATTTGTTTGAAAGTTGTTGCTCTTATAGTTTTTTTTTAGTCCTTCTGGGTCTCTTCATTTCTATGTTTTTCTTATTGTTGTACTTCTACTTTATTGTAATTTCGTATCTGCTTTTTTACCCAATAGATTGTTCTTAAGTGAGGGGATGGTGTTTGTCTTGTTGAGCATATCTCCAGCTTTTAATAAAGTTCTTAGTATACATGATTGTAATCACACTTTTAATGACCAAATTTTCTTAGCAGGAGACAGGCCTTCCTCCCCCTTACTTCTTAGATCCACTTGGTCATAGACACTTGATTCCTAATAGCAATATTCCTCATCTGTACTTTTATTTTATCTCGTCACTTCCCTAGCTCAGGCCCTCATCATCTCTCACTCGAACTATGATAATAGCCTTTTGGCTGGTAGTTATCGTCTAATCTGTTTCACATTCTATCACCAAAGTAATATTAATGAAGTATAAAAGACAAAATTCTGGCTGGGCGCGGTGGCTCACACCTGTAATCCCAGCACTTTGGGAGGCCAAGGTGGGCAGATCACTTGAGGTCAGGAGTTCAAGACCAGCCTGGCCAACATGGTGAAACCTTGTCTCTACTAAAAATACAAAAATCAGCTGGACGTGGTGGTGCGTGCCTATAGTCCCAG
The DNA here is from genome assembly GCF_006542625.1 of Nomascus leucogenys. Lineage (NCBI taxonomy): Eukaryota > Metazoa > Chordata > Mammalia > Primates > Hylobatidae > Nomascus > Nomascus leucogenys. The sequence goes on along the minus strand of NC_044384.1, from coordinate 47,662,158 downwards.
CTACTTGGGAGGCTTAGGCAGGAGAATCACTTGAACCTAGGAAACGGAGGTTGCAGTGAGCTGAGAGCACACCACTGCACTCTAGCCTGGGCGACAGAGTCAGACTCCGTCTAAAACACACACACACACGACAAAATTCTTTACACACACACACACACCACACACACACACACACGACAAAATTCCTTATTCCAAAGCCCTTTCTGATCTGGCCCTTTCCTCTCTTTTTATAGCCTTTTTTTCTTGGTTATCCATCATTGTATCACATGCCTTAGCCATGTTGATTGATTTGTTCCCTCTCTTTGCCATTCTTGAAAAACAGTATGACTGTGGTTAAAAATGTAGGCTTGGAGCCCGAGTGCTGGGTTCAAATTTCAGATGTCACTTACTAATTGTATTGCACTGTCAAGAAACTGCTTCAGTTGTCTCATCTGTTTAAGGAAAGGTATGAGAGGTAATGATGATGATAGGTCCTCATTGGATTGAAGTTAATAAATAAGTTAATACAGGTAAAGAAACTTGAATAGTACTTTGCTTGGAAAATGTTAGTTCTTCCTCATCATCATCATTGTCACTCCCTCACCTCCACACTTTTGCCAGTAATATCCCAACCTGCATTTTGCCAGCTGATTGACTTTTTTCTTCTCCTTGAAGACTTAGACCAAGTGTTAGCTACTCAGTAAAATCCTTCCTGAGCTCTAGAATTTCTTCTTCTTGGTAGAACTGTTCTTTATGCTATTAGATCTCTAAACTTTATTGTATTTATTTATTTCAGCCTGTCTCCTCACCTGGAATGAGCTTTTTAGTCTTATTTATTTCTATATCCTATGCAGAGTTCTGATTGCAATGGAAGAATGGCGTTTGTATATGGATTTTCAGTCAGTAAGAAAATTGGCAAAGGAAGGAAAAGCTTTTTTTTTTTTTTTAATTTTTAAATTTATTTTGTTTGTTCTATTTTGTTTTTAGACAGGGTCTTGCTCTGTCATCCAGCCTGGAGTGCAATGGCGTGAACGTGGCTCACTGTAGCCTCGACCTCCTGAGCTCAAGCAATCCTTCTGCCTCAGCCTCCCATGTAGCTAGGACCGTGGGCGCATGCCACTACGTCCATCTAATTTTTTGATTTTTTGGGGTTGGGGGGTAGTTTTTGGTGTTAAACACATTGAGATAGGGTCCTCAATTTGTTGCCCACGCAGGTCTCGAACTCCGGACCTCAGGTGATCCACCTGCCTTGGCCTCCCAAAGTGCTGGGATCACAGGCATGAGCCACCACGCCTGGCCAGAAATGTTTATTTTTATTTTTAATTTATTTATTTGTAGACAGAGTTTTGCTCATCGCCCAGGCTGGAGTGCAATGGTGCGATCTCAGCTCACTGCAACATCCACCTCCCAGGTTCAAGTGATTCTCCTGCCTGAGCCTCCTGAATAGCTGGGATTACAGGTGCCCAGCACCACGCCCAACTAATTTTTGTATTTTTTGTAGAGATGGGGTTTTACCATGTTGGCCAGGCTGGTCTCGAACTCCTGACCTCAGGTGATCCACCTGCCTCGGCCTCCCAAAGTGTCGGGATTACAGGCATGAACCACTGCACCCAGCCAGAAATTTTTTTTTTTTTTTAATGGTAGGAAAAATAAGATATGATCCATGGTATACTCACGATCTGAGCAGGAAACAGTGGGCTCTAATTATGCGATTTGAGGAGAATTTAGTAAAGGGACTATTTTCAAAGAGTAGTATGTTAGGTACACTATATAAGTAGGGTATAGGAAGCCACAAGGAATAATGGTGTGCTCTGGGTCTACTGAAAGCAGGAGAGAGGAGGAAATAGATACCAGAACCTGAAGAAGAGAGCTGAATAGAGCATGGCTATGGAAATTCTTAAAGTGGCATTTGCATGCAACTATCTTTGAGTAGAAAAAAAAATTGCAAAATAAATCCATAGATCATTTCACTAATTCATACTGTTTATTATATGTTCTGAAGTGCTGGACACACTCCACGTTATGAATATACAGGAATTGGTAAAACAGACATTATTATTTCCATATATCTAACTGTAAGCTTATAACTTCCAGTTGAGCCATCTAAAATAATCTGTGTCACTTTCATTCATATCATTCAGAGTAGTACTGTTTACCATAAATTAGTAAATATTGGAGGATGTTTTAGCAAAATTATTGCATTGGTATGGGGTAGTTTCTCATAATAATTAGATAGCAGTGCTAATTTTACTAAGGCCATTCCTATTTTATACCAAAATTCTTCTGCTAACATAAGATTATATATTTTTGTTTTCTTTAGCCACAGGAAGTGGGGAGGAGGAGGGAAGATGAATGTAATCATTAAGATACAGAAGACATTTCAATTTTATCTTCCTTGGAAATCATTTGGTCTGTTTTCAGGCTGTTCCTACTAATCTTGACTCTTTGTAAACATTAGTAACTGGATATCAGTAGGCTCATACAATTTATTTCAAATACAGCTCTTCACAAAAACTAAAAAAAGAAATTACCAGCAGTCTTTTATTTTTCCTAATAAATTTCTCTCCAGATTGTTCAATATTTTAAGTGGCTAAATAGCTAGGAAGAAATCTGGCATAGTATTAAAATGTTCTTTTTCTTGTTTATAGGCATTCTTCATATATTCTGGATAATAATCCTTTGTTATGGCTGGGTGCAGTGGCTCACGCCTGTAGTCCCAGCTTTGGGAGGCCGAGGTGGGCAGATCACCTGAGGTCAGGAGTTCAAGACTAGCCTGGCCAACATGGTGAAACCCCGTCTCTACTAAAAACACAAAAATTAGCCAGGCATGGTGGCACACACCTGTAGTCCCAGCTACTCAGGAGGCTGAGGCAGGAGAACTTCTTGAACCCAGGAGGCAGAGGTTGCAGTGATCTGAGATCTGGCCACTGCATTCCAGCCTGGGAGACAGAGCAAAACTCTTTCTCAAAAAATAATAATAATGCTGGGCGCAGTGGCTCATGCCTGTAATCCCAGCACTTTGGGAGGCTGAGGTGGGTGGATCACTAGGTCACAAGTTCGAGACCAGCCTGGCCAACATGGTGAAACCTTGTCTCTACTAAAAATAGAAAAATTAGCTGGGCGTGGTGGTGTGCGCCTGTAATCCCAGCTACTCAGGAGGCTGAAGCAGGAGAATTGCTTGAACCCAGGAGGCCGAGGTTGCAGTGAGCTGGGATCGTGCCGCTAACACTCCAGCCTGGGCAACAGAGCGAGACTCCGTCACAAAAAAAGAAAATAATAATAATAATCCTTCGTTACATGCATTGCAGATATTTTTGTTTAGCCTTTGGCTGGTTTTGTATGGTGTCTTTTGACATAGAAAAGTATTGTATTTACATGTATATGTATATTCTTTAATTTTCTTTTTATATCATGCCTGAGAAATTTTTTTTCTACATCAAGGTTATAAAAGATATTTTCAGGCCGGGCGCGGTGGCTCACACTTGTAATCCCAGCACTTTGGGAGGCCGAGGCGGGCGGATCACGAGGTCAGGAGATCGAGACCACGGTGAAACCCCGTCTCTACTAAAAATACAAAAAAATTAGCTGGGCATGGTGGCGGGCGCCTGTAGTCCAGCTACTCGGAGAGGCTGAGGCAGGAGAATGGCGTGAACCCAGGAGGCGGAGCTTGCAGTGAGCCGAGATTGCGTCACTGCACTCCAGCCTGGGCGACAGAGCAAGACTCTGTCTCAAAAAGAAAAAAAAAAAAGATATTTTCTTCTTAAACTTTAAAAGCTGAGCTTTTCACATTTATTTGGGTTGTATAATGTGAGGTAGGGAAAATTTTCCCCATGTGATAAACCATTTGTTTTGGTACCATTCGTTGAGGAGTCGGTTCTTTGTACTGATTTATAATGCCACTTCTGTTCTACACATCTCTGCATCCTGGTTTTTTTTGGGGGGGGGAGGGGGGGCAGTAGCAGGTGATCCATTGTTCATTCCTCTAGAAATATGACCTCTCTCATTTTACTATTTATTTTATTGAGGTAGGGTCTCGCTATGTTGCCCAGGCTGGTCTCAAACTCTGGGGATCAAACAGTCCTCCCGCCTTGGCCTCCCAAAGTGTTGGGATCACAGGCATGAGCCACTGTGGTGCCTGGCCTCTTTCTCATTTTATTTTATTTTATTTTATTTATTATTTTTATTTTTTTGAGACAGAGTCTAACTCTGTCTCTCAGGCTGGAGTGTAATGGCATGATCTCAGCTTACTACAACCTCTGCCTCTGGGTTCAAGTGATTCTTCTGCCTCAGACTCCCGAGTAGCTGGGACTACAGGCATGTGACACCACGCCTGGCTAATTTTTGTATTTTTGGTAGAGACAGAGTTTCGCTATGTTGGCCAAGCTGGTCTCGGCCTCCTGGCCTCAGGTGATCCGCCTGCCTTGGCCTGCCAAAGTGCTGGGATTACAGGAGTGAGCCACTGCCCCCAGCCTCTTTCTCATTTAAAAAAAAATGGATTAAAAGTTCATTTAAAACATGAGTAAATGTTTTATATCTTTTTCTAGTAAAACCTTATAGTTTTTGTTGCTATAAGAATGAGCCCTTTTTTCCTGTTTGATAATCTAATTAGTTATTACTAGAGAGTAGAAATATCAATTGATTTTTATGTTAATCTTGTTTTCAGCAACTTTAATGATTTGTCAGTTGTAATAGTTCTAATCTGGCAGTTCTTATAATCTACCTGTTGATTCTTTTAGATTTATTGTATAGAAAATCATTATATTTTCCCATAGTTTTGTCTGCTTCTTTTAAACCTAATGTTCTATATAATACTTGATGTATTGCATTGAATAGGTTTTCTATTCACTGTTAAATAGCAGGCACCTTTTTCTTGTTCCTGATTTTAGTGGGAATACACCTACAATTTTACAAATAAGTATAATATTTACTATAGTTTTTTAGCGTAGATCTTTTAGTTTTACAGTTTATCTGCTCCATGTCGGTATTACCCTGAATTTAAGATTTCCCCATTAATAGTTTTACTCAAATCAGAATCATGTGTGAAATTAAAAACATATATACATCTGGCTAGAGTTCCAGATATTCTGATATCTGGAGTCTAGGCATTTGTATTTTTAAAAAGCATTGTGCTTACTATTTAACATTGGATAGAGATCCTATTGAATGCAGTAAACCAAGTGTGATATAGAACATTAAATTAAAAAGCAACAGACATACCTATAGGAAAATAATTTTTTGCTTTTTATTATGGAGATTGAATTTTATTGGTGTTTCTGTATCTGATAAAATCATAAGTTTTTTAAAAAATAATAATTTGCTGTCAGTAATTGATTTTCTATTGTTGAACCTATTCTGAGCTAAATGAGCAGGCATGATACAACAGCCCAGGCATGATACAAGGATGACTAGGAAGAACTAGAATGATGATGATGACAGTAATAATGGAAAATTGAGAGTTATAAGGGTAGATAGAAGGGAGAACGTGTTTAAAAAGGGCATTAACTTTGATATTAAATGCTTTAAATCAGAAGTTTTGTGATTGCATTACCCTATCAGTAAAAGAATTGAGTATGTACCCCCAGTGTTTGTGTTTATTTAAAACTGCATAGTACTGGCTGGATTCGGTGGCTCATGCCTGTAATCCCTGTACTTTGGGAGGCCAAGGTGGGTGAATCACTTGAGGTCGGGACCAGCTGGGCCAACATGGTAAAACCCTGTCTCTACTAAAAATACAAAAATTAGCCAGGCATGGTGGCATGGCCGGTAGACCTAGCTACTCGGGAGGCTGAGGCACGAGAATCACTTGAACCCAGGAGGAGGAGTTTGCAATGAGCTGAGATCGCACCACTGCACTCCAGCCTGGGAGACAGAGCAAGACTGTCTCCAAAAAAAAAAAAAAAAAAAAAAGGCAGATCCAAATGGAAGATGTATGCCATAGGATAAAATAAAAATTTTTTCAATCCTGGCCGGGTGTGGTGGCTCATGCTTCTAATCCCAGCACTTTGGGAGGCCAAGGTGGGCAGATCACCTGAGATTGGGAGTTTGAGACCAGCCTGACCAACATGGAGAAACTCCATCTCTACTAAAAATACAAAACAAGCCGGGTGTGGTGGTGCATGCTGGTAATCCCAGCTTCTCAGGAGGCTGAGGCAGGAGAATCACTTGAACCCGGGAGGCGGAGGTTGTGGTGAGCTGCGATCGCGCCACTGCATTCCAGCCGGGGCAATAAGAGTGAAACTCCATCTCAAAAAAAAAAAAAAAAAAAAAAGTTTTAATCCTATTTTCTATTTTTTTTTTTTTTCTTTTTTTTTGAGACGGAGTCTTTCTCTGTCCCCCAGGCTGGAGTGCGGTGGCGCGATCTCGGCTCACCACAACCTCCACCTCCTGGGTTCACGCCATTCTCCTGCCTCAGCCTCCCGAGTAGCTGGGACCACAGGCGCCCACCAACACGCCCGGCTAATTTTTTTGTATTTTTTAGTAGAGACGGGGTTTCACCGTGTTAGCCAGGATGGTCTCGATCTCCTGACCTCGTGATCCACCCGCCTCGGCCTCCCAAAGTGCTGGGATTACAGGCTTGAGCCACCGCGCCCGGCAATCCTATTTTCTAAATATAAAAAGGACTGTTGCTGAAATTTTCATCTTCCCCAATGATATTATAGCTCTATAAACTAATTAGAAGTTGTTACAGTATTTTTAAAGGGCACATTCAAAACCCAGTGATTATATTAATTTGGAAGATTTTTTAAGCTGGTTAGAAACATCTACCAATTTTAAATGTATAGGTATGAGTTGTTTTTAATTGGTGACACATGCTGTTTTTGGTAACAAAATCATGTAACACTCCCTTAATAAATGCACTCTCCATAATTTGACTTTATTTTAAAGAGCAGGCTTTTAGTTCCAGAAAGGTGCAAATAGTAGTTTAATAGTCTTCTATTTAGGTTATGTACTTTTTTTTCAGACCGAGTTTCACTCTTGTTGCCCAGGCTGGAGTGCAGTGGCACGATCTTAGCTCACTGCAACCTCCGCCTTCCGGTTTCAAGCGATTCTCCTGCCTCAGTCTCCCGAGTAGCTGGGATTACAGGCGCCTGCCACCACACCCGGCTAATTTTTGTATTTTTAGTAGAGACGGGGTTTCACCATGTTGGCTAGGCTGATCTCGAACTCCTGACCTAGAGATCCGCCCGCCTCAGCCTCCCAAAGTGCTGGGATTACAGGTGTGAGCCACTGCGCCCGGCCTGGGTTATGTATTTTAACAGTGAAGTTTGCTTGCTTGCTTGGGCTATGTGTGGGGAGATAACATTGTTATCTTCACAGAAATGAACTGAGTGTCATTGGAATGGTGCCTTTTCACTGCGTACACATTGTTGTATATACGTTTATTATGAAAGTAAACAGAAAAGAAAGATCAGCTGCTAAGTAGATGATATGGTATTCCTTGTCTTTTTATAAAGGAAAAATGAATAACCAGTTTAAGTTCAATGTTTTAAACTCTGAGATATAGAACCAACCTGTGTTGTACAATTTTTCTTAGCCACTACCTAAATTATGACCATGTTAAGATTTCTACTGTTGAAAGACATTGCTTTTATAAAATTGACCACATTGGGCCGGGTGCAGTGACTCATGCCTGTAATCCCAGCAGTTTGGGAGGCTGAGGTGGGCGGATCGCCTGAGCTCAGGAGTTCAAGACCAGCCTGGCCATCGTGGCGAAACCCCATCTCTACTAAAAATACAAAAATTAGCCGGTCATGGTGGCTCACGCCTGTAATCCCAGCTACTTGGGAGGCTGAGGCAGAAAAATTGCTCAAACCCAGGAGGCAGAGGTTGCAGTGAGCCGAGATTGCACCACTGCACTCCAGCCTGGGCGACAGATTGAGACTCCATCTCAAAAACTAACTAAATAAATAAATAAAATTGACCACATTGATCAAATTCTGTAGCACACAAGTGACAATCCCTGTATGGAATACTTACTCTTCCCTCCTCTGATATTCCTCTGATATTCCATATGACACATGACTCTCTGGCATATGGTAAAAGTGGAGATGTTAAGTTGTTCTATATATTAAATGTTAGTGAAGCCTGGTTTCTTTCCTTTTTGGAAATAAAATACAAACATAGCGAACATTTACATATTTTCTTAAATTACTCCACTTTGGAGGGCATAACCTTATACCATGTCCTAGTTTCAAGTAAAAAAGTTCACAAATTCTTGAGTCTACCGTAGCATTTAAAACCTTACTAGTCTAGGTAAAGGTAGAGGAATGGGATTTAAGGTAATTCTGCAAAATTCTGTATACTTCTGTAACTGTGCATCAGTTAATTTTAAAGAACATGAATAAGAATCTAGTAAGCAGTCAATTTATTTAAAAGTAATTAATATTGTAATTATTTCATAGTTCAGAACCATTTGAAGTTCAAGTTTTGTTTTTTCAAGGACCCAATAGGAAAAAGGAATATTGAAGTTCAGACTTTTTAAAACAAATTCAAACTAGTCTTCTTCATTAATGGTTCAAGATAATGAACCTTTAGTGTGTTTTCATTACTTCGAGGTATTAACTTTTTCTCCCTATGCTTCTTAAGCAATAGGAGTGAAACATCCACATCTGATAACACAGAAACTTACCAAGAGAATACAAGGTAAGCTTTTGAAAAATCCTGCCACTTTAGCAAGTAATATTTATCACTTATCAAATAGCTTTTTAAATTAAACTTTTTTTATTTTTTTTATTTTTTTTGAGACGGAGTCTCGCTTTGTTTGCCCAGGCTGGAGTGCAGTGGTGCAATCTTGGCTCACTGCAACCTGCGCCTCCCAGGTTCAAGTGATTGTCCTGCCTCAGCCTCCCAAGTATCTGGTATTACAGGTGCCTGCCACCATGCCCGGCTAATTTTTTTTTTTTTTTTTTGAGACAGAGTCTCGATCTGTCGCCCAGGCTGGAGTGCAGTGGCGCAATCTCGGCTCACTGCAATCTCCGCCTCCCAGGTTCATGCCATTCTCCTGCCTCAGCCTCTCCGAGTAGCTGGGACTACAGGTGCCCGCCACCACGCCCGGCTAATTTTTTTGTATTTTTAGTAGAGAGACGGGGTTTCACTGTGGTCTCGATCTCCTGACCTCGCGATCCGCCCGCCTCGGCCTCCGGCTAATTTTTATATTTTTAGTAGAGACAGGGTTTCACCATGTTGGCCAGGCTGGTCTCAAACTCCTGACCTCAGATAATCCACCTGCCTTGGCTTCCCAAAGTGCTGGGATTACAGGCATGAGCCACCACGCCTGGCCGTAAATTAAACTTTAAAAAAAAAAAAAAAAATCAGTTACATCATTAGGCATAGTGTTTGAAGTTAGCAGTTTAGAAGTAGAAAATGCAGTTATTGCTTTTAAGAATCACATTAGGTTAGAAAAGTTTATTCTCTTTCACTGTGGTCAGGTTTCTTCCACACATGATTTAGGTAAAGTTGTCTGTGTTGAACTGTCCCTTCCTGAAGTTCAGAAGTATTAAAACTCAGTGATGCTTGATCCTCAGAATGTTTTCGAGTATTTCATTCTCATGATCAGTGCTTTTGTTTTTTTCCTTTGAATTTTGGATGTTGGATTCCTAGGGCCTGGTATTTATTAGAGATATGATATTGATGGAAGTCTTTTAGAAGTTTTAAGTTCCTAGATAAAAGGTTTGCAAAATGTGGAATACTACAGAATATTAAAAATTTTCAAGGGACATGAAATGACAGCTATTGGCATCAAACAAACGACTACAATTAAGTTTGGACCTAACTACATAATAAATGGAGTCAGCTAGGTTTTTGTTTTTCTTTTGGCCTAGAGGCACCATGAAAAAATTTATTGAGGACACTAAGAGTACTGTAAACTGATATTGGGAACCTCTGTAATGCATCATTTCCTGAGTACATATGTTCAAAATGAGAGAATCTTTAAATAGTCTAATAATTATAACTTTTTAAAAAAATGTATAGTGATTCCTCAAAAAATAGGAGAGCGTTATTTTTGTGTTATGATTTTGAATTAAGTATGTTTCATTTAAAATTGTTTTATAGTTCTTCTGGTCATCCTACTTTTAAGTGTCCCCTGTGTCAAGAATCAAATTTTACCAGACAGCGTTTACTGGATCACTGTAACAGTAATCACCTATTTCAGATAGTTCCTGTGGTAAGTACATATGTTTAAGACAGTCTTCTGCTTAGAATAAAACATGCTGTTCTATTTATTTCACTTCATGTATGCAAGGGAAAGTAGTTGATTTACATTTGGTTGTGGCATTATCAGTAAGGTAGATTTTTGTCAACAAAGGATTGATGACTGTGAAGCAAAATGAGATATTTAAAATTGCAGTAACTCTCATTATAAAAAGGGAGATGCATAGTGTGAGGTAATATAGCATAGTCTGGAGAATAGTGAAGTAATGAAAGATGAACCAGGAACTCATTCCTGCGCAGTAGCACAACCTGTCTATTGAGGCCTCAGTTACTTGCTCTGTAGATGGCAGACAAGTAGATCTAGTCAGGTAGATTGCTGTAGGTGAAAATACCTATAAGTAAGAATAAAGTCAGTAGGTATTTTTATTGTTTTCTTGCAGCATATAGTATGTGAATGCATAAAGCAAGGAAAGAAAAGAATTAGACTTTGTATTTGATGCCTACATATTTTTTATGACATTTTGAGGGTTTGTAAGAAAATGGTGAGAGCTTTTTGATAATGAGGGAGATAGAGCAGAATTCAGGATTCCAACATATAATGATCCTAGAAGTGTTTCACAGGTAAGTTATTTCAGCTGTGAATGGAACAGGAGAAACTGAGCTGGGAGAGATACTTCCCTTTCAGGTGAACATTTTGATATATAAATATTGTCTTCAGAAAGGAGAATAGGAAGGAAAATGTTATCAATAAGAACTGTAGATATTTCTAAGCTGTTTTAGTGAGTATGCTAGGAAAAGTTGTGAAAGAATATGCTTCAGGACCGGGCACGGTGGCTCATGCCTGTAATTTAGCACTTGGGAGGCCCAGAGGGGAGGATTGCTTGAGCCCAGGAGTTCAAGACTAGCCTGGGCAACATAATGAGACCCTGTCTATTTTAAAAAAATAAATAAATAAAAAGAATATGCTTCAATAACCATTGAGGATGACCTTAAGCTCTCACATACCACCTAAGAAGGCGTACTACCTACTTTGCTTGTTAGAATGGGTTCAGTTATGCTTTTTTTTTTTTTTTGAGACGGAGTCTTGCTCTGTCGCCCAGGCTGGAGTGCAGTGGCGCAATCTCGGCTCACTGCAAGCTCCGCCTCCCGGGTTCACGCCATTCTCCTGCCTCAGCCTCTCCGAGTAGCTGGGACTACAGGCGCCCGCCACCACACCCGGCTAATTTTTTTTTTGTATTTTTAGTAGAGACGGGGTTTCACCGTGGTCTCGATCTCCTGACCTCGTGATCCGCCCTCCTCGGCCTCCCAAAGTGCTGGGATTACAAGCATGAGCCACCGCGCCTGGCTCAGTTATGCTTAAATAGACAAATACAGTGCCAAAGATGTTCCAGGAAATCTCGCTCATATTTAAGATTTTACTTAGTTTTATATTGGATTACCAAATTTTTATTCATTTCTGCATAATATTTGATATATCATAAACTTTGGCGAGAGTTTAATTACTGAAGGTTTTTTGTGTGTTATTTCAGTTATGTTATCCATTCACTTTTTAAGATGTACTTTATTTAAACATAAGGATATGGCTGGTGTGGTGGCACACGCCTTTAATCCCAGCACTTTGGGAGGCCAAGGTGGGAGGATTGCTTGAGCCCAGGAGTTTGAGACCCAGCCTGGACAACAGTGAGACTGTGTCTCTAGTTATAAAAAAAGAAAAGAAAAACTAAGGATACAATTTAAAGTAAATTTTCCAGTTTACTTCATTTTTATTTTACTTACAAATGAAATAAAACTAATAATAATTATATGGTTATTGTGTAGATCAAATGAGATAATATATTGGATATATTGCAGGCAGCCAGTTAGTGATAACTGTCATTACAGTTGGTATTAAAAGCTAGATGTGATTTTTCTGTTGAAACATTTGTGTAATAAGAGATTTAAGGAATAGAATGTCTAAGATCTCTCTTACTGTGTTAGATTAGTGTCATTTTTGTCTAAGGTAATTGATTGGGAAATGATCTAGTCATGGAACTTGGCCTTTAAAAATGCTTCTCACGTAGATATTTTTGGTAACGTATCCCTGTGTTATTTTAATACTCAATAATTGTATAATATTTCATTGTTTTTATTATTTTTTGTTTAAAACAATCTGTTTCTTATAGACATGTCCTATTTGTGTGTCTCTTCCTTGGGGAGATCCTAGCCAGATTACCAGAAATTTCGTTAGTCATCTAAATCAGAGACATCAATTTGATTATGGAGAATTTGTGGTAAGTGAATTCTTCAAGATTAAGAAAGTACTGTTTAAATATTAAAGTTAAAATAACTTTTTTTTTTTTATCTAGATTTAAATTTTGTGGCAAGCTGTTGTATCTTACTGGATGGATTTAGAGCAAGTTCTTAGGTTTTTAATAATATTGGTGAACTTCAGCTTGTACAAATGGTAAAAATTGAGTTTACTCTCTACCTCCTGTACTAGAGAGAGAATAGAGGAACAACAAGCACCCAGATTAACAAAATGATGATTTACATGAAAACTCTGTCTAGATTTAAGGGAAAATTGTACCTACAAGAGAAGTAAAATTGGTACAACATATGGAGGATATATTTCTCATGTAGTATAAGTTGCTTGTATTATGCTAGAAATCTTAGATTTCTCACATCTAGCATGTAAGACAACGTTTTTAAAAATGAGGGAGCTTAGTTATCAGGCAAAGCTAGGTTACAGAGACTAAGAATGTAAGAAAAGTTATATAATGTAAAAATGAATTCGTAAAGCAAAATGGATTAATTTCTACTTCTAAATATGTGATGTACTTTTTTTAATTAGGTGAAAACCTGTTTTATTAATTATTAAATTGCATTTTATTCAACTTCGGTTTAATCAAAACTTTATTTAAGATTAGTCCTGACAAAGAATGGCTATTTGTTTTCCAGTTTAGGTAAGCACAGTGACATGAACAAAATCTACATTTTTGTCTGCCTTCCAGTGTTGAAATTACATCATTCTTGTTAAATGCTTTTTAAATTTTGTAGAATTTGCATTATTTAGCCAATTTCAAAATAAAAATTCAAAATATATGTAAAATTTAGATGTGCTTTATTGCTTTAGCAATTTTATGAAGTAATTCTAGATTATTATTCTCATTGTAAGAAAGATTGCTATGTAATGTATTTGGAAATACAAAAATTTGTGAACCACTTTTGATCCAACCGTCAAGTTGTTTTACCTTGCCATAGAAAAGTAGGTAATCTAGGCAGGGCACGGTGGCTCACACCTGTAATCCCAGCACTTTGGGAGGCCAAGTTAAATTAGCCGGGCGCGGTGGCTCAAGCCTGTAATCCCAGCTCTTTGGGAGGCCGAGGTGGGCGGATCACGAGGTCAGGAGATCGAGACCATCCTGGCTAACACGGTGAAACCCCGTCTCTAGTAAAAATACAAAAAATTAGCCGGGCGTGTTGGCGGGCGCCTGTAGTCCCAGCTACGCGGGAGGCTGAGGCAGGAGAATGGCGTGAACCCGGGAGGTGGAGCTTGCAGTGAGCCGAGATTGCGCCACTGCACTCCAGTCTGGGGGACAGAGCAAGACTCCGTCTCCAAAAAAAAAATCAGCCGGGCGTGTTGGCAGATGCCTATTAAGTCCCAGCTACCCGGGAGGCTGAGGCAGGAGAATGGGCTGAACCCGGGAGGCAGAGCTTGCAGTGACCAGAGATCACGCCACTGCACTCCAGCCTGGGTGAGAGTGCGAGACTCCGTCTCAAAAAAAAAAAAAGAAAAGTAGGTGATCTAATTATTTCAGATTGTTAAATAGAGGCCTTGATTTTAAAGCAAAACTCATAGGGCATAAAATTGATAGCAATATAATTTTTAAAATTAAGGAGTAGTTTTATAACGGATTGAATAAGCTGTAGGCTTCGTGTTATGGTTAAGAATTTATTACTCAGCTGGGCACGATGGCTCATGCCTGTCATCCCAGTACTGTGGGAGGCCGAGGCGGGTGGATCACCTGAGGTCAGCAGTTCAAGACCAGCCTGGCCAACATGGCAAAACCCTGTCTCTACTAAAGATACAAAAATTAGCTGGGTGTGGTGGTGCGTATCTGTAATCCCAGCTACTTGGGAGCCTGAGGCACAAGAATTGCTTGAGCCCAGGAGGTGGAGGTTGCGGTGAGCCAAGATTGCGCCACTGCACTCCAGCCTGAGTGACAGAGCCAAACTCCCCCCCAAAAAAATTTCTTACTCACCTCATAATTCAATAAATGCTTGTTTTCTTAAAATCAGTTTACTGTCAGATATTTGGCATTACTTTCTAGTTGTGTATTATGATTGACTTCACTTGTATTTTTCATTTTTTATTTTTATTTTTTAAAGAGACAGTCTCCCTGTGTTGCCCAGGCTGACCTCAAACTCATAGGCTCAAACTATCTTCTGCCTCAGCCTCCTGAATAGTTGCAACTACAGGCGCATGCTTACCCAGCTTTCCAGTTTACCACATTTTTTATGAATGACTTATAATGCATTATAACACTCAAATTTTGTTCTGTGATGATCCTGTTTGTTATTCTTGAACAGTTACAACTGAACTTAATTTCTTATTAAAGTTCAGGTATTCAAATCTTGTATCTTAAAAGATACTATTATATATGTTGTACATAACTGTCCTGAGTGTGTGTAATGTGTATCAAGATGTCTAATATATTGGGCAAAGTATTGAGTAGTTGAGTATGACTTTCCTGTTGACATGAATGTTACTGTTTTTAGAATCTTCAGTTAGATGAAGAAACCCAATATCAAACTGCTGTTGAAGAATCTTTTCAAGTAAACATCTGAAGGCTGTAGACATCTCTGCATCTTTGTACCTGCAAGTGCCATCTTTAAGGGGGAAACTACATGAAGTCACCGTTTCAGTAACTTGATGTATATATTAATAAAAGTAATTCAGTCATTTTAGTTTTTGATTGAAAATAAAGGTAGGGCTTCTAAAAACTTCATCTTCTTGATAAAAGTGTAAAAAAGATGTTTCACTAATGTAACAGTGAAAGAGAATCCCTGTTGTACTTTATCTTTTTGTAATATTAAATATTCTTGAATTTTTCATTATGTTGCTTTTGAAATTTGGTGCATTCCTCCCATTTATTATTGTACACATTTAACACACAGTAGCAAATTTTGAACGATGTGATTGATATAACCTAACAAATCTGAGCCAGTTATTAGAGTTGCAGAATAGAAACTTGAAGTGCTAAATGGAATAATCCAAAGGAAATTTTTTAAATGCAGATTCTAGCTGAAAAATTCAACTATAAGAAAATTGTATTTATATAACATTTACTATTTTTGAAGACTAGTGAGATTTCTGTAATAATTTTAATTCTTTAAAAAGTGAAAGCTTGTTGTAAAGATATTTTCTTTTTGTTATTAGAAGGAAATACAAAGAGAAAAATTTATTTCTTTCATGGGCATTTGATAATTTCAGTTTTTGATTTGTAAGCCTAGAATATACTAAGCTGAATAACAGCTCTTTGGCCTCAGAATTTTCAGTAGCCAGTATTTCTGAGTAACTAAGTCGAAACTCTTATTAGAAACTTTCAGTTGGTGATATTATATTCTAGAAGATATAAATGAGAGGTTTGGCTTCATCTCAGTTTAGAAATTTATTCAAAGCTAAAGATGTATATGCATATATACATATACTTTTGTGTGTATGCAGTTTGTCAGGTTATATATAGAATTTCTATTAAGGATTTTTTAAATGGACAAGCAATAGGGGGTTGAAGTGTTTATCTGATTTGTTTAAAATTTTGTGTATCACCAAATTTTTAAAAAGTGATAGTCACAGTGCTAAGTGATCTAGTTGGCTGCTATTACACCTTAAAACTTGAGTTTACACACACACACAATTACCTGTTCATATGGTGCTCATTTGTTATTCTCAAATATAATGTGTAACCGTGATATAGTGAGAAAGATTCTACCAACCACTGTTTCACTACTTTTTAGTCAAAATTGGGTATGTTCTTAATATTCATTAGTGAGAATCAAAGTATTTTGTAGAAGGCCCAAGTCACAGAATAAAGGACTAAGAGTGGATTTGCTGACATTCCATACTAATATACATTGTTTATGCTTTCTTTAAAATAACTAAAAGAACATAAAAGAGAATCTCAGAAGTAGTTTGCTGCTAATGTATACATATATTGTATAAAAAGGTATATTTTGGTTTTGTTAAAACCCTTGTTGACTTTTCTACACTGAACATTTTTTTAACTTGATTTAATAAAAATGTTAATTTTGGAAGTGGAGTTTTGTAAAAACCTTTTTCAGTCAAATAAATAGTAAAGACTTTATGGATTGTAATAACAACCACAAGAAAAGCCATACATCTTAATGAACATACGCCTTTGTTCTGTCATTTTAAAGAGTGATGTTTACTATGTGTGTGCTTGAGCATTTTCTCTCAGTTACATGGGTGTAATTTAAAAAACAGCTCCTTTTTAAGAGACTTTTGACCATAGTGTTTTCCACTTGAAAGCAATAACTTTCATAGTTTCTTTCAAAGTTTAATACATCCAGTATGTCAAGTTAGTTAAATCGTTCTGGGATTTGGGAACTTCTTTAAAGGAAAATTGTAGTAGAGGTCATCTTGATGGAATTGTGTTTTAAAGTTTTGTGAATGAGTTAAATATCATTCATTGATAGTCTT
This sequence comes from Nomascus leucogenys, assembly GCF_006542625.1. NCBI lineage: Eukaryota > Metazoa > Chordata > Mammalia > Primates > Hylobatidae > Nomascus > Nomascus leucogenys. The sequence continues at coordinate 47,645,327 of NC_044384.1, read as the reverse complement.
GTGTGTCTCACATACCAGCTTTTTCATAAGGAAAATACTGACTTTATTTGCTTTTATCTGAGAATTTCTCAGTATGAAAATGATTGTTTAAAATTTCCCCTCTTTTTGTCGGTGAATAGGGATAGACTTTACACATTTAATTTATGGAAATTTATGGGGAAAAGTTTTTATTTTTAATATTACTTACAGCTGAGTCAGGATTAAAGGAGGGAATTGTATTGATACTCCAATACCTAAATTTCACAATACCACTTAGGAAAGCTATTTCAACAAATTACAGTTTGTTTTGTTGTTAAACAGAGTCTTATTTGAGATGTATTGCTTTATTTTTCAATTAAAAGTGGTTTTCTCCTACTTGTGTGTCTAATTAAAATTTTGTCTGGAGGCAAACATTTAACTCTCATAATTCACACTGAAAGACATGTAGGAGATAACCCATTGCACTTAAAAAAGTGGATAAGAAAAAGCTACCACATGCTGGTGCTATATGCCAGATTTAACTTTATAAACCTATTTTATCCATTTTGAATGTTAATCACCTTATAAAGCAATTTTTATGAAGTGTCCATGGAGCAAGATTTTCAAGCCCTGTTAGCTAGGCAGAAAGCTTAATTGCTTAATAAACACTTTTACATGGAGATATTACTTTTAAGTAAGATATCAGGGTTATAAGACTATATTGCCAAATACAATATCATATACCTATGTGCTGCTTGGTAAGTATTAATTATGATCTTCAATACATCATAACTTCTACAGAAACCCCTTACAGCTGCTACTCAAACCCCTTGTAGAACTGTGACTTTTTAGCATACTGTGTAGAAAAGGTGTGACCCAGAAAACCTAAGTACACATACTATAAAACTCATAAGAGACATATAAGTAAAGCACTCATTCCATGATACCACTTAGTGTATAACATAATTATCTGTGCAGTACAGTTTTGAAAAAAGATGGGGAAGGGGGGTGAGTTAAAGGGGGATACAGGAATCTCAGGAAAATGGGTGTCACAGCCTGTCTCCCTGCTTCAACAGCAGTGGTCCAGTCCTGGGATTGAGAAAGATGACATGCACTGCATTCTTCCCCCAAGATGAGTAAAGTGGGTGTATTCCATTATGTACTTGATTGACAAACAATTTAAACTATATTGTACAATGTCCTATATAATGAATTCTCCCAGCCTGGGCAACATATATCCCCATCTCTGCAAGTAATCAAAAAATTGGCCGGGTGTGGTGGTGTGCACCTGTAGTCCCAACTACTCAGGAGGCTGAGGTGGGAGTATGGCTTGAGCTGGGGACGTTGAGGTTTCAGTGAACCATTACCGTGCCACTGCACTCCAGCCTGGATGACGGAGCAAGACACTGTCTCAACAAAACAAAAAACAGGAATTTTTTTTTTTTTTTTTTTTTTTTAGACAGAGTTCGCTCATTGCCCAGGCTGGAGTGCAATGGCATGATCTAGGCTCACTGCAACCTCCGCCTCCCAGGTTCAAGCGATTCTCCGGCCTTAGCTGGGATTACAGGCACACGCCACCGTGCCCAACTAATTTTTTGTATTTAGTAGAGACAGGGTTTCACTATGTTGGTCAGGCTGGTCTTGAACTCCTGACCTCAGCCTCCCAAAGTGCTGGGATTACAGGGGTGAGCCACCATGCCCAGCCAAAAAACAGGAATTCTTAAGATTGTAATAGTGAAAGACATACTGCAGAATTTAAGATGAGCAAGGCAGGGGAATAAATATGGAAGACTGGTAAGCAGATGAGTCACAGCCATTTGGTGGAGGATATGGAGAGGAAGAAAATAGGATGTGAGGGAGATTTCATATTTATCTAAGTGGGCAATAATGGCACGTGATACTGAAAGTGCACAAAGTGAACAATAACCTGAAGTAATCCATGCTCAAGTCAAGAAAAAATTACTAGAATCTCCTAAGTCTTTTTGTTTCTACTTCCAGTCACAACTAAGTATTATCATTACATAACTTCTAATACCATACATGCGTTTGCGATAAGTAGAAGCACACAGTAAATATTATTTTGTATTTGGCTTTTATAACATTGGAGATTTTTCTGTTTTTTCTTGTGTTTACAGCAGCAGTGACTTGTGCTTTGTCCAGAGCAGAAAAGCTTAGTCTTCTAAAGTTACATTTTAATATTTGTAAAAGTTGTGTTAAGTGTATTACAAGTGATTCTTTTATGTATGCTGGTACCTGGGGATGCCAAATGTAGGTAAAAACAAAACAGGCTGGTCTTCCCCTCATAACTGAGGAAGGAAGTGAAGAGTCTAGCCAAATGGCCTTCCGCTGCTCTTACCTGACTTTCCATGAGCTGTGTATGGGATGTTTTATCTTTCTTTCTTTTTTTTTTTTTTTTTTTTTTTTTTGAGACAGTGTCTCACTCTTACCCAGGCTGGAGTGCAGTGGTGCAGTCTCTGCTTATTGCAACCTCCATCTGCCAGGTTCAAACGATTCTCCTGCCTCAGCCTCCTGAGTAGCTAAGATTACAGGCATGTGCCTCCCAGCTTGGCTAATTTTTATACTTTTAGTAGAGATGGGTTTCACCATGTTGTCCAGGCTGGTCTCAAACTCCTGGCCCCAAGTGATCCGCCCGCCTCGGCCTTCCACAGTGCTGGGATTACAGGTGTGCGCCAATGCGCAGGGCCTGGATGCTTTTTTGTTTTATCTTTTGGGGGGATGGAGTCTCGTTCTGTCGCCCAGGCTGGAGTGCAGCGGCCTGACTTCGGCTCACTTCAACCCCTCCCAGGTTCAAGCGATTCTCCTGCCTCAGCCTGCCGAGTAGCTGGGATTACAGGCATGCGCCACCACACCTAGCTAATTTTTGTATTTTAGTAGAGACAGGGTTTCGCCATCTTGGCCAGGCTGGTCTCAAACTCCTGACCTCAGGTGATCCACCCGCCTCAGACTCCCAAAGTACTGAGATTACAGGCGTGAGCCACCGTGCCCTACCTTGGCCTGGATGTTTTCAAGGCATTTTTGTAGGTATAGAATTTTATTTTTCTATTTTATTTTTTTGCTAGGCTCCCTCAAATCATGGGAAGTATGAGATTTTAATGAGTATTTAAGGACTATATTTTCTGGGATAGGATCTGAAGCCACCAATAGAAACAAAAGTGGTTGCAGCAGATACAGACGGGTGTTGGGTAGATCTTTGCCAGAAGAACAAGCATTTAAAACAACTGAGCCTACTTTCTTGGACCAGATAACCTGGTTTTGATGATTCTGCTGGTTGCTACTTGTGTAGTTTGGACACATTTCTTAGCCCTTTTTACCTCTATGGTTTGTGAGGATTGAATTAGTTAATATTACAAAGAGCTCGGAACAGAGCATGTTATGTTTACTATTACTATGTATCTAGTACAAGTCAACCTATTGTATTTATATCTGGTGGGTCCTACTTTAGTCTAAAATCCTGTCAAGACAGTCTGGATTTTTTTTCCCCCTTAAGGATATAGAGTCTAAAGAGTTACTAGTCTTTATTTGCTGGCCTCAACTGTTTGTATTTTTTTGTAGAGACAGGGTTTCGCCATGTTGCCCAGGTGGGTCTCAAACTCCTGAGTTCAAGTGATCCTCCTGCTTTGGCCTCAAGGCCTCAATCCCTTGAGCCTAAACTCCTTGTCTCAAGGGATCTTCAGCCTCTTGAGTAGCTGAGACTGCAGGTGTGCATCACACCTGGCTTGCTAGCCTCAACTTCTGTGGGAAGATCTGAGACATTGTCTTTGTTTCTGAGAAGTACAAATACCCCACACATGAGGAATTCTAAATAAAACATATCTTTTAAAATAATTGCGCCGTTGTACTCCAGCCTGGGCAACAAGAGCAAAACTCCTCAAAAAAAAAAAAAAAAAAAAAAAAAAAAAGAAAGAAAAAGAATAATAAAGAAAAATCAGCTGATGATCATACTTCTCAATTGAATGTATACTTAGGATTTATGATGAGAAATTTACTTAACCCACCCATTTTTTAACATGTTTGGTTCTTAGTCTAATAATTAGAATGAAACTATTGTCTCTAGGAAAAAAAATTATTTAGTAACATTAGCAAATCACTTGACTAGCTTACATATGATTATCTAGATTATTTGGTAGTATCAAAGGGTGTAAAATAGTTTTTCTGAACTTTTTGAAAATCTTATGAGTAATGGTTGAGAATACTACTCTATACCAACTGTTTCTGTTTCCAGATAGAATTGATATATCACAACAGCATTTTCTGTGTTTATGAAGTAATTTCAGGTTTACTTAGACTCACACTTTTCAAACTTCTTGCCTCAGGAGCCCTTTACCCTTAGAAATTATTGAGAACCCAAAAGCAGTTTTGTTTTTGTGAATATAGTCATGCACCACATAATGACATTTTGGTCGTTGATGGGCCACATATACAATGGTGGTCCCTTAAGGTTATAATACTGTATTTTCACTGTACCTTCTGTATGTTTAGATATGTTTTCTATGTTTAGATATGTTTAGATAAACTGTGTTACAGTTCCTTACAGTATTCAGTACAGTAACATGCCATACAGTTCTGTAGCCTAGGAGCAATAGGCCACACCATATAACCCAGGTATATAGTAGGCTTATACCTTCTAGGTTTGTGTAAATATACTCTGTGATGTTCACGCAATGAGGAAATCAAATAATGATATGTTTCTCAGAACATATTCCTGTCATCAAGCAATGCATGACTGTATTTATCACATAGGAAACTGATAAAGTGGACCAGGCCCAGTGGCTAATGGCTATAATCTCAGCACTTTAGGAGGCAAGGTAGGAGTATCCCTTGAGGCCAGGGGTTCAAGACCAGCCTGGGCAACACAATGAGACCCTGTCTCTAAAAAAAAAAAGAATTGACAAAGTGAAAACATTAACATTTAAAATAATAAGCTCATTACATTATCATTAACATTTGTAATGGAAAATAACTTGCAAAAATATTCAGCAGATCTCTCAAATATCTAGGTTAATAGAAGACAGCTAGATTGTTCATACTGTTCATATATGCGTCAGCATTCAACCTATTGTGGGTTATTTTGCTTAAAGGATATGAAGATAATCTAGTCTCATACAGATAATGTTGTTGGAAAAGGGAGGAATATTTTAATAGCCTTTTAAAAAAGATAACTGAGTTCCAGCAAGGTGGCTCATACCTGTAATCTCAGCACTTTGGGAGGCCGAGGCGAGCAGATGGCTTGAGTTCAGGAGTTTGAGACCAGTCTGGGCAATGTGATAAAACCCTGTCTCTACAAAAAAAATACAAAAATTAAATGAGTGTGGTGGCATGTGCCTGTAGTCCCGGCTACCCACAGCAGCTGAAGTGGCAGGTTCTCTTGAGCCCAGGGAGGTCGAGGTTGCAGTGAGCCATGATTGTGCCATTACACTCCAGCCTGGGTGACAGAGCAAAACTGTTTCAAAAAAAAAAAAAAGTTGGCTGGGTATTCTTACATACTGCATCAAAACAAAAACAACAAATAGTAACTTTTTTTTTTTTTTTTTGAGATGGAGTTTCGCTCTTGTTGCCCAGGCTGGAGTGCAATGGCATGATCTCAGCTCATTGCAACCTCCGCCTCAACCTCCACCTCCCGGGTTCAAGCGATTCTCCTGCCTCAGCCTCCCAAACAAATAGTAACTTCTTAAAAGTTAGTTGTAATCCGAACCACATCAAACTTTTTGTACACTTAACAGGAAAATCCATAGATCTATCTTATATTTGAATGAACCTTTTACCTGCACATGACTGCATAGCATTATGTAATGGTCAGTCCAAAAGATGGTGCACTGAGTTATGGAGATCTTCCAAATATTTACTCACTTTTTATACTGTAGCACTTATATTAATATCACCATGGATCTCATCAAGTCTTTAAAAATTGGGAAGCCAGGAAGCTTACAAAACTCTGATTTTTGCTTAAAACCTCAAATTTTATCTTTGACAACAAATGGTTGTTACCTTGAAGTGACATGCTGATTTTCTCCCTCCAAATACTCACATATAAATATTTTGCCAGTCACTCTTTTAAGTAAAAGTGGCCATGCCATGAAAAAAAAAAAGTTGGTTGAGGTCATAACTCAATATAATTTGCACAAATATATTTCCTTGAGACAACCATTGCACCTCCTTATGCAGGAAATGTGCTTTGTGTGTCTTCCCCCTTTTGTTTTCCAGAATATTAAAAAAGACTTCTACTTAAGGGTCAAAATTTTATTTTTTTAGTTTTTTTTTTAGACAGCATCTTACTCTGTCACCCAGGGTGGAGTGTGGTGGCATGACCTCAGCTCACTGCAACCTCCACCTCCTGGGTTCAAGTGATTCTCGTGCCTCAGCCTCTGGAATAGCTGGGATTACAGGCACAAGTCACATGGTTATGAGTATATTTTTCTATTTTAGCCATTCAAATAGGTATATAATGACATTTCATTGTGATTTAATTTTTTATTCAGTAATAGCTAATGGTATTTGACATCTTTTAGTGTGTTATTGGTCATCTCTCTTTAGTGAAATGTCCTTTTATATCTTCTTATCATTTGCCCATTTTCTAATTGGATTATTTGTTTTTCTACTGCATATTTTCTCCCCATCTGTATCTGTTGTTTCCTTATTCTTATAGGGATATAAGGGATATAAAATATGTCAAATGCCATGATCTATTACAGAATAAAAATTTAAACCACAAATGAAATGTCATTATATACCTATTTAAATGTTTAAAATAGAAAAAATGTTCATAATACCAAATGCTGGCAAGGATGCAGAGAAACTGGGTCTCTCATATACTGGATCTCTCATCTTACAGGGAAGGAGGAAATAACAGACACACATGGGGAGAAAATATGTAAGTTTTTGATAAATTAAAAACTTTAAGAGAACAAAGTTTTTAATGTTCATGAAATCTAATTTATTGATTTTTAACTTTTATGGATTATACTTTGGTATCATACCTAAAAATTCTTTACCTAGTCCTATGTCCTGCAGATTTTTTTCTGTTTTCTTCTACAATTCTTTATAATTTTATGCTTTACATTTAAATCTACTCCATTTAGAGCTGATGTTTATACAAATGGTGTGGTTTAGGCTGACATTATCTTGTTATTGCTTATCGTTCTCCAATTAATCCAGCACCATTTGTTGAAAACACTATCCATCCTGCATTGAGTTTGCTGTTGCAACTTTGTAAAAAATCATTTGAGCATACATATGTGAGTTTCTTTTGAGGTTCTCTGTTCTGCGCCATTGATCTATGTGTCTTATCACTCTGTCACAGGGTGAACCACAAAACTGGGGCTTAGCCCAGAAGGCCAGGTAGGTTCTTTGCTTTGCACAGGAAAGAATTCAAGAGTGAGCTGACAGAGTAAAGTGAAAGCAAGTTTATTAAAAAGTAAAGGAATAAAAGGGTGGCTACCCCATAGGCAGAGTAGCAGTGTGGGCTGCTTGACTGGCTATACACGGTTATTTCTGGATTATATGCTAAACAAGGGATGGATTATTCATGAATTTTCCAGGAAAGGGGTGAGGAGTTCCTGGAACTGAGGGTTTGTCCCCCTTTTAGAGCATGTAGGGTAACTTCTGGATGTAGCCATGGCATTTATAAACAGTCATGGCACTAAAGGGAGTTTCCTTTAGTATGCTAATGTATTATAATTAACATATTAGGAGCAGTGAGGATAGCCAGAGGTAGCTTTGGTCACCATCTTGATTTTGACAGCTTTTGATTGGCTTCTTTATTGCATCCTGTGTTGTTTTTTTTTTTTTCTGTAATACCAAAGTGTTGGGATTATAGTGTGAGCGACTGTGCCCAGCCGCAAATTTTTTTTTTTTTTTTTTGAGACAGTCTCGCTCTGTCGCCCAGGCTGGAGTGCAGTGGTGCGATCTCCGCTCACTGCAAGCTCCGCCTCCCAGGTTCACGCAATTCTCCTGCCTCAGCCTCCCGAGTAGCTGGGACTACAGGTGCCTGCCACTACGCTCGGCTAATTTTTTTGTATTTTTAGTAGAGACGGGGTTTCACCGTGTTAGCCAGGATGGTCTCGATCTCCTGACTCGTGATCTGCCTGCCTCGGTCTCCCAAAGTGCTGGGATTACAGGCGTGAGCCACAGCGCCCGGCTGCCCAGCCGCAAATTTTAAGTTTGGATTTATTTCAAAAGAAATAAATGCGTGAACATTTTTTAAAAAGTACTTTTATTAAGGAAAGAAGCTTAAATTGTGTCTTTTGAAATGTAAACCATGTCTTCAACTGACAATCAGCAAACTGCAGCAGATTATGAAGAAGATTAAGTGGAGCAGAGATGATAGTTTAGCAAAAAAACACCAAAAAAAAAATAATAATAGTTAATTCTGTGGAACTAGTGCCATGGAGCTGAGAGGAGGACTTTCTGAGCTAGTAGGCTTTTACAGAATGTTTTCAGGCTGTGGCATGATAACATTCCATCCAAGTGATTGCCATAAAACAACTTCATAATTCTATAGTCTAGTCTTACCAAAAATAAATGACATAAAATTCTGTCCTTTTATAACGTAATTTTGAATGCATAGGAGTCTCTTACAATATTAGCAAAATTTTACTTCATTTCAAGGTAACATCCTCATTTGCTTTGATCATTCCTCATGGCCTGGTTTTAGGATCCCTTCTCTTCCTGATTTCCATTGCCTGGCCTCAGTTCAGTTTTGTCAATGCCCTAAATTGTTGGCTCCTTAATTGCAGTCCAGTGCTTTAAATTGTTTTCCCATCAAAGCAAAATAATTTGGTACCATTATGTGCATTGTATTAGAAACCACATTTTAATCAAAATTGCTCAAGACTACATGACCACTGACGGCAGTTTCTGTCAATCATAATCCCTAAAATGTTTTTCATAATTTAGGACATTACTTTTAAAACTATTAAATTTCATTGTTTTTAGTTTTGGCCATTGTTCTCACCTATAAGATGTTTTGAATTTTTATTTTGGCACTCAACATATTAGCTACCACTCCCAGATTCATGTGCAGACTAATAAGCAAGGCCTTCACCTTATTGCACAGGACCAAGGTGAGCCCAGGAACAAATCATTAAAGACTATTTTAGACTGGCATTCATCTATTAATCAATAATCTTTGAGTGTAGTTATTAAACTATTACTTTAATATTTATGCTTAAATGTTCTAGTCTCCAGCCCTTGCATAGCATATTGTTTGCAATGATAACAATTCTTAATCTTCTGGCCCATTAAATGTGTTAAAATGTGAAATGTATTTAGTTTGATTTGACTTAGTGAATATACCTTAGGTCCTTTAATTACTATTTAATTTTCTAATTGCTTATAAGTCAGATACTCTAGAATTTTGTCAAACAACATGATTCTCACTGGTAATTCCCAGAGCATGCATTTTTTTTCTTTAGAAAGATAGGTTGGCTGGGTGCAGTGGCTCACACTTGTAATCCCAGTACTTTGAGAGGCTGAGGCGAGTGGATTGCTTGCATCCAGGAGTTCAAGACCAGCCTGGGCAACATGGTGAAACCCTGTCTCTAAAAATGTTTAAATATATATATCACTAAAAGGTGACCACATGTAAAATGTTGTATATGTTTCACTGGTGATAGGTGTATTATTGCAAAAGATCTGGAAGGTTTTTTTTCCTCCTCTTGTTATTTGGGCCATGAATGTTGGGGGACGTTTCTGATAAAAGTATCTCTTTCAACAAAAAATCAGGAGCAGTTTGATCCAGATAGGGTTTCTTAAGTACTGAGTGGCTGGGGGCTTATCAAGGGCCTATGATATCATGAGTATGGGACTCCTCAGTATAAATATGTCTAAATTGAAGTGAAGATTCTGTTCGCAGCCTTGTTTCTTTCATATTTCTCATAAATACCCTGCTGCTTATTTTGTAATATGAGCTAATATCACGATAAGGAAGGCAAGTTGAGGCCAGCTGCAGTGGCTCATGCTTGTAATCCCAGCATTTTGGGAGGCCGAGGTGAGCAGATCGCTTCAGCCTGGGAGTTCAAGACCAGCCTGGGTAACAAAGTGAGACTCCATCTCTACAAGAAGCCCAAAAATTACCTGGGTGTGGTGGCGAGTGTCTATGAACCCAGCTACACAAGGAGGCTTAGGGAGGAAGATTGCTTAAGCCCAGGAGGTTGAGGTTGCAGTGAGCCAAGATCACACCATCGTACTCCAGTCTGGGTGACAGAGTAAGACCCTATCTCAAAAAAAAAAAAAAAAAAAAAAAAAAAAAAAAAAGCAAGTTGATCTGAGTCTTGTGAAATTTATAACATAGGAAAGAATGTATTTATTTATTTTATTATTATTTTTTGAGACAGAGTCTCGCTCTGTCACCCAGGCTGGAGTGTAGTGGTGCAATCTTGGCACTGCAACCTCCACCTTCTGGGCTCAGGCAATTCTCCTGCCTCAGCCTCCTAAGTAGTTGGGATTACAGGTGTGTGCCACCATGCCTGGCTAATTTTTGTAATTTTAGTAGAGATGGGGTTTCACCATGTTGGTCAGGCTGGTCTTGAACTCCTGACCTCAGATGGTCTGCCCACCTTGGCCTCCCAAAGTGCTGGGATTACAGGTGTGAGCCACCACACCCGTCTGAATGTTTGTTTGTTTGCTTATTTATTTTGAGATGGAGTTTTGCTCTTGTTGCCCAGGCTGGAGTGCAGTGGCACGATCCCAGCTCACTGCAACCTCCACCTCCCAGGTTCAAGTGCTTCTCACCTCAGCCTCCCAAGTAGTTGGGATTACAGGCGCCACCACGCCCAACTAATTTGTGTGTGTGTGTGTATATGGTTTTTTTTTGTTTTGTTTTGTTTTTTTTAGTAGAGACAGGGCTTCACCATGTTGGTCAAGATGGTCTCGAACTCCTGACCTCAGGTGGTCCACCTGCCTTAGCCTCCCAAAGTGCTGGGATTATAGGCGTGAGCCACCATGCCCGGCCAATGTCACGAATTTTAAAGTGACAATTTTCATCATCATCATCATAGTTTGATATTCAATCCACCTTGAGTATGTGGCAGGGCTGGGCTATATATCTTGGGTTGTCTGTGAACCCAAACAAACAAATAATAATAACAGTTAATTCTGTGGAACTAGTGCCATGGAGCTGAGAGGAGGACTTTCTGAGCTAGTAGGCTTTTACAGAATGTTTTCAGGCTGTGGCATGATAACATTCCATCCAAGTGATTGCCATAAAACAACTTCATAATTCTATAGTCTAGTCTTACCAAAAATAAATGACATAAAATTCTGTCCTTTTATAACGTAATTTTGAATGCATAGGAGTCTCTTACAATATCAGCAAACAAAATCCTGAGATAAATCCAGAGGCCAGTGATGGTGTGACCAGTTCAAATGCACTGAGCCAAGAGGGAAGATGAAACTACAGTGAACTGGATGGGGGATGGAGACACAAGTCAACAGAAACAGACACAGAGCAGGAAAAGAGGAGATGAAGTATGAGTATGCTGTGGTTTGGGTTTGGCTCAGGCGATGAGTTTGGCTTAGCATGAATAGATCTTGGAAGACAGGTATCCCTTCTGTTCTTTTCAGGCTATCCACAGGTTGGATCTGAAGAATTAATGAGGAAGGTTTTCAGCAGTTTTTGTCATTGTCATGAGGTTTTCACTCTCATCCTTATACTAGGATGAAATTTATCTGGACCTAGAGATATGAATTCATCTGAAGCAGCGAGTTACTTTTATTCATGTATCTTGAGCTTCAATTCACTAGTAACTATGTTATGCCACTCTTCCTTAGAAAAGATGCAAGCTAAGGTTTGTAGCCTGGAGAACCTTACTGCTGAAAAGCCCCTTATTTCCTAGACGGGGTTCTCATAGCTAGTTAGTACTTGTTTTACTGTACTACTCAGTATTGGGTTGAAATACTGCTTTCTCTTGGCCTAATGTGGCATCCTTCTCTCCTGGTTCTCTTCACATTCCTCTCTACTTCTTCTTTGCTGGTTCACCTCCTAAGATTGGGCATGTAAATGTCAGAGTTCTTTAGGGCTCAGTCCTGTCTCTCCCCTTTTACTTTATCTCAAGGTCAAGTATTTTCATCCATCATTGTGCATCAGTGATCACATTCATCCAGGCGTCAAGTTATCATCTTTATGGTAACCAGTCTCAAATTTTCATCCGCATCTGTCCTCTGTATGCCCACCTATTTGTTCAGCAGCACCAATGATCACACATGTGTCTCAAACTCATAACAGCTAAGACCAAACTTATCTTCTCTTCACATCTGGTCTTCATATTCTGAAACTCAGTAACAGTAGTGTCTTTCAGCACTTGCTGAAGCCGAAAGCCTAGGAGTCATCCTTGTCACTTCTGTTTTCCCTGTATTACACATCTAATTCATTAACGAGTCCTGTTGATTTTATTTCTTAAGTCTCTTTTGTCTTTCCTCCTATTCACCTGTCATTCCACTACCCAAAGATATCATCCCTACTTCTGGACTGCGATCAGTATTCCTGAATAGGCTTGTGTTCTCTTTAGTATATATCATCAAATTTCTTACGATTGTTTTGGTTAAAATCATCCAATGATTTCCATTGTTCTCAAGAGAAAAAGAAACAAATGCTCTTAACTTGGCCAACAAACCTACAGGGTCTGCATCTTATATAACATTCCCAGCCTCATTTATCATCACTCTTCATACTAGAGACACGGGCACTATTAGCCATAGATTCTGTTCCTCAAAGTTGCTATGCCCATTCCCACCAGAGGGTCTGCACACATGCTGCTTTCTGAACATAGACCACCACCCTCACCCTCCCTTCTCCATCTAGCTGTAATTTGTTCATCTGAAAGCTCAGTTCTCACCTTACTTGCTCAAGGCAGTCTTGATGACCCAGCTCTCTTGTGGTCCTGCTGTACCCTCCCATAGCACCTGTTCTGCTTCCTAGCATTTAACCCAGTTAAATTAAATAACTTCTTGCCAGTCTCCCCCAGAATGTAAGCTCCATGAGGACACAGCAGCAATGGACTACTCAGTGGGGGAGGCATAGCAATGCCCAGTACACAGTAGGAATCAACTGTGCTTCTGCATCGTCAATTGCCAGAGTCTATATTCCCACCTCTGATGAGGCCTTCCTGTGACGCCCTGGAGGTCCATAGTTTGAAAGTGTTGGAGAATTAACCAATCTCTTTTATCAGCCTCCCCTCCATCAATCCTCGATCAATGCCCAATGGAATTTGATGTATAAACATCCTACCTCTCTGGCCCCTTTTGTGGAATAACTCTGAGGTCTGTATTTTACTGTTTCCCTGTCTCATTTTCCCCTTCTCTACAGCTGTTTGTCCTCTTTCTTTTTTTTTCTTTTCTGTCTTTCCTTTTTTTTTTCTCTCTCTCTCTCGTGTTTTTTACAGGGTCTTGCTCTGTTGCCAGGCTGGAGTACAGTGGCGTGATCATAGCTCACTCTAGCCTCAAATTTCCCAGGCTCAAGTGATCTTCTCACCTCAGCTTCCTGAGTAGCTGGGACTACAGGTGCTTGTCAGCACATCTGGCTAATTTTTGTATTTTTTTGTAGAGGCAGGGCCTCACTTTATTGCCCGGGCTGGTCTCCAACTTCTGGGCTCAAGTGATCCTCCCACCTTGGCCTCCCAAAGTGCTGGGATTACAGGTTTTTTTCTCTTTCCCTCCCTCCCTCCCTCCCTCCCTCCCTTCCTTCCTCTCTCTTTCTTTCTTCTTTCTTTCCTTTTTTTTTTCCTCTCTCAGTCTTTCTCTCACTCTCTCTCACAATCTTGCCTTGTCACCCAGGCTGGAGTGCAGTGGCATGATCATGGCTCACAGCCTCGACTTCTTGGGCTCCAGCAATCCTGAGTCTCTGGGACCACAGGTGCACAACACCACACTCAGTAATTTTTAAGTTTTTTTTTTTTTTTTTTTTTTTGTAGAGGTGGGGCCTCACTGTGTTGTCCAGGCTGGTCTGGAACTCCTGGCCTCAAGTGATTCTCCCTCCTTGGCCTTCCAAAATGCTGGAATTACAGGCATGAGCCACTGTGCTCAGCCCGCTGCAGGTGTTTTCTGTACCTCCAAAATAAATTACTTACACTTGAATCCTTTTCTTAGTGTCTACTTGTTGTGGAACCCAAACCAAGACACACGCTAAGTCAGTCTTGGAGCATGGTGCCTGTCCCAGCAGCATCAGCATTACTTGGGAACTTGTTAGAAAATCAGATTCCCAAGTCCTATCTCAGTCCTCTGAATACAGAAGCTCTGGAACTGAGGTCAGCAATCTTTGTTTTCATAAGGCCTCCATGCGATTCTCATGCAGGCAAGGTTTGAGAACCACTGGAGTAAATGAATGACATTGTATCTTCTGCTCCTAACAGAATACTATCAGTCTTTTTTTTCTCTTGTTCCAAAAATTTCTCTAAAAGGTTAAAATATAAAATCTTCAGAATTTTTCAAGAGTCTTAGATATCTGGGGTACTAACCTTCTTGAAATGATTCACTGCTGTTTATCCTTGTATACATGTCTCTTTTATAGGCTGATTTTTCATCTTGTTAGAATGGCAGTTACTTTAATTTCTTCAAATATTTCCCCCTTTTCTTCCTTATTGGGATCAATTTATAATAATGTTGTTAGAATATCCTCTCTACTAACTTTTTCTTTTTAATATCTCTTGCCTAAGGATCATATTACCTTAGTCTGAACTTGTTGAAATATGACTTTTTTTTTTCACTAATTCATGAGTCTTCCTCCAAAAAGAAATTTTCTTTAAAGAATTGCCTTTCCAATCTGTTAAGACATTAAATTCAGAATTCTTTTCAGGTGTACCTAGTTTTATAATTTCCTTTATCTTAGGAGATACTTATTTCCAACAATGTTACATATTTTCAGTATGTAAATCCCAATATTTCAATATTGCTTCTCTAATGTAATCTCTGTTTATATCTTGTGCTTCTGTAACAAAAGCCAGGACTATCTACCAGTTTAGCGTCTTTGATCAAACTATTAGTGGAGTTTTAAACACAGGAAAACTGACCTCATCAACTTTCTTCCACTACAAAAATGGAGGCAGTCATCTTGTTAATAGGAATCCAGGTCCATAAAGAGAAATGTTTGATAACCTTAGAACTTGAGTGTTACTTTTGAAAACTATAAATCGTGTACCGTTTTGTTCTTTGGAACCTTACCAATTTTTGCACACTACAGAACAAATTTCTTTTTATAGAAATAAAAGGAGTTTTACACTAGTCTCCATTATACACTATACATTAGAGATTATACATTATAATCTAGCTTTAGTCAACTATTTGAAAATTTTCCCATATGTGCTGCACTTACTTTGTTTTTTTTTTTTTTTATTTTCCAAGTACCTCTTCTTTGAATGCCTTTCCCATACCTTGCCTTGCTGACATTCTATTTGTTCACTCTTAAAGCTACAGCTCAACAATATGAATTGAGTGACTGTGCTAGAAATAAAGGCTCTAGTGCTTGAGACATATCAGTAAACAAAACAGACAAAGGCTTCTACCTTCATTGAGCTCATATTCTATTGCAGCCCCAAGCAGAATGTATGATTTCAATAGCACTTTTTTCATGCCTCTATCACAGCATCACCATCAACTTGTGTAAGTCTCTTTCCCAACTAGATCTTCAACATTGGCTGCTCAATAGAATCACATAAGAATCTTTGGAAAAACAACTATATCCCAGGTCCCACCTCCAGAGATTTTGATTTAGTTTGGGGCAGGGCCCAGATGATTCTAATGTACAGCCAGAGTTAAGAACCACTGTGAAAATTTTTTGTTTGCTTTTTACTTGCACGTCCTTCAATTTTTATTTTTTGGTTTAATATCTTTTATTTACTTATTTTTTATTTAGACCAAATATACATATATAATTTACCATCTTTACCATTTTTAAGTATACAGGTTAGTGGTAATAAAATACACTTACATTATTTTTTCCCCTTCATCCTCCCATCTCCCTCTCCTGGCCTCTTGTAACCATTTATCTACTCTCTATCTTCATGAGATCCACTTTTTAAGCTCCCACATATGAGAGAGAACACGCAATATTCATCTTTCTGTGTTTGGTTTATTTAACTTAACATAATGGCCCCTCAGTTCTATCTATGCTGCTAAATGACATAATTTAATTCCTTTTTATGGCTGAATGTTATTCCATGTGTATATGTACCACGTTTTCTTTATTCATTCATCCATTGGTGGGCACTTTGATTCCATATTTTGGCTATTGTGAATAGTGCTGCAATAAACATGGGAGGGCAGATGTCTCTGACATATTCATTTCCTTGATTTATTGATTTCTATACATTGAACCATCCTTGCATCTCTGGGATGAATCTCACTCGATCATGGTGAATGATCTTTTAAATATTGAATTTGGCTTACTAATATTTTGTTGAGGATTTTTGCATCTGTGTTCATCAATTATATTGGCCTATAGTTTCCTTTATTTTGGCTGTGTCCTTGTCTGATTTTTGTACCAGGGTAATGCTGGTATTGTGGAGTTTGGAAGTAGTCTCTGCTCTTCAGTTATTTTGAAGGGTTTGAGTAGGATTGGTATTAGTTCTTTACATATTTGGTAGAATTCAGCAGTGAAGTCATCAGTTCCTGGGCTTTTCTTTGATGGAAGACTTTTAATTACTGCTTTGATCTTGTTACTTGTTATTAGTTTGTTGAAGTTTTCTATTTCTTCTTGGTTCATCCTTGTTAAGTTGTATGTGTCCAGGAATTTATTCATTTCTTCTAGGCTTTTCAATTATTGGCATATAGTTGTTCATCATAGTCTCTAATGATTCTATTTCTGAGGTCTCTTTTTTGTTTCTGATTTTATTTGGGTCTTCTCTCCTTTTTCTTAGTCTAGCTAAAGGTTTGTTGATTTTGCTTATATTTTCAAAAAACAACCCTTTTGTTGATCTTTTGTATTGTCTTTTAGTCTCAATTTCATTTATTTCTGCTCTGATCTTTATTATTTCTTCTACTAATTTTGGGTTTGGTTTGCTCTTGCTTTTCTAGTTCCTTCAGGTGCATTGTTATTTATTTGAAGTCTTTATACTTTTTTGATATAGGCATTTATTGCTGTAATCTTACCTCTTAGTATTACTTTTTCCATAACTCATAGATTTTGGTATGTTGTATTTCCATTTTCATTTGTTTCAAGAAAATTTTTAATGTTCTTCTTAATTTTTTCATTGACCCATTGGTTGTTCAGTAGCATGTTGTTTAATTTCCATGTGTTTGTGTATTTTCCAAGGTTCCTTTTGTTACTGATTTCTAGTTTTATTCCATTGTGGTCAGAAGAGATACTTGGTAATTTTTTTTTTTTAGACCGAGTTTCGCTCTTGTTGCCCAGGCTGGAGTGCAATGGTGTGATCTCGGCTCACTGCAACCTCTGTCTCCCAGGTTCAAGCGATTCTCCTGCCTCAGCCTCCCAAGTAGCTGGGATTACAGGCATGTGCCACCATGCCCAGATAATTTTGTACTTTTAGTAGAGATGGGGTTTCTCCATGTTGGTCAGGCTGGTCTTGAACTCCCAACCTCAAGTGATCCGCCTGCCTCAGCCTCCCAAAGTGCTGGGATTACAGGTGTGAGCCACCATGCCCAGTGATAAAATCTGTATTTTTAAAAAATTTATTGTTTTGTGGCCTAAGATAGGGTTTATTCTGGAGAATGTTCCATGTGCTCATGAAAAAAAAATGTGTATTCTGCAGCAGTTGGGTGAAATGTTCTGTAAACATTAGTTAGGCCTATTAGATCTAGTGTTCAGTTTAACTCCATTGTTTCTTTGGATGATCTGTCCATTACTGAGATTGTGGTATTAAAATCCCCTACTGTTGTTTCATTGCAGTCTATCTCTCCCTTTAGATCTATTTCTGCCTTTTTATTTTTTGGAGACAGGGTCTCGCTCTGTCACCCAGACTGAGTGCAGTAGTGTGATCATAGCTAACTGCAGCTTCAAAATCCTACGCTCAAGTGATCCTCCCACCTCAGCCTCTCAATTTGCTAGGACTACAGGGACATGCCACTATGCCCAGCCCAGGCTGGCCTTGAAATCCTGGCCTCAATCAATCCTCCCGGTCTCAAGCAATCCTCCCGCCTCTGCCTCCCGAAGTGCTAGGATTACAGGCATAAGTCACCATGCCTGGCCCTTCCTTTAGATCTATTAATGAATCTATGAATCCACTAACAACTCTAAATAGATTTATAATTTATTAATCACCCAACCTTTAGATACATTTGAGCCATATTTCTTATTTTTGTGGGATGTTATTACTACACAGATAACATTTGCCACAGGTGTGGCCCCCTTATAGTGTCTAAGGCTCCTAAGGGTTTACTGCCCATGAGTTATCCATCTCTGAGTTAATTTGTGGGCATGTACTGTTGAGACAAGAGAAAACAGGAGCTTTCCTCTCCTCTCTCTTTGCTCTGCTACTAGGTACCAAAAGTCTATTTTTTCACTGGCTTCTTGGGGACATCAGTGTCAGCCAGTTTGCAATCCAGTTTCAAGAGTGAACATGCTGTGAAAAGACCTAGTATTGCTTTAGAATAAGTAATTGTGAAATTGAAAAACTATTAAGGGAAGAGAACACAAATATTGGGTAATAGCAGTGGTTGGTCAAACTAATTCAGAAAGTCCTTATGGTTCAGTATATTTTATTTGGGTAAAAAGGGAGGAGTTCTCTTAAGAATGTTTAAATACATTATTTAAAAAAAATTGAAACAGAGTCCCACTCTATTGCTCAGGCTGGAGTGCAGTGGCTCATTCATAGCTCATGGCAGCCTCAAACTCCTGGGCTCCAGCCATCCTCCCACCTCAGCCTCCCAAGTAGCTGAGACTACAGGAATGTGCTACTATGCCTGGCCAATTTTTAAAGTTTGTAGTAGAGACAGGGTCTTACTCTGCTGCCTAGGCTGGTCTCAAACTCCTGGGCTCAAGTGATCTTCCTGCCTCGGCCTCCCAAAGCACTGGGATTGCAGGTGTGAGCCACTGTGCCTGGCATAAATACATTCTTTTTTTTTTTTTTTTTTTTTTTTGAGACGGAGTCTCGCTCTGTCACCCAGGCTGGAGTGCAGTGGTGTGATCTCGGCTCACTGCAAGCTCCGCCTCCCGGGTTCACGCCATTCTCCTGCCTCAGTCTCTCCGAGTAGCTGGGACTACAGGCGCCCGCCACCACGCCCGGCTATTTTTTTTTTTTTTTTTGTATTTTTAGTAGAGACTGGGTTTCACCGTGGTCTCGATCTCCCGACCTCGTGATCCGCCCGCCTCGGCCTCCCAAAGTGCTGGGATTACGAGCGTGAGCCACCGCGCCCGGCCATAAATACATTCTTAAAAGCACCTGGAGTGCTGTTTGGGCTGGCAAAGCTCTGGGGATCAAGTCCCAGAATGATGTGTGCACTTCCTCACCAAAATAGTGCTGCTTTTCCTTCTGTCTGCGATGTCTAACCTGTCTCCAACCTTGGCCCTCTGACCTGCAGGCTTAAGCTTCAGCCTGGACTCTTCTGTGAAGGCATTGCTGACCCCTTCAGAGAGATTCTAGAGTGATTTCCCAGGCCCCCAATGTACAGTGGTCCACCTGCATTATTTGCAATTGCCACATGGCCCCACATGTCACCTCATAAGGCTGGGAACTCCCAAAGGCAGTGGCTAATAGGTGCTCAATAAATGCTTGGGAAAGGAATTTGTTGTTGCTTTTCGGATACTGGGACTTTAAAATAAATATTACAAAGTATTTTGGGAGAAAAATATAATCGTGTCTACTAGAGTTCAAAGCAATGTGCAACTCTGCCATAATTTTAAGCTCTTGGTATACTTGTTATCCTGAATGATGTCAGGTATTGTAATCCAGTTTCGTGAATCTACGACAGGACAACTAGCAGCTCTGGGGGAAGGAAGCACAAAATGCAGAAAGCAAAAGGAATCGCATCGAATTACAAGTATAGCTAGAGGCAAGCGGCACATTGAAGAGGCTGCTTAAAACACACACTTGGGACAGCCACAAGGTGGCAGCTTAGAACCGTGACATTACGCATCAACCATTCAAAGACCGAACAGCGCGGAATATGGCAGGCTGGAGAGTGGAGAGCGGTTTTATTGGGGGCAATTAGAACCGGGAAAGGAGAAAGAGACCGTGATTTATTGTACCTGGTACGCACATCTTTATAATTTTGTTTGCCCTAGAAAAAAAGCACAGGCACACACACTTAAACGCATATACACAGCAAAGACTCATCAATTTCACTCTTAAGGAGTGTTAACCCCAGAATGAGTCTCCTGTGCAATCGCGAGCTGGCTGTTTCCTGAGGTGGCCTCACGTCCTTCGTACCTTTTATGGCTTGCTTTTGTAGGCTGTTTAAGAACTTTTTTTTTTTTGAGACGGAGTCTCGCTCTGTTGCTCCTGCTTCAGCCTCTCCGAGTAGCTGGGATTACAGGCACACGCCACCATGCCCGGCTAATTTTTGTAATTTTTTTTTGGTAGAGACGGGGTTTCACCATGTTTGCCAGGCTGGTCTCACTCAACTCCTGACCTCAGGTGATCCGCCCATCTCGGCCTTCCAAAGTGCTGGGATTACAGGCGTGAACTACGGCGCCCGGCCAGGACTTCTTAAGAGTACTTTTACTTTCATTGGGGTTCATGTAACATATTTACTTTAGAACCTCACTGTTATGAATTGCTACTCTACTCTGCTTATAAAAATATACATATAGAAATCCATATATTATAGACTATATACATCTATATTATATGTTATAATAATATGTAGCATTAATTGATGAATCAGGAAACCAGTGCTTTCTACTATGCCTTTGAAATAGTGGGTGCTCAATATATGTCTGCTGAACTGAAGGGAAACAGAATACATATTTCGGAAAATGGAAGGTGTGGACACAGTAGCAGAGGAATATTTCAACACAGTGTAGAGGATCATAAATGGGCAAAAGGGAGAAGAGAATGTCTACCTCTCTGCCACTTCTCAGAGCAAAACTGCTGTACCCAGGGGTCCATGAAACTCAAGGTCCCGTTCCCTAGTTTTTTGTTTTTTTTGTTTGTTTTGAGACAGAGTCTCTGTCGCCCAGGTTGGAGGGCAATGGCATGATCTCTGCTCACTGCAACCTCCGCCTCCCATGTTCAAGCCATTCTCCTGCCTCAGCCTCCCAAGTAGCTGGGATTACAAGCGCGAGCCACCAAACCCAGTTAATTTTTTTTTTTTTTTTTTTTTTTTTTTGAGACTGAGACTCACTCTATCGCCCAGGCTGGAGTGCAGTGGCTTGATCTGGCTTACTGCAACCTCCACTTCCTGGGTTCAAGTGATTCTCATGCCTCAGTCTCCCGCGCAGCTGGGACTACAGGCGTGTGCCACCACGCCTGGCTAATTTTTGTATTGAGATGGGGTTTCACCATGTTGGCCAGTCTGATCTCGAACTCCTGACCTCAGGTGATCCACCTGCCTTGGCTTTCCAAAGTGCTGGGATTGCAGGTGCGAGCCACCATGTCTGGCTCTAATTTTTGTATTTTTATTTTTATTATTTTGAGACAGAGTCTCACTCTGTTGCCCAAGCTGGAGTGCAGTGGCGTGATCTCAGCTCACTGCAACCTCCGCCTCCCAGGTTCAAGCAATTCTCCTGCCTCAGCCTCCCGAGTAGCTGGGATTACAGGCACCCTTCCACCATGCCAGGCTAATTTTTAAAATTTTTTTTAGTAGAGACGGGGTTTCACCATGTTGGCCAGGCTGGTCTTGAACCCCTGACCTCAGGTGATCCACCTGCTTCGGCCTTTCAAAGTGCTGGGATTACAGGTGTGAGCCACCATGCCCAGCCCCCTTCCTTGTTTTGATCCATACTATCATCATGTCTACATGTCCTTCTAGTGATTTGAACAGCAGCCTTTATAACATAATCATGAAACTTTAGATTTCTAGAAGGCAAATGACATAAGAGTCAACGCCTTGTCTGAATGATCATATTTCTATGCCTTGCCCAGAG
Source organism: Nomascus leucogenys (assembly GCF_006542625.1). Classification (NCBI taxonomy): domain Eukaryota; kingdom Metazoa; phylum Chordata; class Mammalia; order Primates; family Hylobatidae; genus Nomascus; species Nomascus leucogenys. The sequence goes on along the minus strand of NC_044384.1, from coordinate 47,623,378 downwards.
TAGGCATTTAATAAAGATTGGTTATAAATTTAACTTATCCAATAAGAAGTCCAAAAGCTAAGCATTGAACCACATGAACGTGGGAAATTACTGAATTAAAAGGAAATGTTATTTACAATAAACCATATAGATAGATACTAACTAAAACATAGCTTTTGTTAAACTTCCAACAAATCAAAATGATATTTTAGTAAAATCATATTTTCTCAGACCAGCAGTAGCATAAAAACTATGGATATAGGGCAAAGGGTATGGTATCATCCTGTCTCCAGGAACTTATAACTTACTGGAAAACGATAACATATCTCTAAATGTACTTTCAACAACATATGGGAAAATAAGTGCTATAGATGCTCAGAGGAGGGAGGAAGGCTTCATAGAAGGGATTAGCATTGGCCTGGACTTTGGAAGGTGAATCATAACTATATAATAACAGGAGGGGGAAGCATTCTTGGGGCAGAGGCTCAGGAAGGTGTGTTCAGGTGATGGTGAGTAGAACAGGGTGCCCAGAACAGAAGTTCAGGAGGGTGTGGCACGGGGAGATAAGACTGAGATGCAGAGGGGCCAGATCATGAGGATGCCTGGGAGTCTGTCCTCAGAGAGTCTGTCCTTTACCCCAGAGGCACTGCAGGGCTTTGAACAGGGTAATGACCTGGTGGAGGCTAAACTTTTGAAAGATTATGCAGGATATATTGATATGGGTATAATTAGAGACTTAGATGTTATTTTGTTTTATAAAAGTCATCCAGACAAGCTGGGCACAGAGTGGCTCATATCTGCAATCCCAGCACTTTGGGAGGCCAAGGCAGAAGGATCACTTGAGATTAGGAGTTTGAGACCAGTTTGGGCAACATAGTGAGAGACTGTCTCTACAAAAAAAAAAAATCAAAATAAAAAAAATTTACCAGGCACAATGGTGTGCTTGTAGTTCTGGCTACTGGGGAGGCTGAGGTGGGAGGATCACTTGAGCCCTGATCACAGCTGCAGTGAGCCATAATTATGCCACTGCACTCCAGCCTGCCTCACACAGCAAGACCCTGTCTTGAAACAAACAAACAAACAAACAAAAACCAAAAAAAGTCATAAAGTACAACCTGTAGCTATTGTACATATATAAATATTCAAACATATGATAGCCAGTAGGTTTATCATGTAATTATAATTGGATGACAAAATAAATTTGAGAACCACATGCTATTTTAAATATATTAATTTTTATTAGTTGAAAAGGTTTTAAAGGTATACAGTATTTGAGAACATGACAAAAACAAATCTCATGAAATATCTTTCATTTTCAGTTTAAATATTTTTTATGAACAAAGTACAAATAATGGTCCACATTTCTTATAAATAGACTAAATTTTAAAGCTGTAGCTGGGCAGGTATAAATATTCTTACCAGGGCCAATTTCAAGCCACTGATGTGACATCACTGAATGGGGAGAAGAGAGAAGATGCTGATAGCTCTCTCAGGCCAGTACTAGCCAGCTCCAGCCCACCACTGTGAATACCTCTTAACGGTCTTGTTTCTCTGGTCAAATCCTAATAAACCTATTTTTCCCCCACATCTCTTAGCACCTTCTCCCATGGTCTATATTTTAGTTATCTGTGTCCTACTGTGAAATGTAAATTCTATCAAGGCAGGGATTTTGGCCTGTTTTGCTGTATCCTTGGCTCTCAGAACATATTTTTTTTTGCCCTTTTATATAATCATAAAATTAAGTTTATCAAGTAAATTTGATCTCAAAAAAATAAGTGAGTAGCTCCTTTATGGTAGCTTCTATATATGTTAAAATTGTTTATTATATTTATTTATTTTTTGAGACAGAGTCTCTTTCTCTCACCCAGGCTGGAGTGCAATAGCGCCATCTCAGGTCACTGCAACTCCTGCCTCCTCGGTTCAAGCAATTCTCATGCCTCGGCCTCCCAAGTAGCTGGGATTACAGGTGTGTGCCACTGGCTAATTTTGTATTTTTAGTAAGGATGGGATTTCACCATGTTGGCCAGGCTGGTTTCAAACTCCTGGCCTCAACTGATCCACCCATGTCGGCCTCCCAAAGTGTTGGGATTACAGGCATGAGCCACTGTGCTCAGCCGGAATTTTTTTTTTTTTTTTTTTTTTTAATACCAATGTAGCTATTTTAACTCTGCTTCCCTAGTTTCTTGTATGGAAAGAAGCCTTTTCTGTACATTTATATCTTATCAGAACAGATCTTGGTGCTTAATAGCCATTCCACATACATTTACTGAGTGAATGAATGTAGTGTGGGAGGACGTGGCAAGAATAGAACCCTGGGTCTGGCAGAGGAAGAACCTGAGGAAGAATTCTTGGAGCTTTGTCAAGGCGTGACCTGGTTTGGTTTAGTTCAGCAAATATTTGTTGAGTACCTATCATATGTCAGGTATCTTGCTAGCTACTGAGATCATAAAAAGAATATGGTATGTTCGCCAATCTGGCTGAATTCAGCAAGGTTCGAGAAAAAGGGAGAGAGGTTTCAGGGTAAACAGGACATAAAGAGTTTCTAAAATGAAGAAATATTCAATAGAGCCAAAGTCAGCATAATGAATGATTAAGAAAGAGATTGAGAAGTATCTTCTTTACAGAGCAACTGGAAAAGTTACAGCAGATTTTCTCCAAGACGCTACTTTCTCTGATGTTATATTCTCAAATACTTTGGCCATGTTCTGTTGTAGCCATCTTGATGTAATTAATTTCCCAACAGCCATCCCTTTTGGCCTTTTGGCAGTGGGATCTTGATTTTTTGCGGTGGTTGTTGTTTTTGTTTTGTTTTTGAGACGGAATCTCACTCTGTTACCCAGGCTAGAGTTCAGTGCTATGATCTCGGCTCACTGCAACCTCCACCTCCAGGGTTCAAGCAATTCTCCTGCCTCAGCCCCCAGAGTAGCTGGGATTACAGGTGCGCACCACCACACCCAGCTAATTTTTATATTTTTAGTGGAGATGGGGTTTCACCATGTTGGCCAGGCTAATCTTGAACCCCTGACCTCAAGTGATGCGCCTGCCTTGGCCTCCCAAATTGCTGGGATTACAGATGTGTGTCCCGCACCCAGCCGGGCAGTGGGATCTTAAAGGATAGGGCTGTTAAAAACTTGTACCCTTGGCATGGGCAAGGACTTCATGTGTAAAACACCAAAAGCAATGGCAACAAAAGCCAAAATTGACAAATGGGATCTAATTAAACTAAAGAGCTTCTCCACAGCAAAAGAAACTACCATCAGAGTGAACAGACAGCCTACAGAATGGGAGAAAATTTTTGCAATCTACTCATCTGACAAAGGGCTAATATCCAGAATCTACAAAGAACACAAACAAATTTACAAGAAAAAACAAACAACTCCATCAACAAGTGGGTGAAGGATATGAACAGACACTTCTCAAAAGACGATATTTATGCAGCCAACAGACACATGAAAAAATGCTCATCATAACTGGCCATCAAAGAAATGCAAATCAAAACCACAATGAGATACCATCTCACACCAGTTAGAATGGCAATCATTAAAAAGTCAGGAAACAACAGGTGCTGGAGAGGATGTGGAGAAATAGGAACACTTTTACACTGTTGGTGGGACTGTAAACTAGTTCAACCATTGTGGAAGTCAGTGTGGCAATTCCTCAAGGATCTAGAACTAGAAATACCATTTGACCCAGCCATCTCATTGCTGGGTATATACCCAAAAGATTATAAATCATGCTGCTATAAAGACACATGCACACGTATGTTTATTGCAGCATTATTCACAACAGCAAAGACCTGGAACCAACCCAAATGTCCATCAATGATAGACTGGATTCAGAAAATGTGGCACATATACACCATGGAATACTATGCAGCCATAAAAAAGGATGAGTTCATGTCCTTTGTAGGGACATGGATGAAGCTGGAAACCATCATTCTCAGCAAACTATTGCAAGGACAAAAAACCAAACACTGCATGTTCTCACTCATAGGTGGGAATTGAACAATGAGAACACTTGGACACAGGAAGGGGAACATCATACACTGGGGCCTGGTATGGGGTGGGGGGAGAGGGGAGGGATAGCATTAGGAGATATACCTAATGTAAATGACGAGTTAATGGGTGCAGCACACCAACATGGCACATGGATACATATGTAACAAACCTGCACATTGTGCACATGTACCCTAAAACTTAAAGTATAATAATAAAAAAAAAGAAACCAAAAAAAAAAGAAACAAAAAAACTTGTACCCTTGTTGACCAGGTCAGTGCTCAGCACTTGAAGCACACAGCACCACGTTTGATCAACAATTAAATTACAAAGAGATTTAAAACATTTTAGACATCCCAGCCATTTGTTTCAGGCTTTTCTTAGTTTGTCCCCATTGTTTTTCATGGAAACTTGTCAGAAATTAAAATATTATAATACCAACTGTATCCTTCAGTTCTCCAAAATTCTGATTTTGGAACCAGAAATAAATATTGAGTCACAGTTTATAATGAGACAAGTCACATTTTGGATTAAGGGAAGGTTGATTTGAGGCCCAAATAAACCTTTAGTTGGGAAATGCCACTGTATAATTGATAACTAGCCTAGATTTCTTTTATTTATTTATTTTCTTAGAAGGTTGTGTTTTACAGGATCGCTAATCCTGAAAGGTCCTTTTTTTTTTTTTTTTCCCCTCTCAGAAAGAAACATTTAATAGGGACTTATGAATAGAAGTCATGTCTCAGGTAGACGTGAGACCAATCCTGGAACTTTGATTACTATGCCCACCATTCACTAAATTATGCTCTTCTGGTCTAAGAAAAATGTCATCTGACTGGAGATTCCTCCTCTGACCACATCGTATAAAACAGCTCCCCTCCTCAGCCTTGCTACCTACTTTCCTTGAGTTCTATTTCTTCCCCGCACTTACGACTCCCTGACATTGTGTTCCGTGGTAATTGGCAATTGTCTTCTCTCCCATGGGAATGTAAGCTCCACGAGGGCAGGGGCTTTGACTGTTTAGTTTAATGCCTCATCCCCAGGACTGAGAACAACACCGGCATAAAACAGGTAAAGGAAATAAGTTAAATGGATTATGAGCTTTCTAGAGCAATAAGTTGATTTGTCCTTTTTATTAGGCATATTATCCTTTTAGAATCAGTTTCCAAAAACTGGTAAAGACAAGAACATGAGTGCTGAGTATGAGGCCTGCTTAGTGCATGACACTAGCCCATTCCCCAAGTTAGCCCCTTTCTCCTTTTCGTAAAGTTAAATAGATGGGTCTTGGCTGTGCCCCAACTCTTCCCTGCCCCACTCCTCCCCACTCTCCGCAGGCCTCCCTCTCGTCTTCTCCTCTCCCCTGTCTCCACTGGCTCCTGCTTTGCTGCCAGCATGCCAAGGCTAGGTCTAAGCTTTGTTAGAACCTGCTGCTCCCTTAGTTACCACCCTACCTTTCTCCTTCCTCTCACCACCCAAATCCTAAATCGTGAGGATAGTGCTGACAACTCTCTTTTCTTTCCATCAATTCCTCCCTGAAACTTCTACAATCTGGCTCCTATTCCTAGATATTTCTGGAACCTCCTTCTTATGTAACTATCCTAAATGGTCTCTGCATCCCATCTACGTTAGTCTGTTCTTATGCTGCTATAAAGAACTGCCCGAGACTGGGCAATTTATAAAGGAAAGAAGTTGAATTGACTTACAGTTCCAGAGGGCTGGGGAGGCCTCAGGAAACTTACAATCATAGCAGAAAGGGAAGCAAACACGTCCTTTTTCACGCGGCAGCAGGAGAGAGAAATGAGTACCTAGTGAAGGGGGAAGCCCCTTATATAACCATCAGCTCTTGTGCGAACTCACTGACTATTATGAGAACAAGATTGGGGAAACTGCCCCCATGATTCAATTATCTCCACCTGGTCCCTCCCACAGCACGTGGGGAATTACGGGAACTACAATTCAAGATGAGATTTGGGTGGGGGCACAGCCAAACCATATCACTATCTTAACCTTTTGGAACCCACTTGCTAAACAGGCAGCAGAGTAATCAACCTAAAAGGAACACCTGATCATGAGAGTTTCCTACTTAAAAACTGCAGAGGCTTCCCATCTTTTTTAGGATCAAGTTCAAGCCTCTTTCGAATGGCATCCTCAGCTGACATGGCTGGCTCCTGACCGCTCTGTCCCCCTCATTTCTCAACATTTCTCTGCTGGGCATTGATTGGACTCTTTGTCTGAATCCATTGTTTCATTCATACACGCAGCAACTCTTTCTTTACTGTAATTCCTTTGCTCTGGGTGCCCTCTGTCTAAAATGTCTGAATTTCTTTTCTCATCTCCATCCAGCTTACTCCAGCTGATGGTTTAATACCCTGGTCTTTTAATTTTTTTGAAATAATGAAGGATCTAGCTGTCCCAGTGTCATCTGTTGACAACCCATCATTTCTCTACTGATTTTCAGTGTCACCTCCAGCATGTGGTAGATTCTTACATTTGGGTCTGGTTTGGGGCCTTATATTATTTAATATTCTATCAATATATCCATTCCTGTTTTGTTACTATTTTTATTATTATAAATTTCAAATGACTTTTAATATTAATGTGAGGGAAGGCAAGCCTCTTCACCTTTTTCCTACATAGCTACTAATATCCACCACCCCATCTGTCAAGTTTTTTCTTTCTTTTTTGAGACTTTTTTTCAATTTTTTTCTTTTTTTTTTTTTTTTCTGAGTCTCACTCTGTTGCCCAGGCTGGAGTGCAGTGGCATGATCTCAGTTCACTGCAACCTCCACTTCCCAGGTTCAAGTGATTCTTGTGCCTCAGCCTCTCGAGTAGCTGGGATTACAGGCACACACCACCATGCCTGGCTAATTTTTATATTTTTAGTGGAGACAGGGTTTCACCATGTTGGCCAAGCTGCTCTCGAAATCCTGGCCTCAAGTGATCCACCTGCCTTGGCCTCCTAGAGTACTGGGATTACAGATGTGAGCCACTGTGCCTAGCCATAGCAGTCAATTCTTTTTTCAAATTTTCTTGACTATTTTCAGATGCTTACTTTTCCAAGTGAGTGCTAGAATCTCCTTTTTCACATTTCTCCTTCTTCAAAACAAAAAAGGGATTTAGATTGAAACTACTATAATTATAAATAATTTTAGAAAGTATCATTTTATTGTTATAAAGTCAGAAAGAGGAAAATGGAGGAGCTAGCAATTGTTCACCTATAATTTGCGTGGTCCTTAACATTAATTTGTTCTGTGCATTGGTTTTTGATAAGGTAAAATTGTTGATAAAATGATGTATTATCAAGAAAATTTGTCCAAGACTTAAAAATTGGCTAAACAGAATGCACGGTAACCTTTCAGTGGAGTTCTGTGCACTGTCCAGAGAATGTTATCTGATTTTATAGGGATGTGTACCTTTGATTGTCTCCTAATGACTAGGGCAGAATTGAACTTGCAGGAAACTGGTAGTCATGGCAAACAATTCTTGTCAACAGAAATGCAAATGCTTTGTCCGGTAGACATATAATTGATTTCTGCCGTGTAGAAAGATAACCCCAAATGCTACATTTCATTTTCTTACGTAATATTAATAAGTTTTACAACCATTAGCATATGCATTTCAGCATTCCTAATTCCCTCTCTATACATGACTGTTGTTCAAATTTTCTCTTAAACTGGTTCTTACATCTTACTGGTTTCCTTCTTGATTAACTGAATACAATCTTTGACATACATACATTTTATTTTTGCATGAGGGTCATAATATGAGCTTCTAAAATATTATATTGTAATAGTATTGTACCTTAACAAACTATGTGAGAAATGTGATTAAACCAAATTCCTTTGCCTACACTCTTTAAAGGAATTCCTCTAGAAATGTAATATATGCTTATAAAGCAATTCAACTGTACAGAAGCCACCATGCTTAGAGTTACATTTCCAAAAGAACATATTGCCTAACCCCTTATTTGAAAACAAGAACAATAGACATGCTAAACTTCTCAGACAATTTAATCATAAACAGATAAAATTTATGACAACGTTGCCTAAATAGGGAAAGTCCTTTGGGAAGCAAATTGAAAGATTTATGCTCAGTAGGAGTATTTTATAGAAAAAGAGGATATTTATATAATCCTTGTTAGATTAAATACAGAAATTTTACAAGTTGGTCAAAAGCATCTAACAGTAACACAGGGGGCAGGGAACTAGATTCCCATAACAAATCTTAGTCCTATTAAACCTCCTCAGGGCTGGGCGCAGTGGCTCACACCCGTAATCCCAGCACTTTGGGAGGCCGAGGCGGGTGGATCACCTGTCAGGAGTTTGAGACCAGCCTGGCCAACATGGTGAAACCCTGTCTCTACTAAAACCACACACACACACACACACACACACACACGAAAAAATAGCTAAGCGTGGTGGCAGGTGCCTATAATCCCAGCTACTCGGGACGCTGAGGCAGGAGAATCACTTGAATCCGGGAGGCAGAGGTTGCAGTGAGCCGAGATCACACCACTGTACTCCAGCCTAGGCAAAAGAGTGAGACTTGGTCTCAAACAAACAAACAAACAAACAAATAAACCTCCTTAGAAAATGACTTACGAGTTTTATCAGGAATGCTAATTTCTTCCCAGGAAGAAGTTCTTTCTAAGTCTAGGCTTTGGGACAATTTTGTTTGCACAAATCTTACATTTTAGTGTAAGCGTGAGGAAGAACATTAACGTTTTGATTTTCCCTATCTTTGGTGCCTTTAAATAAATGTATCAAATTTCAAATATTTTTCAAATTTTTTTTCTTCTTTTCTTTTAATTTTTAGTTTTTGATATGTAGAGATGGGATCTCGCTGTGTTCCCCAGACTGGTCTTGAACTCCTGGGCTCAAGCGATCTTCCCACCTCGGCCTCCCGAAGTGCTGGGATTACAGGAACGAGCTACCATGCCCGGCTTTTTTCACTAAACTGGGTCTTCTTTACTTTTCTCAGAAAGTGAAATGCCCAGGAGAGGGCAGTGAGGCTGAAAGTGAGGGCTTAGAGAGAGCAGCGGGAGGATTGGGAAGCCCATGGTAGGAAGGGGAAAGGGATGTCAGTGCTGGAAATCTTCCCAAGTCCTAAACTCTGAGACTGTGCTCCTCACGGGAGCCAAGAGGACAAGTCACAACTTATAGTGGTCATGGTTTTGCAACCTAGGAAGACTTAACCCCCTTCCCATCTTGTTTTGAAGCCCACCCTACACCCCGTCAAACATATTAAGACGCAGACATTCCACAACACATAGATTCTTCTTTCCATAAAATATTGGGCATATTTTTATAATTCTGCCTCTGAAAATATTTGGCTATGAGTAACTTTTAATCTTTTATAGCCTTTCTTCATAAACATGTTTACTTGAGGCTTCTTGCAAAGTGAGAAAATCTGACATTTTTTTTTAATGCAAAAATATTTATGAATATCAAATTTAATGACAGATGAGTTTGACATATTATTTGGTAGCATGTTTAATTAGACATTTATTGATTTCACATCTGTAGCTTTATTTTTAGGTAGGAGCAAATAATTTTCCCCCTAGGTCTGTCTCAAGCATGTTTGTAGACAGCATTGTTCAAGCTCATTGGCCCTGGGCCCTGTTTCTATGGTTCCTAATGGATAAAACAGCTTGCTGACAGTCCTCTGACTTGGTGGTTTGGGCTGCTTCCTGGAAATGTCATGAAAAAACTGCCTATCCCTTCATGAGAATTCAGGGCAATGTCTATGCAGGGACAGCGGGGACAATTGAAAGAGGCAGCTCCCATTCTAACATTTTTGAGCCATGGACTTGTTAGTCTAATGAAGCTCATGGATTCCTCCTCAGAATAATGTTTTAAATGTGCAAAATAAAATATACATAGGATTACAAAGGAAATCAATTCTTATTGAGATACTGTTAGGAAAAAGAATAAATTTATGATATAGTAATACACACGTTTCTTTTTTTAAGCTATTAAATGACAAGATCTAGCTGTGGGCCTAAGAACTATAGTAATTTCAAAGTAGCAATGAGTACAAATGATATTTTGAGATCTAGGACCTTAATGTGATCTGATATGAAAATATTTGATGTTTCTATTGATGACAAAGTCATAGGTACTTATACCATGACTATGACTTGTTGCCTATTTTCTTTTTAAAATTTCTATTTATGTATCTATGTATCTATTATCTATCTATTATCTATCTATCTATCTATCTATCTATCTATCTGTCTATCTATCTATCTATCTATTTTTAAAGCCTACAGCACCCAATATTCCCAGGCTAGCTCTCATCCAAATACTAACTGGGACTGACCCTTTTTAGCTTTTGAAATCCAACAAGATTGGGTGGATTCAGGGTGGTAAGGATGTAGATGTCTATTTTCACAATGGAGAGAAATGCCACATTTTAATTACAAGCTAATGAAATTAAGGTGTAATTATTTTTTTCTTTCTCAGTCTCAGAACCTGTGATTTCTATCCACGGCTGTGGGCCCCAAATTAAGATCAATGGAGGTGAAGAATGCCCCCACGTTACTGAATTATTATGGCGAGAGGATTATAGATACCACACGACTCTCTAGCCTCAGAGATCCTGAAGCAGAGTCTATGGATCTCTCATCCCTCAAAGACACTGTCTCGAATTCTCCTGATGTAGTATCAGTGGAACAAAAAGTAAGTGGCTTCGCTGACACAGAGTGTTAGAAATTTTCACAGGATTTCTAATCTCCTGTTCTAGGCCGAGATTGTGACTCTCAAGTCTGCTTTCTATTCTCTCACCAAATGGCCCCCAGAAAGTTCTCCTGAGCCATACTACCTTGGAAGCTTTTAATTTCATTCTAAAATTTATGTACTTTAAAGTTCATACTTCACAGCAAACCACCCACTGATCCACTTTGCCATCCATCCATCCATCCATCCACCCACCCATCTACCCATCTACCCATCCACTCATCCATCCATCCATCCATCCACCCATTCACTCATATATCCATCCATCCATCCATCCATCCATCCATCCATCCATCCATCCACCCAACCATCCACCCATCTACCCATCCACTCATTCATCCATCCACCCATCTACCCATCCATTCATCCATCCATCCATCCACCCATCCACCCATTCATTCATCCACTCATCCATCCATCCATCCACCCATCCATCCACTCATCCATCCATCCATCCATCCATCCATCCATCCATCCATTTAGTAATGAGCCCATGCAATGAAGGTATGAATGTGTAACTTACCTCCCTTTTCAAATTCTCCCCTTGTTCATAACCTCATAGTGAGAAATATCTACATTAGTGCAAAGGATTATGTATGATAAAGCCATCCTCAGATGATTCTAGCATAATTGAAGCAAATCAAGTCATTGCACTATGCAGTTTTTGGGCCACTTTGTGAAAACTGGTGGTTATTCTTGGCTTCTGGTCCTCAGATCTGAAATGTCCCACATGTAAGTGTGGTCATGATTTCCAAGCTTGTTCATTATTTCTCTTTGTTTTTCTTCTTTCCTCTCTCAGATGAAGATAGAACAGCAGCTTGTACTTCCTGTCTATTTTGTCATAAAAAAATGATAACCTAATATTCTGCGTCTGTATGGTGGTGTTCTTTCGTGTTCTGGGCCCTAGCATACCCCTTCAGAGCTCTCATCTGATAGCTGACTCCATGGAAACACTTACCTGTGGCTTAAATTAAGACATCTGAACTGGGAAGCAAATGTTTTTCTTTCCCCTTTACTCTAACCAAAACCTGCAATGAGTCACATCTCACCCACTCCATGCTCACCTGGCCCTTCTGGCCACATGGAGCAAAGTCAACAATCAAGGCCCACCACATGCAGCAGCTGTCAAAGCAGAAGTCCTCAGTCATTGAACAGCTGAGTATTATCATATCACAGTGCATATGTAGGGGAAGCAGCTTCTTCTCACCACTATGGTGGGGATCTGAAAACCCAGTACACGTGACAATCTCGCCTTGACCCGCTTCTCCATCCAAGGGCAGAGTTTGCAGTTCAGAATGGTGCAGCTCCCTCTCTCCCTCTCAGCCCGTCAGGCCCTTTGGTGACTCAGTAAACCTTGCCAAAACTAGGCTCTCTGTTCTCTTCTCTACTTGGACTGACCCAAGAGTCCATCCTCCCTTTTAAATTGGCTTCCGAGGTCCAGACATAGACTATGAGCAAGTATTTCACTGCTTGACCTTAGCACTTGGTGGATACCTTTCTTATAACTGATCAGACGAAGCCCTTACAGTCTATTTAAATGCTTGTGCCCCCTGTAAACTATTTAAAAGCAGGGATCATGTCAATTGTTTCTATGTCCCCAGTCTCTAGCACAACACCAGGATGTGGTTCTCCATAAATATTTTGAATGAATGCATGAATATGTTAATTAAAGAACACTTTAGTTTTCTCTAATAGTTCCCTTTTGCATGAACTTCCTTACATACATGTCTCTGGTCCATATTGTAGTGTTTGGTCTAATTTTCAGGCACTTACTTTACATATATAATTTTTAATATGCTAATCCTGTCCTTTTATTACTTCTATTTTATACATAAGAAAGTTGCCGGGCACGGTGGCTCACACTTGTAATCCCAGCACTTTGGGAGGCCGAGGCGGGCGGATCACGAGGTCAGGAGATTGAGACCACGGTGAAACCCCGTCTCTACTAAAAATACAAAAAATTAGCCGGGAGTGGTGGCGGGCGCCTGTAGTCCCAGCTACTCGGAGAGGCTGAGGCAGGAGAATGGCGTGAACCCGGGAGGCGGAGCTTGCAGTGAGCCAAGATTGCGCCACTGCACTCCAGCCTGGGCGACAGAGCGAGACTCTTGTCTCAAAAAAAAAAAAAAAAAAAAAAAGAAAGTTGAGGCTGGGCACAGTGGCTTAGGCCTATAATCCCAGCACTTTGGGAGGCCGAGGTGGGAGGATTGCTTGAGCACAGGAATTCAAGACCAGCTTGGGCAATATAGGGAGACCCCATCTATACAGAAGGAAAAAAGTTGAGGCTCAAGGAGTTTAACTTTCTTACGCTCAGGTAGCTAATGCAAAGCTGAACTTCTCAGCTAAGGGTTCAAACCCCAGTCTTTTTTAGTGCAGCTCTATGTTCCTATCACCATGAGGCAACAGTTTCAAGGTGTGGTCCATAGACTCTTGAGTGTCCTTGAGACTCTCTCAGAGTCCACAGGTCAAAACTATTTTTACAATAAAACTGACTCTTTTTGTCTTTAAAAAAAAAAAAACTACATTGACAACTGTACCTTGGTGCAAAAGCAGTGATAATGGTAGTCATTGTATTTTTCATCATTGTGCACTTACAGTAAAAACAATAATAACAAAACAGTCTCACTTTAAAATGTCCAGATGATGCTACAAAAATTAATTTTATTAAATCTAGACCCTTGAGTACACATCTTTTTAATATTCTGCATGACAAAATGTGAAGTACACATTTGGAAGAAAAGCATTTGTGTGATTGAGTTGTGGAAAAGATGCCTTTTTCATGGCACACCATATTTACTTAAAGAACAACTGATAGACAAACTATGGTTATTAGGCAGTTGTCAGAAAGTGTTCTCGAAAGTGAATGGAGGCCGGGCGCGGTGACTCACGCCTGTAATCCCAGCACTTTGGGAGGCTGAGGCAGGCGGATCACAAGGTCGGGAGTTTGAGACCAGCCTGACCAACATGGTGAAACTCTGTCCCTACTAAAAGTACAAAGATTAGCCGGGCATGGGGGCACACACCTGTAATCCCAGCTACTCAGGAGGCTGAGGCAGGAGAATCGCTTGAACCTGGGAGGCGGAGGTTGCAGTGAACCGAGATCACACCACTGCACTCCCAGCCTGGGTGACAGAGGAAGACTCTGTCTCAAAAAAAAAGAAAAAAAAAAGAGAAAAGAAAAGAAAGTGAATGGAGTGAGCCTAAAATATCAAGAAAATCAATTGATGGTATTTACTGGCAATGAAAAAAATTAAGCTTTCAAGAGAAAGTTGGAATTTTGGAAAGCTTGTATCTGCTACTATGAACTTGACAGTTTCCCAGATACGTCTAAAGTTTTCTGATGAGATTGGTGGTGATATTAACAAAGTGATTTATCTGATAAAGTATAACTAAATGTGTCAACATTTGTAAGATCTGCATAACTCAGTGAGCCTAGATTTTCTAAAAGACGAATGATGTTAGAAAATCATGCATAGGTAAAGGATCCATTCAAATGTAAGATAGACCAATAGATTTGAATATAACAGCATATGAAATGGACTTAAAAATAACAGAACATGAAAAGTTCACTGATGTGGTTTAAGAAACTACAGCTTGTTGAGTTCGGGTGTAGTACTTAAGTAGAACAGCCAAAATTATCTAAAAGGCTATTTCAGCTTTTTCAACTACATTTCTCTTTGAAGTCAACTTGAGCACAGGAGATGTGCTCTCCATCCACCCATCTACCCATGAGTGTGTGACAAGTTGTTTTTTTTTGCTTTGGTGCAGGATATTTTCTACTGCGAGGTACAGCGAATGCTTAAACAATGCCATGGACCCCCTCCCACTTCAGGAACACATTGTAGTGGAGTCTCCAAGGCAACAGTGTAGTCTTGTAGTAAGTGTGTGACCCTGTTTACTTTTTGGCCTCTTTCTGTTGTTGCACTGCAGGTAGTGTCATTTACATCCTTTGGAAAATGGTTGTTATTCTAGTAGTTTTCTCAGAAGGCACACACTGTAAAACAAAACAAAACGCCAATGCAGTAGAGCAGAAGCAAGATGATGCACAGTGTTGGGTGCACAGAAGATGCCACCTGCTAGTGGTGAAACTTGACTGAATCTTGGTGATCCTGTATCAGGGGCCTATAACATGTACACCTGATACTCTCAGCTTACGTGTTTTTGTTAAAATATTGAACGGTTTTTATTTCTTAAATTTTTTTTCTTGGACTTTATTTTTTAGACACTATTTATATTAGGTTCATGGCAAAGTTGGCTGGAGGGGACAGAAATATCTCATATATCCTTCCCCCCACACATGCATGGCTTCCCCACATCAACATCCCCAACAAGCGTGGTACATTTGTTACAACTGATGAACCTACATTAACACATAATTCTCACCCAGAGTTCATAATTTACGTTAGGGTTCACTGTTGGTGCTGTATGTTTTATTTTGACAAATGTATACTAACATGAATCCACAACTGTAATGTACAGAATAGCTTCACTCTTTTAAAAATCCTTTATGCTCTACCTACTCATCCCTTCCTGTTTTCTGTCCCTTGGCAATTGCTGAACTTGTCACTGTTTTCTTAATTTAGCCCTTTCCAGAATGCCATATAGTTGGAATCACACAGTGCGTAGTCTTTTCAGATTGGCTTCTTTCACTCAGTAATATACACTTCAATTTCCTCCATGGCTTTTCATAGCCTGCTAGCTCATTACTTTTTAGTGCAGAATAACATTCCATTGTCTGGAGGTAACACAGTTTATTTATCCACTCACCTACTGAAGTACATATTGGTCACTTCCAAGTTTTGGCAATTAGGAATAAAGCTGCTATAAACATTCATGTGCAGGTTTTTGTGTGGCCATAAGTTTCCAACTCCTTCGGGTAAATAACAAGGAACACAAATGCTGGATGATATGGTAAGGATATATTTAAGAGGTGAAAGATTTATATGCTCTGACAAGAAACCAGAGCATAATAAGGCTATGTTTAGTTTTGTAAAAAACTGCCAAACTGTCTTCCAAAGTGGCTGTACCATTTTGCTTTCCTACCAGCAGTAGGTGAGAGTGCTTGTTGCTCCACATCCTCACCAGCATTTGGTGTTGTCAGTGTTTTGGATTTTGGCCATTCTAATGGCCAAATGTATCTCATCATTTGTAATGGTATCTCATCATTGTTTTGATTTTAATTTCCTAGATGACATATGATGCAGGGCATCTTTTTATATGCTCCTTCACCATCAGTATATCTTCTTTAGTGAGGTATCTGTTAAGGTCTTTGGCTCATATTTTAATTGGCTGTTGTTTTCTTATTAAGTTTCAAGAGTTTTTTTTTAATGTTGAACCAGCCTTGCATATCTGGGATGAATCCCACTTGTTTGTGGTGTGTAGTTCTTTTTATACATAATTGGGTTTGACGTGCTTCATCCCTTTGCTTTTAATCTTTTTGTGTCTTTATATTTAAAGTGGGTTTCTTGGCCAGATGCAGTATCTCGTATCTGTAATCCCAGCACTTCGCAAGGCTGGGGGGATTGCGTGAACCCAGGAGTTGGAGACCAGCCTAGGCAACATAGTGAGACCCTGTCTCTACAAAAAATTAAAAAAAAAAAATTAACTGGGTGTGGTGGCGCATGCCTGTAATCCCAGCTACTTGGGTGGCTAAGGCAGGAGGATCGCTTGAGCCCAAAAGTTTGAGGCTGCAGTGAGCTGTGATAGTGCCACTGCACTTCAGACTGGGCGACAGAACAAGAACCTGTCTCAAGAAAAAAAAAGGTGATTTCTAATAGACAATGTATAGGTCTTGTTTTTTGATCTACTGTGACAATCTGTGTTTTTTAATTGGTGCATTTAGGCCATTGATGTTTTAAGTGATTATTTTATATATGGATTAATATCTACCATATTTGTTACTGTTTTCTGTTTGTTGCCCTTTTCTGTGTTCCTATTTTTGTCTTTCACTCTTTTCTGCCTTTTGTGGTTTTTGTTGAGCATTTTATATGATTGGATCTTCTCTCATTTCTTAGCATATAAGTTATACTGCCTTTTAAACTTTTTTTATTGGCATCCTACAGTGTGCAATATACATTTACAACTAATCTAAGTCTGCTTTTAAATGAGACTATATGGCTGGGTGCGATGGCTCACGCCTGTAATCCCAGCACTTTGGGAGGCTGAGGCGGGCGGATCACGAGGTCAGGAGATCGAGACCATCCTGGCTAACACGGTGAAACCCTGTCTCTACTAAAAATACAGAAAATTAGCCAGGGGTGGTGGTGGGCACCTGTAGTCCCAGCTACTTGGGAGGCTGAGGCAGGAGAATGGCGTGAACCCGGGAGGCGGAGCTTGCAGTGAGCCGAGATCGCACCACTGCACTCCAGCCTGGGTGACAGAGCAAGACTGTCTCAAAAAAATAAAAAATAATAAATAATAAATAAATAAATAAATGAGACTATATGACTTCACGGGCAGTGTGAGCACCTTATAATAACAAAATAATCCCAGTTCCTCCTTCTGATCCTTATATCATTGCTGTTATTCATTTCACTTATATATAAACACACATAAGTGTATATATGTGCATACATAATCAAATACATTGCTGTACCATTTTTTGAGCAAACTGTTATCTGGTAGATCAATTAAAAATATGTATAATAAAAGGTTTTATCTTACTTTCATTTATCCCTTCTCCCATGCATGTTCCTTTCTTTATGTAGATCTAAGTTTCTGATCTATATAATTTTCTTCCTCTCTAAAGAACTTCTTTTAACATTTCTTGCAAAGCAGGTTTAGTGGCAAAAAAATTTCACCAAGTTTTGTTTGTTCAAAAGGCTTTATTTCTTCTTCAATTTTGAAGGATAATTTCCTAACGTAAAGAATTCTTGGCTAGTTTTTTTTTTCTCTCTGAACACTTTAAAGATTTCTTCACCCTCTTCCTGCTTGCATAATTTCTGAGAATTCTAATGTAATTCTTATCTTTGTTTCTTTATAGGTAAGATGTTCTTTTTCCTCTGTCTTCTTTCAGGATTTTTTTTCATTATATTTGATTTTCTGTTGTTTGAAAATGATATATTTGGGTATAGATTTTTGGCATTTATTCTGCCTGGTATTCTCTGAGCTTCCTGGATCTGTGTTATGGTGTTTGACACTAACTTGGGGGAAATTCTGAGTCATTGGTTCACATATTTCTTCTGTTCATTTCTCTTTTTCTTCTCCTCTGATATTCTCATTACATGTATGTTGCATCTTTTGTAGTTGGCCCACAGTTCTTGGATATTCTGTTTTGGATTTTTTCCCTCAGTCTTTTTTTTTTTCTCTCTGCTTTTCAGTTTTTGAGGTTTCTATCGAGATATCCTCCAGTTGTGAGGTTCCTTTCAGCTGTGTCCAGTCTACTAATAAATCTATCAAAGGGATTCTTCATTTCTGTTACAGTATTTTTTATTTCTAGCATTTCTTTTTGGGTCTTTCTTAGAATTTCCATCTCTCTGCTTATATTACCCATGTCCTCTTGCATGCTGTCTACTTTATTTGTTAGAGCCTTTAGCATATTAATCATAGTTGTTTTAAATTTCTGGTCTGATAATTCCAACATATCTGCCATATCTGAGTCTTGTTCCATTGCTTGCTCAGTCTCTTCAAACTGTGTTTGTGCTTTTTAGTATGCCCTGCATTTTTTTCTTGATAGCTGAACATAATGTACCAGGCAAAAGGAATTGCTGTAACTAGGTCTTTACTAATGTGTTGGTAAGGCGTGGGAGGAAGGGAAGCATTCTATACTCTTATGATTAGATCTCAGTGTTTTAGTAAGCCTGTGCCTATGGACTGTGAACTCCACATGTGCTTCTCAGATCTCCCCACCTCACCCCCATAGGTGGGGCAGGATGGCTAGAGTGGACTGGAGTTGGGTAGTTCCTCCACATGGAAGGGTGGAGTCAGATAGAATTGGGTGTTTTCCTTCCGTCAGATGAGTTAGGCTCTGATAAAACCCCAGCAGGTTTTATCAGAACCTAAAGCAGAAGAACATAGTGCTTTTATGGTTTTCAGAATAGTTTCTTTCCCCTGCCTTTGATGTAATCATGAGGGAATTTTTCTCTGATGCTCACTGTGAAGACTTGATGAGGCTCCTGGAGGTAAAACTTGGAAAAGCATGCCCCCCACCCCTTCCCCATGACAGGTCCCCTCGGAGTTTTTATCACTCAGATTTGTCCACATTGACCCTCCAGGAACTTGTCAGTTACAGTTCACATTTCCTTAACCCAGTGATGGTTCCTTATGGCAGATTCTGCTCTGTTGTGATTCTGGGTATTCACCTGTTGTTGGTCTCTCCCACTTTAGCAACAGCATTTTGTCCTCTAACCTAACTTTTATAAATCTAAGAAGAATTGGTTATTTTTCAGTTTGTTCATATTTTCACTTATTGTTAGTGCAGAGTGGTGACTTCTTACATGCCAGACTGGAAACTGGAAATCCCATGAATGGCTTTTTAAACCATGTTAGCGTTGGGCACACACAATCCCATCCTTGGGAAACACAAGAAAAGAAGCAAAAAAAGTAACTGTGATGGTTAATTTTATGTGTCAACTAAGTTAGGTTATGCTACCCAGATGTTTGGTCAAACACCAGTCTAAACATAATTGCGAAGGTATTTTTTTTCTAATGATGAAATTAACGTTTAGATTACTCCATCCAGATGTGGGTGGGGCTCATCCAATCAATTGAAAGCCTTAAGAGAGAAAAGAGTTTCATTTTCTTCCTCTAGGTCTTTAGAGGAAGAAGAAGTGAACTGCCATGGTACTGTAGCTGCAACATCAACTCCTGCCTGGGTCTTTAGCCTGCTGGCCTACCCTGCAGATTTTGGACTTACCAGCCTCCACAATCATGTGAGCCAATCCAATCTATCTATACACACATCCTATTGGTTCTGTTTCTTTGGTAAACCTTGATTAATATAGTAACTTACTACAATTTTGAAAAATGGGGTAAAAGATGGTAATTTGGGGGAGGGACTTGGAAGATTTGTGTGAAATATGTGATTTAGTCTGTCCAATACCAGGCAATGTCTTGGGAAGATGTCTTATGAGCCCTTCCACCCCTTAGTTGGCTGAGTTCCAATTGAATTTGTATTCTCATAGTTTCCCAGGGACTTCTATAATTACTCTACCTTCATTTTCTTCTTTTTCCTAAATCCATTTAATTGAAATTCAAATAAATACATAACTTTCTAATATGTTAGGCAAATGTTTGTAAGATTTCATAAAGAGCTAGTATTGGGAAACTTATGACATAACTTGCAAAAACTTTTTAAGAATGACATTCCTAAGAGAAATATGCTTTCCTGATGGTGCCAGGGGAAATCTCAGAACAGTATATAAATCCTATCATCTCAGCATTGGGTTTCCTGTTGATGATGTTGCCTGCGGAAAAATGAACACCAGAGGTGGACCAATGACCAAAGGCAGAGACAGTTTCCTGGGATCAGATTCCTAATGCCATGATGAAGCTTGTAAAGGCTTTCTAGGGGCAGGATACAAGTGATGAAAGCTGGAGGTATGTTAGACCAGCCAAGTGTAGCTTCTGCAGCAGAGCTGCATTGACAACCTTAGAAAAGAACAAACTGTAAAAGATATCTATTTATTGTAGGCAAAATACATTTTTTGGAAAATGGATTTCAGCCATGCCTCAATGACTTCCATGAGATTCCTAGTGCGGCTCTGCCCATGTTCTGTAATTAGGGTTCAAACAGACTCCAACATCCTGGGAATGATTGCTTCCTGTTCTTCCTGCTTCCACTTTTCCTAACTTCAAATATGAACTGCTTTTTATCAACACAGAGAATTCACTCAGGTGTTTCAGTTACAAATCTTAGCTCATAGAAGCAACTGTGCTTAATAAATGTCTTTCCTTTTCTTTTTTCTTTTCTTTTTTTTTTTTTGAGACAGAGTTTCACTCTTTTCGCCCAGTCTCAAGTACAATGGTGCGATATCAGCTCACTGCAACCTCTGCCTCCTGGATTCAAGCAATTCTCCTGCCTCAGCCTCCATAGCAGGATTACAGGTGCCCACTAGCACTCCCAGCTAATTTTTGTATTTTTAATAGTGACGGGGTTTTGCCATGTTGGCCAGGTTAGTCTTGAACTCCTGACCTCAGGTGATCTGCCCCACCTTGGCCTCCCAAAGTGCTGGGATTACAGACTTGAGCCATTGTACCCAGCCTGTCTTTATTTTTCTATAATCATACTTTTTCTTTTAAAATTTTTATTGATATATAATTGTTTATATTTTGGGAGTACATATGATGATCTGATACCTATATACAATGTATAATAATCAAATTAGGGTGATTAGGGTATCCATCAACTCAAACATTTATCCTTTCTTTGTGTTGGGAACATTTCAAGTAATCTTTTCTTGCTATTTAAAAATATATAATAAATTGTTAGCTATAATTTACCTACTGTACTATCAAATACTAAATCATTTATTTTATCTAACTGTACTTTTGTACCCCTTAACCAACTTCTTTTCATCTCCTCCTCCTCCCTTCCCTTCCCTTCCTAGCCTCTGGTGACTACCAATCTACTTTCTACCTCCATGAGATAAATATTTTTTTAGCTCCCAGATATGAGTAAGAACATTTGATATTTGTTTTTCTGTGCCTGGATTATTTCACTTATAATGACCTCCAGTTCCATTCATGTTGCTGAAAATGACAGATTTCTTTTTTATGGCCGAATAATATTCCATTGTGTGTATAGACCACATGTTCTTTATCCATTTATATGTTGACAAATACTTAGGTCGATTCTATATCTTGGGTATTACAAATAGTGCTGTAATAAACGTGGGAGTGCAGATATCTCTTCAATTTACTGATTTCCCTTCTTTTGGATATATCCTCAGCAATGGAATTGCTGGATCATATGGGAGTCCTATTTTTAGTTTTTTGAGGAACTTCTATACTGTTTTCCATAATATCTTTACTACTTTACATTTTCACAGTGTGCAAGTCTTCCTGTTTCTCCATAACCTTTCCAGAATTTGTTATCTTTTGTTTTTTTTTGATAATAACCATTCTAACTCAGGTAAGATGATATCTTATTGTGGTTTTGATTTGCATTTCCCTGATGATTTGTGGTGTTGAGCATTTCTTCATATAGCTCTTAGCAATTTGTATGTCTTTTCTGAGAAATATCTGTTCAGGTCTTTTGCTCATTTTAAAATCAGATTATTTGTCTTTTTGGTATTGAGTTGTTTTAGTTCTTTATATATCCCAGTTCTTAATCCTTTGTCAGATGGATAGTTTGCAAACATTTTCTCCCATTCTGTGAGTTGTTTCCTCACTTTATTGAATGTTTCCTTTCCTGTGTAGAAGCTTTTTAGCTTGATGTAATCCCATTTGTCTGTTTTTGCTTTGGTTGCCTGTGTCTTTGAGGTCTTACCCCCCAAAAATCTTTGCCCAGACTAATATCCTAGAGCATTTCTACAATGTTTTCCTTGAGTAGTTTTATAGTTTCAGGTCTTACATTTAAATCTTTTTTTGTTTGTTAGTTTGTTGGTTTTTTTTTTTTTTTTTTTTTGAGACAGAGTCTTGCTCTGCCACCCAGGCTGGAGTGCAGTGGTGAGATCTCGGCTCACTGCAACCTCTGCCTCCTGGATTCAAGCAATTCTCCAGCCTCAGCCTCTAGAGTAGCTGGGATTACAGGTGTGCACCACCACGCCCAGCTTATTTTTGTATTTGTAGTAGAGACAGGGTTTCACCATGTTGGCCAGGCTGGTTGCGAACTCCTGACCTTGTGATCCGCTCACCTCGGCCTCCCGAAGTGCTGGGATTCCAGGTGTGAGCCACCGTGCCCGGCCACATTTAAATCTTTAATCCATTTTGGGTTGATTTTTGTATATGATGAAAGACAGAGATCTAGTTTTATTCTTCCGTATATGGATATCCAGTTTCTCAGTGCCATTTATTAAGAGACTGTCCTTTCCTCAGTGTAAGTTCTTGGCATCTGGTTTCTCTGGGTTCTCTACTCTGTTCCATTGGTCTGTTATAATAATTGATATTTTAGGTTCCCATTCACATAGATGTCAAAAATTTAATTGCGGCTAATTCAGGATTCACATTTTACCTTTAGGCTTGTGCCTAACCTTAATTAACAGTCCCAATGTATTGGGAAGGTCCCTTATGATCCCTGATGTCATCTATCCTCACAGGCATCCTCTAAAATGTCAGTCCCTCTGTCTGGTCCTTATTTGTGATTCTGTGCAGCCTGCAATGGAGACATCCTTATTCCTATCCACATGGCTCTTCAGGCATGACAGCTTTTTCTGATACTTCTGTGCTTCCCTTGGCCTCAGGAGTTATTTTCCTCTTCCCAAGATGTGCCTTCTTCTGTAGAGTCCCTTTGCTTCCTTGTAGCTCTAGCCAAGAAACAGGACCATTTGATTTTGGATCCTATAATATATCTAGGGGATCTCAGGGATCAAGCGAAGAACTGACTATAACTACAGTTTTCAGTTTTCCCATTTAATTCTCATCCTACCCTCATAGGGTGGGAAGGGCTGGCTTGTACTCAAGAAGCAACCTCTCAAACCCCTTATCTATGCTACACGTCTCTTGATAGTCTTTCTGTTAGCACAAAATGGGGTGAAGGCTAAGCTGGAGAGAGGAAGGGGAAACTAGAAAAAAATTAGGTTTTTTTTTTTTTTTTTTTGAGATGGAGTGTCATTCCGTTGCCCGGGTTGGAGTGCAGTGGTGTGATCTCGGCTCACTGCAACCTCTGCCTCCCAGGTTCAAGTAATTCTCCTGCCTCAGCCTCCCAAGTAGCTGGGATTACAGACATGCACCACCACACCTGGCTAATTTTTGTATTTCTAGTAGAGATGGGGTTTCACTGTGTTGGCCAGGTTGGTCTCGAACTCCGAACCTCAGGTGATCCACCCACCTTGACCTCCCAAAGTGCTGGGATTACACGTGTGAGCCACCATGGCCAAAAATTAATATTTGAAAAATATTATCCTGCATCATAAGTAAGTTGAATATGAAGCCATGGGAACTGAGAGAACAGGTTGTTTCTAAAGAGAAATTATCTCAAGAAAAGAAGGAAAAAGTGAGAAAGAATTAAGAGATGGATTGGGAACATTATTTTCTTAGAAAATCAGTGACCATTCCTACTTTTATGACCCATGTCTCACCAGTGTTTGCTTGATGTGAATTTTTAGGGATGAAGTACATTGCTATCTTACTACTTTATATGTGAATAACGGGTGTGCCTGATTTCTAGCACATTAATGGATTTTATAAGTCAATAAATTATAGGCACTCAATGATTTTTATTAAATGAGTGAATGATAAAAAGCAGTGGACATAACTGGATATATTAAAGCAGGGGCTATATGAGCAGGAGAAGTTTCATAAGATCAAGATTAAAAATTAATTTGATATATATATTTTTTGCTTAAGTGGTGTTTACTAGTCTTAGGGACCAGTACATATACATTAGAGAATGTATTCATTAAGAAGTCTCAGCCAGGCACTTAATTGTTGACACAGGAAAAAAAAAAAGCCAACAAACCAACTCCGCAGAGCTGTGTTAAAAATACTGGACTTTCATCCCTTGATTGGAGGTATTACTACAGCGTCAAGCTGACCTGCAATATGGATCATTGAGATCAAAGGCTATAAATTACAATGTTTGCCTTTAAAGAAGTCAATTCAACTGTGAATGTCATAGTTAGCTACTTTCAACTGGAAGCTACAACATGGATTTATGGAATCTGTCTTGGTTTCTGTTCTTGGATGCTCTTCTCGTGATTTCTGGCTTGGTAAGGAAACAATATATAGAAAACAATTTAAAAATTTTGGGGCAGTTGATATTGATTGTTAAAGAACAAATGTTTGTTATTTTTTTGTTTTTTATACATCTTGAAATGTTGATCTCAAATGAGTGTTTCTTATTGGAGATTAGGGGTGGGCAGGGTGTAGGGAGTGACAAATAGCCACACCAGAGTAGAGACATTGATATAAAGTTATGTTTTCCTTTTAGTTTCATCATTGTGTAACAAGTTTTCTTTTGATGAGATTATAAATGTGAATTTTGAAAATCATTCCATTTTTACTGCTGAATGAAATGCAGATTGCTGCACGTAACTTGAGACATGAATGAGTGTCACAGGCACCATCAGTACTTACAAAGTTTTATAACGTGGTATTTCTCTTCTGCTTCTTCATCAATTTAGACTAATCCTTCTACAATTTGGACTAATCTTTTCTGTCAGGTAGTTTGTATCACAAACCAACCCAAGGTTTTAAAATGAAGTTTCAAATGGCTAGTGGAAAACCTTCAGTTGTTATTTAAAAATAACAATTATTATATTGGGGTGACATTCTATGAATAGGAACTAGAGCATTGCAAACAAGAGATACTGATGAATACATGTTAAACTGTAATTAGGAATAAATCCTTGATAATTTTATTCTGTAGGTGCACTGCCATTCCTCTATGAGTGTATGCCCGTGTGTGGTTATAGTGTGAAACATGCAAAGCAGTTGTTAATGTCAAAAATGATGGTAACCATCCATCCAGTTTATTCCCACATTTTGTTAAACACTCCAAATGATTCTAGTATTTAGATATGTAAGCTGTATTTGAATAAAATTGTACTTTACACTTTTGTGACAATTTATTATAGCTTACAATGAGCCTTCTTTCACATTATATACTGTAACCCTCACAATACCCATGCAAGGCAGGTACTGATCATATTTTATGGATAGTCTGAGTACCTGGAAGGTGAACTGAATTACCCTTAGTTAGTGGAACCGGTAACATAACCCAGACAGTCCTATGAGCTTTTTAATTCAATTACACTAAGACATTTCTCAGGTTTACTTGTTTTTTTTTTTTTTCCTTTGCACATGTAGTCTGAGTTTCATTGACCATTTGTGGAGAATCTATTTTCAGAAAAAAAAATTAATCACAAAATGTGCCCTTTTTAAAAAAATATTTGTATTGTCTTTGAAGGCAGAATTATTCTGGGAGAAACACGAACGCAAAATAACTTGATTAATGAGTCTTGAATAACATTTCTTTTTAAAGAATTGTTATAAATTACAGTATTATTTCAACATTGAGAATAAATTATTTGGTTTTTCAAACATTGCTCCATGAATGCTTTAGAAAATCACGTGTGAAGTGAGCACTTAGTTGAGAGCTAGAGTCTTATGTTCTGCCTTTTTTCCCCCAATTTTTGAAGTTTGTTTCTTGTTTCCTTCACCTTCAAATTGATTTAACAGGCAGTTTCATTTTCCACATGAAATGAGAAGACCCTTTGGTCAAAAAGTCATCTTAAACTTCAATTTAGCCATCCTAAATACATGTCAGGAAGTAATCCATAATATTAATGACAAAACAAACAAACAACAAATGGTTAGATATAAACTGAATCCAAGAAGACCATTCATGGGCATTATAATAATATGTTTTGTTTATGTGTTTATTTCCCAGCCAACTCCAGAAAACTTTGGTGAGTCTATTTTGAGTTTTGCTCTAGGTTATAAAGAACCTAGGACATATTTAATGCTAAACATCATACATAATTACATATGCATAATTGATGCATAATTGCATTGAACTTTGATCTAACACTGGATTCTTTTGATTTATGGGGGACATTTTATTGTCCATGTTCCAGGGTTCATATGCCCAGCAGAGAAATAGATGGTGGTATAGGAAAGGCCAAGCACAGTAACTGACACATAGACATCCCATAAATGCTTGCTATTATTGTTTTTGTTATTTTGTGTCAAATCAGATGGACCTAATAATAACAGTCTACTCAGTATTCATTTGCATACTCAGAGATTTGGCCATATTATGTACACCTTTGCAACTTAAAATAGTAATTCAAGTTTAACTTAAGAATTTTGCTTGAAAGTTCCAAGGTATACTACTAGCAAGTGATATACATGTATGAGTAGATTGGGCTAGTTTGACCAAATTTAATCATTTGTTTCCTATTTAATCTAGTCTTCTAGTCTTTCAAATTAAGCTTAATAATATACAGAGCAACCAATTTCTTATTCCTGAAGTCATTTGACATGCAAGAAATGTCGATAGGACAGAATACATACATAAAAGCTCTTTAGAGCCCAACCTGGCTCATAGGAGATTCTTAATCAATCAATCAATCAGTCAATCAATGTATGTTGAGTCTGAATCTAGTAGTCACTTACCTGAGGCCAAAAGAAACTCGCTAATTTCTGATTATATAAATGATAAAGGTTTTCTCCTTTTATAAACATAATGTTCAATTTTTTGTTGTTGTTGTTTTAATCAAAGATGTAGATGGCGGAATGGACCAGGACATATTTGATATCAATGAAGGTTTGTGGATTTCTTTTACATAATCTCTTAAGTAAAGAGGTTGAATCCAATTTGCTAACATGAATTTTTATCTTTACTCTTAGGTTTGGGACTGGATCTTTTTGAGGGTGACATCAGACTTGATAGGGTGAGTTAAACAGTATAAGGAAGAATCTTCCATTAACCACTGCAAGCCAAATTCAGAGTAACTGAGAAAGATTAGACAGCATGAATTTTGTTAAGCTTAACTATCTCTAGGGGTGCAGAATCATGGTTACACATTTATTCAATGAATATATTATACTTAAAGAAATGCATATAATTGTGTCTTCATCTTTCATTACTCAGATTTCTGTGTGGTTCAAGCCACCATAACTCATTACATATGTCTTAGTCTTATTGATTTGATTGATTTTCATTATTGGAGCAATATGACATTTTGATTTTAAAATAGGACCTCACAGATTCAATCTAGTGGAGGCAAAATTAAACTGAATTTGTAAACATCTTCAATGAATCAGGCCTTTTACTACAATCAATAGATTTTGGACTTCTACCCTGGCCTTAGCTAAAAATAATGTTGCCAAGTTAAGACCCTCCCAAACCTATTCATAAAGAGTGCTGATTCTCATCTAAGTCATCATGCCACACAGATAAACACAAGAACCTTGCATGTAGATTAGGGGGACTAAAAAGTTCACTATCATGAAAGCACTATTTTTTTCAGTGTTCTCTCACAGAATGGAAAACAGCACTATTTTTCAAAAGACAAGATATAGTTTATTGCCGACTAGATTGAAAAATATTAAGAAACTTACTACTTACTATCCCTTTTGGTGATGATAGAGAGAAACTAGGATGCTTGTTTAGGAATGTGTTTAGAACATGTTATTATACTGGAGAGTGTATAAATTTGAAAAAAAGAAAGAAGACAATTTGATAAGAGCTACCATAGAGCTAACATAGTTTAAAATATGTGGCTGGGCTAGGTGGCTCATGCCTGTAATCCCAGCACTTTGGGAGGCCGAGGTGGGTGGATCACGAGGTCAGGAGATCGAGACCATCCTGGCTAACACAGTGAAACCCTGTCTCTACTAAAAATACAAAAAATTAGCCAGGCGTGGTGGTGGGCGCCTGTAGTCCCAGCTACTTGGGAGGCTGAGGCAGGAGAATGGCGTGAACCTGGGAGGCAGAGCTTGCCGTGAGCCGAGATCGCGCCACTGCACTCTAGCCTGGGCGACAGAGCAAGCCTCCGTCTCAAAAAAAAAAAAAAAAAAAAAAAATATGTACACCATGTGGCCTAGAAATTATCCAGTAGATCTTTTCCTGTAAAATGCTGCTCTTCCTTCCAACACAGTCCTGAGTCACTCCCTTACTTCCTATATCATAATCATCAACATCCCTCACAGTCCTCCCACCCCCAGGAAACAGAGCTGCAGTGTCCCAGGCTTAGTCCCGAGCCTACTCTTCTATCTGTGCTCTCTCTTGATCTCACCTTGGTCCAGGGATTTAAATGTCATCTCCATGCCAATGAATCCAAAGGCATATCTCTGGTCCTCTCCTTTCCCTGAGCTCCGGACTGGTCTATCTGAGCACTAATTTGCCAGCTCCACTTGAATGTCTACAAGATATCTCAAACCTAAGGTGTCCTCTGATCAGGTGAACTCTGACCTTCCCCTCAAACTGTTCCTCCCCACTCTCCTCTCTTCATAAAGTCATCCTCACAACCTGACTCTACTCAACTGAACACATAAAAACCTCGAGAGTCATCTTTGCTTCTCCTCTCTCCTTCACTCCCCATCCAGCCCGTCAGCAAGTTCTGTCATTTCTAGCTCTAACATACACTGCAAATCGTCCACTTTTCTCCATCACTCTAATTCAGGCCCCATCATCTCTTGCCTGGCTTTTTCCATTAGCCTCCTAATTTGTCTTTCCATTTCAGATATTGTTCCTCTATAATCTTTTCCACCCTGTTACTTGTCCCTATCTCTCACAGCAAAGTCATTTTTCAAATAGGCAGTGACTTCATTTCACCTCCTGGCTTGAAACTCTTCCATAGTTGCCTATGGGTTTAGAATCATCTCCGGATTTAGCCCTAGCCTTCTAAGCCTAGCACGCCTTAGCTCCTGCTTCTGTCCTCCCCTCTCCCCTCCCCTCTCCTCTCTTTTCCTCTCCTCTTATCTCATCCATGTTCTCTCTTAGACTCATCAGGCTACTGGTCTCAACACATATTCAAAACATCCCAGGCATATTCCCACCTCAGAACCAGAACAACTAATGTTCCCTCTGCCTGAAACCACCTTCCCAGGACCCCTTTTAATGCTGGCTCTGTCTTGCGATTCCTATTTCCCCTTAAATATCATCCCTGCAGAGAGGCCTGTCTTGATCACTCCATCTCATGTACTCCCTCATCCCTGTGCCCTTGTTCACATCTCTCTTTCTAATTTCCTCCCTCTTGCATTCATCCTGCTTAAACATTTTTTTTTACATACTCTTTCTCCCCTCCACTAGATATAAGCTCCATGAAGCCAGAGACCTTTATTACCAAGGAATCTCTATTCTCTAGGACAATATTCAATTTGTGGACTAAGTAAATACATTAGTAAAATATTGCTCATTTTCTATTATACAGTCTAAAATCCTTTAAAAATTTTTGAAAACTTTGGCCCAGCTCATGTGTGACTTTTTCTGATATTGTGAGATCCAGATTATCAAGGTCTTGCTATCACTGTTTTCTAGCAAATTTTTAATCTTTAAGTATAGGAAACTAACCTATATATCTACCAATATTTGTAGTTCAGTTTTCCAACAGTTATTTTTTGCATTATTCCTTCTTCAACTGTATTAACAAAATTAATGATAGAAATTAGTAATTTCTTCCTAGAAACTTTGTTATATTATGATAAAAGTAGGGCTACATACACACACACACACACACAATTTGTTTGTGTGAACTGGGAGAGCTTTAAACTTCATTTATTTCTAGATTAACTACTGATTGTTTTCTAAGTGTTTGCCTTATTTGTTTAACTAGCCCTTTTGCATTTATTTTTGACAGGCACAAATTAGAAATTCCATCATCGGAGAAATGTATAGATGGCCTCATACCATTCCATATGTTCTAGAAGATAGCTTGGGTTAGTATGCACCTTGGAGTATTCGTAACTAATGTATATTTCTGACAAAATATGATTACAGTGTTTCAAAGGGTGGGCTTATATGGTCTTTAAGGTTTTGTTTGGTTTGCTCCTTTGTGCGGCTATGTACATTTACTTTGAAAAAAAATGAGCAAAACGAACAATGAAAGTAACCTAAATGACTCTGTCTGAAATATTTACAGTGTCTTGATCAATATAGCAATGAGTTCAACCAACATTTACGGAGAGCCTACTCTGTTATGCTAGGGACATAACGATTAGGGAGCCAGTCTTTTTTTGTGGGGGAGGGGCTCTACATCATATATTCATTGAACCAGTGCAAAAACATCTTTTGGAGAGCAGACAGGCCAGGCCAGGGTCCCAGGAGGATGCTGGGGGTGCAGTGAGGGTGAAACATGGAAGAAGAGGGCGTTGCTTCCTCTTCCCATGGCGGGTATGCTCCCTTCTCCTAGAGTCTGGATCCCTGGTGAGTGGGGCCACTGACTGACTGTCCGTCTGCCTGTCCCTCTCTATCCCTGCAAGTTCGGGAAAGAGGGTCATTGGCAGCCCGGGGCTGGGAACCCAGGTCCTCTGGTGCCCCCGCTGGTTCGGGCTTGGTGACCTCGGGCTCCTCGGCCTTATCCCTGTTTCTGCTGGCCTTCTGGAGCTGCTGTCACTGCGCCACCTCGGCTTTCAGATTCTCCAAGTCTTTTTGGCTGAGAGGAATGAAGAGGATGCCATTGATGTCTTTGAACTGCTCCAAGACGCTGGCCATGCCGGGGGCTGTGAAGTTGAGGGGCAGGATGTTGTTGCTGGAGCCGTTGCGATAGATCTTATGCATGGTGCGCCACAGGGCCACGGCTGGCTGGGTCAGGCACTTGAGGTACTCAGAGCTCTCCTTGGTCTTCTCCTGGTCCTTGTCCAGCTGGGTCTTACGGAGGGTGTGCAGCCCTTCCTTCTGGTGCTGCAGGGCCGACCGGAACTCAGCTTTGCTCTAATAGACCCAGGTGACGAGGTGGTGGCCAAGGGCCACCTTGAGGGCTTTGGGCCCGTGGTACTTGGTGCTGACGGCCAGCCCGTTGTCCAGGAAGCACAGCGACAGGTCGTACTCCATCACCCTGTGCAGCACCCGCCTGATGTTGTCCAGCATGCCACCTTGGGGTGTCTTCCCCAAGCACTAGCGCATGAGGTAGTGGGTGCCCTGCAGCAGGCTCAGGTCTGGGGACAGCTGCCTGCTGGTGAAGCAGTGCAGGGCCAGGTGCATGTTTTCCTGGATGGTGTTGGGGTGCTCGATGCCCATCACCTGCACGCTCATCAGCACTGCCTTCTGCTGGCTTCTCAGGGCCTCTGCGTACTTGCCCATGATGTAGTGGAGTCGGGCAAGGAGGTGCAGGCAGGCGCAGATCTCCACGTGCACGGCTCCCTACACTTTGTTAAGCAGGTGCAGGGCCTGATTGATGGGCTCACAGGGAGCCAGTCTTTATTTTAAAGCAGTGGTTCCCCCTATGATCAATTACACATATGAGAAAATGCATAAAATAACCAACTAAACAAAATTTGAGGAACTGGCATTGTTCTATCAACATTTTATTTTGCCAGGTCAGGAACTTAAACAACAAGCTAGCATGATAAAAGAGCTTTCATCATCCTCTTTTCATACAATAAATAATGTTATTAGTGTAATATTAAAATGTTAAAAAGTCAGAAGAACCAAATCCAAAACTAAGAACAGCTTTTCTATACAAGAAATTTAAATGTGTTGGAAAACTCTAAACATGGTCTTCATTTTAATCTATGGACTAGTGACAATGATGTCACTGACCAGCATTGGCTTAGAAATTGCTGTTTGGGAAAAGTTTGAGTAAAAACCCTGCTATAGTTTTTTAATTTTTAATTTTACTTTTCTTTTTTTTTTTTTTTTGAGACAGAGTCTTGCTCTGGAATGCAGTGGCACGATCTCAGGCTGGAGTGCAGTGGCATAATCTCGGCTCACTGCAACTTCTACCTCCCAGGTTTCAGCGATTCTCCTGCCTCAGCTTCCCGAGTAGCTGGGATTACAGGCATGTGCTAGCTCACCTGGCTAATTTTTGTATTTTTAGTAGAGACAGGCTTTCACCATCATCCAGGCTGGTCTCGAATTCCTGGCCTCAAGTGATCTGCCTGCCTCGGCTTCCCAAAGTGCTGGGATTACAGGTATGAGCCGCTGCACCCAGCCTGTTATAGTTTTTTAAAATTTCAACTTTTATTTTAGATTCAGGGGGTACGTGTGCAGGTTTGTTACATGGGTGTGTTGCATGATGCTGAGGTTAGGGGTACAAAGGAACCCATCACCCAGGAGTTGAGCATAGCACCCAATAGGTGGCTTCTTCAACCCTTTTCTCCCTCCCTTTCCCCTCTTGTAGTCCCCAGTGTCTTTTGTTCTCATCTTTACATCCATGTGTATGCAGTATTTAGCTCCCACTTATGGGAAGACATATGGTATTTGAAAACCCTGCTATTTTCCTTAAAGATCATGCATTTCAGTGGAGATTCACATAAATCAAAAGTGAATTATGATAGAATGGAATAAACATTATGATTAGTGATATGTTCAAAGAGCTATGGGAACACATTGGAGGGGCATTAAACTCAACCTGGATAGAAAAGCATATGCATTATAAGCAGAGGATACTATATAGCAGGACTGCCATGAAGATTGTATAAGTTGTACACCATACAACTGACATGACCTCCTGGAGCTGGTGCCGCCATGCCATCTCAGCTTTCAGATTCTCCAAGACTTTTTGACTGAGAGGAATGAATGAAGAATGCCATTAATTATTCACAATAGCAAAGAGTTGGAACCAACCCAAATGTCCAACAACAATAGACTGGATTAAGAAAAGGTGGCACATATACACCATGGAATACTATGCAGCCATAAAAAATGAGGAGTTCGTGTCCTTTGTAGGGACATGGATGAAACTGGAAAACATCATTCTCAGTAAACTATCGCAAGGACAAAAAACCAAACACCGCATGTTCTCACTCATAGGTGGGAATTGAACAATGAGAACTCATGGACACAGGAAGGGGAACATCACATTCCAGGGACTGTTGTGGGGTGGGGGGAGGGGGGAGGGACAGCATTAGGAGATATACCTAATGCTAAATGACGAGTTAATGGGTGCAGGAAATCAACATGGCACACGGATACATATGTAACAAACCTGCACATTGTGCACATGTACCCTAAAACCTAAAGTATAAAAAAAAAAAAAAAAGAATGCCATTAATGATGTAGAGCTGCTTCAAGAGGCTGCTCTCAGGTGGCTGGGCCAGGAAACAAGTGGAGCTGATACCAGGTTTACGTTCTTTCTGTTCACCAGGAGGCATTTGTTTCTTTGTGTGAAAGTGCTGTTCACCCATCTGGCCAGCCAGCAACTGCAGCACCTGCTCAGGTGTAGTGCCTCTTTCTAATTGGCACACAGGCACCATGTGGGCTAGTGTGGCCTCTTATAGCAAGGGAAGGGTGCTTTAGCCAGATGCACCACGATCTGCTAAGTCTTGAAGAAGGGAGAAAATCCTGAGCTGGAATTTAGATTGAGAGTGGGGAGATAGGAAGTTGAGCAGGTAGGCAGAACCCAAATGGGGAAGGACTTGGGTCTTTCCCGTGTTAAAGAACTTGTTGTGTATACTAATGACATGGAGCCACCAAAAGTATTATTGTGGCAGTGAGGTTGTTAAAATTGCAGTTTAAAATAAGCGCTTGGGTTGAAGTATAGAAGATGTGTCATTAGTGGGGTAAAAAGAAGATAGGGGGACCAGTTAGAAAACTACTGAGGAAATTCAGAGAAATAATTAAGAGATTCCTAACCAAGATAAATCTAAAAGCTATTTGGGATGCATTTGTTAGATTTAGTGATTGACTGTAAGAGGTCAAGAAGAAGGTGGGTGTAGGGAAAGAGATTCTAGTGCTCAGGATTCAGTCCTGGGTAGCTGAGTGGATGGTAATATCTTTAACAAGAATGGAGAATTTAACCTTGAGGAGCATGAGACAGAGAAGTGTGGTGGAAATTAGTTTTTGGCATGCAGAATTTGAAATGCATCAGAGTCACTGTGGTGGAGATACCAAATAAATTGTTGGTAGACGACCTGGTCATTCAAGGTCGAGAAATGTTTGGGAGTTATTAGGATATAAGAGATGGTTGAAGCCGTGAGTATGGATGAGCATTTCACACAGTGCCTTGCATAGAGCAGGTGCTCCATAGATAACTGGATTTTATTGATTTATCCTGGAAGGTTGTGTTGAATAAGTAAGAAGATGGTTGAGAATGAAACTCAGTGCCATTTTTTGGAACTGGTATAGAAGGAAGATCTGGTGGAAGTTATTGAGAAGGGGGAATTGGCCAGAAACATAGATGAAAAACTAACAGTAGGGTAGGGAAAGCCAGGGCAGGAGTAGTTAGCGGGGTTGGAAGCCATAAAGAGCACAGGGAGCGTGAGGAGAGAAAGATGTTCATTGACTTTTGGAATCAGGAACCTGAAAGATTTTGAATATACATGTTTTTTGGTCTAGTCTTTTGATTAAAAAAATTTTAAGTTCTTTTGTTTTAATTCTTCCTTTCCTTTCCTTTCCTTTCCTTTCCTTTCCTTTCCTTTCCTTTCCTTTCCTTTCTTTCCTTCCTTCCTTCTTTCCTTCCTTCCTTCTTTCTTTTTTGAGATGAGTTCTCATTCTATCACCCAGGCTTCAACCTCTGCCTCCCAGGCTCAAGTGATCCTCCCACCTCAGCCTCCCAAGTATCTGGGACCACAGATGCATGCCACCATGCCCAGCTAATTTTTTGTATTTTTGGTAGAGATGGGGTTTCACCAGGCAATCCACCAACCTCGGCCTCCCAAAGTGTTGGGATTACAGGCGTGAGCCACCACATCCAGTTATATTTCTTTTTTTTAAAAAAATTATTCTCCTAAGTATGTTCCATGAAAGATTAGGGAGCTTTAATTTTATATATCTCTTAGGCTATTTTTTTTGCCATGTATTTAACCAAAGCCATCTAACCTTATGAGCTTTATTTATTTTTTAAACAACATTATAAACAACATAATGAATGCCTTGAAGATAAGAGCTATTTTTCATCTTGCAAATTGGGGGATTACCATAGTCTCTGGCATATTATATGTAATAACATTTTTGAAATAAATTGATAAGCATACGTATATATATAAATGAAAAATGTTAGGTAAAAATTCAGCCTAGATCCTACCATCCAAACTGTGCAAATTTTTACATAGTTATAACTATGATGTCTTAAATTTTTTGTTCTAATTTTTTCACTTAATGTTATTGCATTTTTTCATATTGTATAGTCTTTATAATAGAATCAAACTTCAAATTTTTATAGACCAATTTTTTCAATTATGTGATTTTGATTATTTCTTATTTAGAAAATACCTTTGTTTAATATTGTAGAATTCAACTGGTTTTCTATGTTCAAATTGAGAAAAGTATCCTTACGTTTCAGAAATATATACCATCTTCAAATGACTCAGACTAAGAAAATTACTAAGCAAGGCCACTCTTACAGGTAGCAAAAGTAAATACCTATGAAGGGTTGATTTCTGGAAGGCCCTATTACTCGGATTCTAGTAGGTCAACCTGTGAAATTCTACCAGTAGGGCTGTAGTCTTCCAGCTTGAACTTCAGATGTTACCTGGCTGGTAGATGCAACTTCCCTGAAAGGAGTAACACTCAAAGCAGCCATATATACTTTCCAGGGCCTAAGTTATAATTCTTTGCCTTAGCACCAAGGTGGAAAAGGCAGTTGGGGGTGCTGAGGGTAAAGAGTTGGGGATGGTAATGAAGGGGAAGGTGCTAGAAACCTGAAGGGGCTACTAAGGGGAAACAATCCTGAACAGCTGCTTACTGAACTCCTAGGATTGCCAGCAACTTGCCTCATTTTCCAAAGCCTGGCATGGTTCCAAGTGGAGCTTTCTGCATCTATAACGCAAAGTTAACTAAGGCCCTCGGTAAATAAAGGCATATGGAAAACAGATCTTATCTTGGTAAAGGGCCTCAGTGTTTATAAAGCTTTCACGTGTTACTTCATTTATTAATTCAAGAAACTATCCTCATTAAGTTTTGATAAATGGCCTAAACTAGTATGGTCTTTTATATTCTGTTTAAAACAGTGATATGGTGGTCAGTATTATCATACCTTATTTGAAGGAAATATTACATTTGAAATAATGACCCAAATATGATACTTATAGGACAGAACATTTTGAATGTTACAGCCATGCGTAGATACACACACACAGACACACACACACACACACACACACTTGGCATACTATTTCAGGGTGTTCATAGACCTTCCCATCTCAATGTCCTCAGATTAAAAGCCCAGCTGTGAGGCTTTAAATATATATTATGGCTTCTCAGATTAAGTATGTGGTGGCAATTTATTTTGATTGCCTGTGATCCAATGTCCAATGGATCCAATTTGTAATCCTCTATTCATTAAAATGATAAAAACAATGCTCAATGATGAAAAAGGATTTTGATGACATAATATTTAGTGAAAAAATAGTTGGTAAAATGCTATGTAGATGACTTTATTTTTTATAGAAATATTAACATATGTATGTTATATATGTATTCAAAGACAAAATGTATGGTAAGGGTGATTGATTATTCCTGGATGATAGGATTTTAAATTTCTTTTTATTCATATCAATTTTTTAACTTATTTATAACGATAGTGTATTACTTATGTGGTATTGTAAAAGTCTGAACTTAGTGCCTTTTACAACTTATGGATTTTAGGGTCTTCCCTATGTGAATCCTGTTCTTGATCTTCTTAGACCTGCCTCAACAGAGGCATACCAAGTAATCTTCCTTGAACGTCTATGCAATGGTTACTCAAGTAGGGAGAAAGGAAATGAACATTTGACAAATGCTAATTTTACTTGGAACTTCACCTTTACTTTCTCTTACTATCCTCACAATATCCTGCAAAGTTGATTTTATTTCCTCACTTAACCGATAATAACACCAAAGCTCCAAAGGTTGATTGAATTGGCAAAAGTCTTATGTCAGAAGCGAGTGGTGAGGATAGGGAAGAACTTAGGTGTGTCTGGTTCCAAAGTCCAAGCACTTTCCCCTCTGCCATACTGTCTCCCACCTCCTGGCAGGCTCCCATCTTTCACTTCACTAGGACCTGGCCCATGTCATGCCTCTCCATGTGCATCTGATACAGCCCGCTCCTCCTGGTCACTCACAAGTTTCTTTTCCTGCATGTTTCTTCCACGCCTCTGCCTTCTTTGAGTTCCATATCCATATCACTCTTATATCCAGAGCATTGGCTCTTACCCCTATTTTGGGCCCTGAACTCACTTGCAGACCTCATGAAAGCTCTCTCTAGAAAATGCACTTTGCATATGTACATACGCACACACACACACACACATACACACTTTGCATACTATTTCAGGGTGTTCATAGACTCTCCCATCTCAAGCTCCTCAGATTAAAAGCCCAGCTGTGCGGCTTTAAATACATATTATAGCTTCTCAGATGAAGTATGTGATGGTGATTATTTATTTTGATTGCCTGTGATCCAATGGATATGTTCTCTGAGGTAAAGAAATGCATTTTTATTGTTTAGTAATGCACCATTAGTGAGTGCTAGAGAAATATGAGGCCAAATAAGGGATCTGAAGAATAAGCAGATATTGTATATGATTTTCAATGGGTACTGAATTCTAATTTTTGTAAAAATAAAAGACTCAACATTCATGAAGGGACTAACTCATGATAAGCAATATATTGCAATGGCCTGCTTCCATGGAAGATTTTTCAGTGGTGATTGTTTTAATAAGCATATTTTTGTTTGTTTTCTTCCTTCAGAAATGAATGCTAAGGGAGTTATCCTCAATGCATTTGAACGTTATCGCCTAAAAACATGTATTGACTTTAAGCCTTGGGCTGGAGAAACAAACTATATATCAGTGTTCAAGGGCAGTGGGTAAGTTGAAGACTTAGTCTTCTAAGGCATCTAAGGAGAACTCTAGTGCCTGGGACATTACATTGCAGCAATCATCCTAGGCTCTGACCTTTAGGAAGGGGTGGGGACTTTCTTGCTAGTCGCTGGAGAGTAAAAAACAACTGGATCTAGTTTTTGTAGACATAGAAATTATATTCCCATACATGTAACTGCCTTTAGACAAAGTGGAGAGTGGATGGGATTGCATGCCGTCAGACCCACAACCTTGTGAATTTCATACCGTTTGTAATTTACATACTCTTTATCCCTTTCAAGTAAAAAACATAGGTATTTATGTGTGTCCATGTCTGTACTTAAGCTTATTTTAACCTAACCACTCTTATTTCTTGAGTTAAGAAGGCGACAGTATTATTTGTCTTGAGCTCAGCAATTCTGAGTGGTTGCTGTCCCTGTAAAACCCTTGTTAATGGGCACAGGCATAACAAAGAGGGTCTCAAAGACTTTGAAATTCACAAGAAAAACCAGGTCTAGACCACCGTGGGGATGATTTGCTCCTATGTAATATTTGGTGTTAGGGCAAGTTCTTTAAAGATCACCTGGTCTGTAAGGTTTTTTAATATTATACAACACCTGGTATATTAGGCCATTCTTGCATTGCTGTACAGAAATATCAGAGACTCGGTAATTTATACAGAAAAGAGGTTTAACTGGCTTTCAGTTCTGCAGGCTTTATAGGAAGCATGGTGTTGACATCTGCTCAGCTTTTGGGGAGGCCTCCGGAAGCTTATAATCATAGTGGAAGGTGAGGGTGGAGCAAGCATGTCGCATGGCAAAAGCAGGAGCCAGAGAGAGAGTGGGGAGGGGGAGGTGCTACACAATTTTGAATGACCAGATCTCATGAAAACTCACTATTGCGAAGACAGCACCAAGCCATGAGTGGTTCGTCCCATGACTCAAATACCTCTCACAAGGTCCCACCTCCAGCACTGGGAATTACGGTTCAACATGAGATGTGAGTGGGGACAATTGTCCAAACTACATCACCTGGGTTATGAGAGAAATGCACAGTGTTCAGATGTAAGAGCAAAGGTGGGTAATGAAGTGGACTAGGCAGTGGGGATTCTGCCCTGAGACCTCAGATTGTAACATCCTCTTCCCCCTTTCTTGTAAACTCTCCTATAAGCTGCTGGTCTTCAGTAGGAAATAGGCGGGTTGGGAAGCAAGAACTTTCCATCGGGGCAAACTGTGACCGAATAGCAACGGTTCAACACGAGTTCCTCCATGCTCTGGGATTCTGGCACGAGCAGTCGCGTTCCGACCGGGATGACTATGTCAGGATAATGTGGGACAGAATTCTGTCAGGTACATTTCTCTTTTTTTCCTACGTTTTTAGTTAAGGACTGAATTTCTAAGCATGTGTCCTCTCTTGTCATCTGTGGCAACTGTTAATAATTTTAAAACTTTGATGTTTTGATGTCTTAATTCATTCAGCTCGAACTCATTCTGAGTTATTGGAGCACAAGTATTCCAGAAGCCATATGAGCTAGATATGCTCTTAGAAACTGGTTTTGTGGTTCTTAAAGCATATTCAGTCCCACAATACGTTCATGAGTATTATGTGGAACAGAGTCTGTGGCCAGATTAGTTTTGCAGATCCCCAAGTCTTAGTCCATTTTGCACTGCTATAACAAAACACCACAGACTGGGTTATTTATAAAGAACTGAAATTTATTCCTCATTGCTCTGGTGGCTGGAAAGTCCAAAATCAAGGGGTGGGCATTTGACGAGGGCCTTCTTGCTGTGTCACATACCATGGCAGAGGGCAGAAGAGCAAGGGAGAGTCAGAGAGAAAAAACAGGACCAAATCTGTCCTTTTACAAGGAATCCACTCCTGCAGTAGCAAACCTACTCCTGCAGCAATGGGATTAATCCATTTATGAGACAGAGCCCATGCCCTAATTACCTCTCATTAGGCCCCACCTCCCAACACTGTTGCAGTGGGGATTAGGTTTCCAATACATGCTTTTGGGAGGACATATTCAAGCCATAGCACCTAGGTTAAAAGAAATTAGACTTACTTATCCTGCTATACTGCTCTGAGTGTTTACTAGGTTGACAGGAATTGTAAATCTCTAAGAAAAGGAGCATTTCCCAAAATGATTTGATCATGGTCTTTTTTCTTTTTGCAGAGTAGATTGTATAGTATTTGGATTTATTGTTTCACGGAACAATTTTCAGTAATAGTTGAGTAGCATGAACTGTTTATGATTTTGTGTTCAAAGTCACAAAGTCTTAATAACCATGTCTGACTAGAGCTCATGTTTTCCACATTCCACAGTGACACTCAGCTTCCTCATCTGTCCTGCCTGTGTGGGGCGAGAGAGAGGAAAGGGCATTGCTATTATGTCTGAGGCACTGTGAGGAGTGCCCTATACAAGGTCCCCTGACACCACACTTCTTGAAATCACAGCTCTTGCTCTTCATCCCCCGCCTCTGCTTGTCTCAAATGGGGTCAGGCATAGCAGCAAACTAAAAGATTTCTAGAGAAACAGCAGTGTTTAGCTTTAATCCACAGCCACACTCTTTAGGATTCCCAAAGTCTTATTTTTGATCAAAACTTCTGCTCACATTTGATAACACATCTTTATGTTTTGGAGATTAGAACCACCTTAATGTGTCCACAGAATCATTCCATTTCAAGTTGGAATCAGTTGCCCATTAGTATAATGCTAAATGGCCTGAATGTCTTCTCTAAATCTATTCATTTTTGTTTTTTATTATTATTTTAAACTGACAAATCATAATTGTATATACTTATGTGGTACAGTGATATTTTGACATATGTACACAATGTGGAATGACGAAAACAAGCTACTTAACATAGCCATCACCTCACTTATCATTTCTGTGGTGAGACATTTGAGATATATTCTCTTAGCAATTTTGAAATATACAATACATTATTACTAACTATAGTCATTATGCTTTATTTATTTATTTATTTTGAGACAGAATCTCACTCTGTTGCCCAGGCTGGAGTGCAGTGGTGCGATCTCGGCTCACTGCAACCTCCGCCTCCTGGGTTCAAGTGATTCTCCTGCCTCAGCCTCCCGAGTAACTGGGATTATAGGCGCCCGCCACCATGCCCGGCTAATTTTTGTAGTTTTAGTGGAGACAGGGTTTAAACATGTTGGCCAGGCTGGTTCATTATGCTTTAAATACATCTACACCTATTCAAGTAACCATGAATTATGGTTAGTCAATAATCGCATGTCAATGCTTTTTAATGACTCCTTTGTAGGATAACTAGAAAGTTATTCCAGGTTTCGTCTCACCATCCCTTCAAAGTCTTCTTACTTCCATCTCCATCTACTGTGGACGTCCTCAGCCTGCCATCATTGCTGGCCAATGCCCTGACTGGTTCAACAACACTTTTTTTTTTTTTTTGAGACAGAGTCTTACTTTGTCACCCAGGCTGGAGTGCAGTGGCATGATCACAGCTCACTGCAGCCTCGACTTCCCAGGCTCAGGCAATCCTCCCACCTCAGCCTCCAGAGTAGCTGGGACTACAGGCGTGCACCACCATGCCTGGCTAATTTTTTAAATATTTATTTTATTTTATTTTATTTGAGCTGGAGTCTCATTCTGTCACCTAGACTGGAGTGCAGTGGCGTAATCTCGGCTCACTGCAACCTCTGCCTCCTGGGTTCAAGCAATTTTCCTGCCTCTGCCTCCTGAGTAGCTGGGATTATAGGCGCGCATCACCACAACGGACTAATTTTTGTATTTTTAGTAGAGACAGGGTTTCACCATGTTGGTCAGGCTGGTCTCGAACTCCTGACCTCATGATCCTCCTACCTCGACATCCCTAAATGCTGGGATTACAGGCGTGAACCATCACGCCCGGCCTTAAAATATTTATTAGAGATGAGGTCTCACTTTGTTGCCCAGGCTGGTTAGCAGCACTTTCTAGAATCCTCCTTTCCACGAGCAGTTTTTATAGCCTTAGACTAAATGTCACTGTCCTAACTATGGGCTGCAACAGAACCTTAGATATGTTCAGTGTGACTGCTGGTATCACAGTTCTAAGCTTGAATATTATATTGTAAGATGGGAATAATGAAACTGTTGTTAGTTGTAGCAACAATTGCTTGAGTTTATTATATTCTCCATTTCTAAGTGAGCAGTATTTGGAGTAAGATAAGCTGAATTTTGTGAACATCAAGTAAATATTTTTTATTTATCCTTTAGGCAGAGAGCACAATTTTAACACCTATAGTGACGACGTATCAGATTCCCTGAATGTTCCCTATGATTACACTTCAGTAATGCACTACAGTAAAACTGCATTCCAAAACGGAACGGAGC
This sequence comes from Nomascus leucogenys, assembly GCF_006542625.1. Classification (NCBI taxonomy): domain Eukaryota; kingdom Metazoa; phylum Chordata; class Mammalia; order Primates; family Hylobatidae; genus Nomascus; species Nomascus leucogenys. The sequence continues at coordinate 47,580,832 of NC_044384.1, read as the reverse complement.
CGACAATTGTCACAAGAATCTCAGACTTTGAGGATGTGATCGGCCAACGAATGGATTTCAGTGACTCTGATCTCCTAAAGTTGAATCAACTGTATAACTGCTGTATGTGACAGGTTCTTTGAAATGACTTATATTTTCCTGTTATGTAGGAAAAAATGATAGTCTGTGCCATTTTGTCGAGCATTGGTGGGGTTTCTGAGATTATAGAGATTTGATATTCAGGAAATAAACAGAAGAGCACTCAGATCTCAATCTACAACTTGGAAGCAGCATTTTCTTTTCACCGCATCTGGTGTTGAGATCTAAAAACAAATTGGGTCCTGTAGGAATATGCCTCAGGCAGGTTTTTAAAGCTGTCACTAATTCAAATGTCGGTCAGATTGATACTCACACTTCCTTTTAGCCAAAATGATATGTCTAGTTGTAATATGAATGGGATCAAATAATCTGCATTGTGGCTTAATGACTTGAATAACTAGGGGAGGATAGACTCAGGTTTGTACGAATTAGATAATTTTTTTTTAAAAAGACTTGGGGCAGGGAGCTTATTCAGATCTACAGAATTAATGACCTTCTTTGTAGGGTTCTGCAAATAAAGAGGGATCTTTAAGCCACCAGCATCCAGAATCAGCTAGGTGTTTCCTGTAATACCAACCTGGCATTTCTAATACTGTGATAAGTTCAGTTTTTGTTACTTAGATTATCATGTTGTATGAGTGTCAATAATTGTTTTTTGCTTTTTGTAGCCTCTTCCTTGAGTTTTATGGACTCATGCAGTTTTGAACTGGAAAATGTATGTGGCATGATCCAAAGTTCAGGAGATAATGCTGACTGGCAACGGGTTTCACAGGTTCCCAGGGGGCCAGAGAATGATCACTCCAACATGGGCCAGTGCCAAGGTAACAGGAGTGAGATATTCCTAGATTGTATACTCAGTGGCTACAGCCACGTACTTCTCTATGAAAGAATGGGATTTTATCTCTAATTTCTATCAGAATTATTAATGATTATTCATTAGGTTACTACTGAGAAGTAGGCCTTGCACCTGATAAAGACATTGTTAATTTCTTTGCTTTTCCTTCCTGAGTTTATTTTTCTTTCTATAAGTCAGAGCTTGGCTCTGTGATGCCTCTACCAGTGCGTTCCCATAAGAGAGTGTACCGGACTGGGGCTCCTGCAAGGCCTCTTATCTCAGGGGCAGTACTATTGTTTTCTAGAAGTTTGCAGAATACAAGAGACTCTTTCCAATGGACAGCAATAAGCTGTGAATTATTGTTTCAGAACTGTATCTGGATGTGATTATATGCTCCTGTTACAAAAATATCTAAAAGGCAGAGTTTATTTAATTTTCTTCAGATGCATATCCTTTTCCATTTTCATTTTGTTTTGCCTTAAGTAGTTATGTGGCTACAAGGACCAAATTTTTACTTATTTGCTTATTCTGGCAACAAATATGTAAAACTAGACTTCAGAACTTAGGGCCAGGGCTTAATAGCTCAGATGATCTAGGCAGGAATTGGAAGCCTCTAATGGCAAAAAGGTGCTTTTCCTTTTATTTTTCTTTTTAAATGCATATTTGGATAGTGGATAGTGGTCCTACTCAGACCAGAGGAAAGTAGATAGGGAGGGAGGGATGAAAAGAAGAAGAATCCAGACCAGGTAGCTCTCACTTTTTTTCTGTTTTTGAAAGCTAATTTCTGTGGTAAGGGAAAGGTTCCCTAATGTTATCTCTTTCATAAATCGCCTGCTCCTAGAACCATATTTAAATGCCCAACATAATTCCCTGCATATAGTGGAAACTAAGCAAATACTTGAAATAAGGTAAAGAAAATTGGGCCGGGTGCAGTGGCTCATGCCTGTAATCCCTTGCCTTTGGGAGGACAAGGTGGGCGGATCACCTGAAGTTGGGAGTTTGAGACCAGCTGGGCCAACATGGTGAAACCCTGTCTCTACTAAAAATGCAAAAATTAGCTGGGTGTGGTGGTGCATGTCTGTAGTCCCAGCTAGTTGGGGGACTGAGGCAGGAGAATCACTTGCACCTGGGAGGCAGAGGTTGTAGTGAGCTGAGATCATACCATTGCATATCAGCCTGGATAACAGAGTAAGACATTGTCTCAAAAAAAAAAAAAAAAAAAAAAGGAAAGAAAATATATATACACTCAGACCAGAATTACTAGCTCTGCCTTCTTTAGAGATGGCTTAGAAGGTTAAGTATTGCAGATAATGAAAGCAGATAAGTGGGAGGTGCCTCTGAAATTATCAGGTTCAGTTATTCTCAATTTTTTCATTACAAGTATCATTTTAAAAATATTAAAATGTGAATCTCCCCAGATGGTTGCTGTAGTTACAATATCTTCTGAAAGTTGAATTTCTTTCTTCCTTTTCTTTTTTTCTTCCTTCTTTTTTTGTGACAGTTTGAAGCCAAAGAAGTTAGAAAGTGTTTAAAAAAAAAAAAGGGGCAGGGGGCAGGTCAGCCAAGGCCCTGGTTTCCTGGCTGGACTCTCACCTCTGTCCGCAGTGTGTGTTCACCTCTCCAGAAAGACCTAGAAGTTCATGTTGAATTAGCCTTGGGAGACACAGATGCTACAACTCTCTACCCACCCAAATTTCAAACCCTCTTTTTGACTTAATTTCCATTTTCCTTTTTCATATTCTCAGTGGGGGAACAACCCTCTGTAGCATCTTTTTCCAATGGTAGCTCTTCCCACTTGGAGCTGGACCAGGGTTGTGGACACTTGAAAGGTGTCCCATGTAGAATCTACCTTTTAGCCCTGCTGTTTGGGCTTGACCTGCAGCCTTACAGTGGATTTTTAAAAAATTAGCATTTGATACTTAAACTTGCTGTATCTTTATAGCTCATAACAAATGAAGATAAGCAAGGATTAGTGCCCACGGAAAACTACTATTGTAAGTAAACGTCTTATAAATAATAGAGAGGTTTGAGTTTTATACTGTTATGTCAATCTGCTAGCTTTTGCAAGTGCCAGATATGTAGCTTAGGCTTCTGTCATTTCTCCCTGACGATTTATATATGGATGTTACTTACACCTCGTGTAAAGAATCTAGCACCACCATTAACAAACACACATTCCTATACCCAGTATCTGTTTTTCTCTCAATTCTGCTTTTCTTTAACAGGTTCTGGTTTCTTCATGCATTTCGATAGCAGCTCTGTAAATGTGGGAGCCACAGCAGTGCTGGAAAGTAGAACGCTGTACCCTAAAAGAGGATTTCAGTGCTTGCAATTTTACTTATATAACAGTGGCAGTGAAAGTGATCAACTGAACATCTACATCAGGGAGTATTCTGCAGACAATGTGGATGGCAATTTAACCCTTGTGGAAGAAATAAAAGGTACAATGTCAACATCCTTATTGTTGGGATTCAAAATGAGGCAATCTTCGGTCTTTTCTTTAGTTAATGCAACAATTTACAATAGGGCAGGGGCTACTGAGTCACTACCCTTCAACTAAGAACTAGATTCGTCTTGTTTTAAGCCGTGGAAAGGAAGCTAGAATGAAGATTCTTTCTGAGTGCTCTGTTATATAACACTCACTTAAGAAACTGTGGATCAGTCTCTGGCACTATGGAGGTCAGTTCTTGGCAAATAATAAAAATACAAGGCTGGGCGCAGTGGCTTACACCTGTAATCCCAGAACTTTGGGAGGCTGAGGCAGTCAGATCACCTGAGGTCATAAGTTCGAGACCAGACTGGTCAACATATAGTGAAACCTTGTCTCTACTAAAAAAATACATAAATTAGCTGGGAGTGGTGGCACATGCCTATAGTCCCAGCTACTTGGGAAGCTGAGGCAGGAGAATTGCTTGAACCCAGGAGGCAGAGGTGGCCGTGAGCTGAGATCACGCCACTGCACTCCAGCCTGTGCGACACAGCAAGACTCTATCTCTGAAAAAATAAATAAAATAAAATAAAATAAAATACATAAAAACACAATGTGAACTAGCTTAGGCAAAATAGGACGGGCTCCTGGCTAAAGGTTAGTTACAGCCTGTGGGACAGATGAGGGAGACACTGGCTTGAGGGGGAATTATTAATAGATCTGTCTCTGAACATTGCTGGGGACCTCTTGTTTTATCTCAGAATGGCTTTCTTTATAAGACTGGTACTTTGGTTGTTTCACTTCCCAGCTTACGTTTGACCAAATTTGCTATCAGTCTGGACAAAGGACTCTTCCTCTAATATAAAGGTTAAAAAATAAATCCCAGTGAAGAACTGGGATGCTTATGTCTTAAGTTAAACACAGCTTCTGGAGCAATTCCTGAGTGGGAAGTGGGTACCCACCCTTCATACCAATAATGTGTCAGAGAGGAGAGCCATGTTGACCACCTATGCAAGTAGATGGTTAAGGGGGTGACTAAGAAAGGGAGGGGCTGTGGGCTGGCAAATATATTACTGTCTATTCCACTTAACCATCTCATGACTTGAATGAATTGAGTAATTCGATTTGTTCCACAATTGGATCCATATTATGCAATATAGTATGCCATTTTCCTCCTGTTTTTAACAATGAGAAACAATCTGAAATACAGGTGATATTTTTCTTTGTGAACACCTATAAGCAGTAAGGTTCTTAATCTCACTAAGAATATACACACATTATACATATATATTATTTATGTAACAATATAAAATATATAAAGAATAATTATATATAATATATATTATATATTACATATATAAAAGCCTTATATATAAGCCATATATGTTGCTATATTATATTTTATGTATTAATATCTAAATTAATACAAATATTGATATAATGTATCTGTAATATATATAATTGTCCAGGATTGGAAGGGGGGTCCTTTCTATTAGCAATCTGTGGGTTCGTCATTGATACACAATAACACAAAAAGGCACTTAAGAAGCTTGCTTATTTTCTGTCATTTGGGTATGTCTAGCTTATTTTCAAGTAGCTGTGTTTCACGTTAAGTGCCAACATATTTTTGTTTTAAGACTTTGTGTGAACCACTAGTTTGACATGAATTCCTCAGCTGTTGTTCATCTGGGGGCTTCTGCAGATTATTTAGTATACTGATTCTTATTTGAGTATGTGATATAAGAAAATGAGACAAAATGGCATATCATGTGCTGCTAGCAAGGGGTATGGGCTAATAGTTGGGGAGGAAGTGCAGGTTGGAAAGAAAGGAGGTGGTACCAAATATCAGACAAATACTTACAATGCTGAGTCACTGGGAAGTGATCTAAAGAGTAGATTGCAGGATGTGGGCTTTCTAGGGTTTGGTGGATTTTGTTTAATATTACCAAAAATTTGATTGAAGATTTTGTATGTGAGGGAAGTATTCCAATCAAACTATAAATATATTAAAGAAGGCTTTGCCTGAGTATCACAGGAATCTTGGGTAGAAGTGTTACAAGTGTTGGGTTTGCTGGCCCTTTAATGGAGAATGGCAGGTAACTCATAGGTAGGGCATGAAGTACTCATGAGCTAGATGTTGTTATTTACTCACCGATCTCTAGAAAAGGGTAATCTATTTGAGAAACAGCTAGAGAAACATTCAGCTATTCCAGAGAACAGTGTGACCCCACAGAAGCACCTTGAAGTAAATAATTCTAGGTTGGAGCTTTGGCAAAACCATACTTCTGACCTGTAGAAATAAATCAGTTTTGGGTGACCCTTTGTCTAAGAAGGCTAGAAATCTAATGTTGACATGTACATGATTTGAACTTCTTTGTCTTTGAAATAATAATGACTCTTTTGCAGAAATACCCACTGGGAGCTGGCAACTTTATCATGTAACATTGGAAGTGACCAAGAAGTTTAGAGTGGTGTTTGAAGGACGCAAAGGCTCTGGTGCATCACTGGGTGGTCTGTCTATTGATGACATTAATCTTTCGGAAACACGGTGCCCTCATCATATCTGGCATATAAGGAATTTCACACAGTTCATTGGCAGCCCAAATGGAACTCTGTATAGCCCTCCATTTTACTCTTCTAAAGGTTATGCCTTTCAGATTTACTTAAATCTAATCCATGTGACTAATGCAGGGATATATTTCCACTTGATCTCTGGAGCCAATGATGATCAATTACAGTGGCCATGTCCTTGGCAACAAGCCACAATGACACTTTTGGATCAAAATCCTGACATTCGACAGCGTATGTCCAATCAGCGGAGTATAACTACAGACCCATTTATGACCACTGGTTTGTAACTCATTTTCTTTATTGCTAATAAACAATCATTGCTCTAGGAGGGATGGATAATTTTGGGAACGAGAGATTGCACAGTTAGTTACCTAGGGAATTTTGAGCCCCAAATCTTAAGAACAGATATTTAGGGGAAAAGTTTCAAGAACTGTGGACTGAGTCTGTCAGACAGGAGCTCATCAGAAATGTCAGCAAGGACTCCAACAAATAGAGAAGATACTGACTGTATTCCTAGGAATTGATGGTCCTCCTCAAATTTCCACTTCTGTGCAAGAAGTGTTGGTTTTAGAGTCTGACATGCCTGAGTTCAAGTCCAAAGTTTGCTTCTCATTAGCTATGTGACCTTGAGCAAATAATCTCTTAGGGCCCCAGTGTCCTCAGCTGTAAAGCCAGGGCTGTAGTAACCATTCCAGAGATTTGCTATGAGAATTAGTACAGGTCAAGTGTGGAAGCTGTGGAAAGGCCTGCAGTGGAGAGGCCCTCAGATGTTGGGTTCTTCTAACTCATGCTACCTGTTCACGTCACTGGGATTGTCAAAAATAATTCAGCATTTGAAATGGAGGTAGTTTTTGACCAGAAGGAAGGTATTGAGCAGGTGCATTCAGGCGTTGGTGGGAAGGGTATGAGAATGCATTATAATTTCTTACTAAAAATTTACAGAGGACTTGCTAATCATGACATCATTCCCCATCTTTCCCATCTCAAAAAGAAGCAACCCACTGAAAGCAATGATCACACTACTAATTTTAATAATTATTTGCTTCTGAGACCCTAGTAAAGGAAAAAGTGGAATTATGGCAAGCTGAATATTTTTGCCAAATGTGAATTCTATACATGAAAAACATGGACCAAATCGACAAAGAAAAAAGTCCAACTTAATCTCATAGGAAAACAATAATATTCACCAATGGAATTGTAGGGACTTGACATTCAGAATTTCTTCACTTTTTCCTAAAGCGTTTCTTCCTAAATGACATTAAAAACAGCTCAGGGCTGGGTAGGTCATTATCTTTTCCCAGAAGCAGTGCTTCTTGTTGTCTTCTACTTCTGAAGCACTTTGCTCTGTTAGGTGAATAATTCAGTTAATAAGATAAATCATTCTATGCTGATATTAAAAACTTTCTCAGCAACATATTGCTTTAACTGGACAATCTGTAACTTTGTAAAAGGACTCTCTTAGTAGCCTTGAAGGCTATTCTAAATTATTCTAATAGATAGGAGGGTTTCTATACTGGCCAATAAGTAAAGATATGCTATTCCCAGGAATATCTGGTACCTAGGAAACTTCTGGTACCTCTCCACTCTTATTCTAGAGTGTGGTCCTCCCTGCCAGGCAATTTAATTTCCTCTAGGACAGTATAAATGAACAAGCCCCAGTGATTTGCCAGGGAATACATCACAGGTCAATAGTATCATTTAATTATTTTGAGTTCCAGCCTAATTGTGTTTCACATTGTCTGTTCTTTCCTACCACCAAAAGCTACGATGATGATAAACACACTCCATTAATATAAATTGCTTTTTCAGATAATGGAAACTATTTTTGGGACAGGCCTTCCAAAGTGGGAGCAGTGGCTTTTTTCCCTAATGGAACTCAGTTTAGAAGAGGTGGGGGCTATGGAACCAGTGCCTTTATAACCCACGAGAGGCTGAAAAGCAGAGATTTTATAAAAGGAGATGATGTTTATATCCTACTGACAGTGGAAGGTATGTCAATAAAAATAGTTTTATATAAACTAGTTTTTTTTGTTGTGGCCACTGATTATTTTCTGTTTTTTTCTGCATTCCACTTTTAGATGTATTATATAGAGATGTGGGGGGAAATGGGCATGAGTGGGGTTTGGGAGGAATATGAATTATTAACAATATGAAAACAATTTAATTTGAAACAGTGAGGATTCCAGAATAAAGAATTTAATGACCACCACATGAAGCTATAGTGGAAATCTTTACGTTGGGAAATTTCTTTAGAAATAAGTTAAAATAGGCTGGGTGCAGTGGCTCATGCCTGTAATCCCAGCACTTTGGGAGACCGAGGCGAGTGGATTACAAGGTCAGGAGATCAAGACCATCCTGGCTAACACAGTGAAACCCCGTCTCTACTAAAAACATAAAAAATTAGCTGGGCGCGGTGGCGGGCGCCTGTAGTCCTAGCTACTCGGGAGGCTGAGGCAGGAGGACGGCGTGAATGTGGGAGGTGGAGCTTGCAGTGAGCCGAGATCGTGCCACTGCACTCCAGCCTGGGTCAAAGAGCGAGATTCCGTCTCAAAAAAAAAAAAAAAGAAAATAAATAAGTTAAACTAGAACTATTATACTCTAGGATTCCTGAAATAAAAATATCACACAAGCACATGAAATTAAATGACTGGAAACGTCTGTGTCTTATCTGTTTCAAATGTACATACATGCATACATATATGCATACATATATATATATATATATATATATATATATATATATCTTGAAAGAAATGACATTAATCTCTTGTTAGATTAATGTTAAATTTCTTACTCCTGGCAGCCAATAAATACATTTTGCAGCAATTCTGGTGGTTTCCATTTTTTATGTGGTAGGATTTTAACTCATTTTCTATTAAAGACCCACTTGGATCTCAGTAAATCAGATTCTTGTTTGTGATGAAAGGTGGTGCAATTAAAACCCCCAGAATTTTGACTCCAGTGTCCATTAGAGTAAATCTAGATGATACTTCTTGGAGAAATTATTCAGAAATAACTTTTGTTAAGAGAGAAAACATTTTATGTAGCAGAGAAAAAAATCAGTATGCATCAGTTCTCTTTGACCATAGCGATTTCAACCAGAAGCAATAACAAATACTGCAAAGAACTAACGCTGGTTGTCAGGGCACTTGGTGTCTTGCTCCAAATCTCCACCAACTTGCTCTACCAAGCCAGAGACCTGTGACCTTGGGCAATGCCCTCAATTACTTTACATTTCTGAGTTTTGGTTTCCTTATCTGTCTCTTGAAAGTTGGTATCAGTGGCTTGTACCCTTCTGGGCTCGCACAATCCAGGCTAGCATGTGGTTGAGTTGGAGCCCCAGTAGGCTGGCCTAGTTTCCTTTTGCCTAGTTCTTATCTCGCTGCCTATGAATGTTGCTAGACTGTGCTTCAAGGATACCTGAATTTCTCACAAGCCTAAAATCTGATCATTGTCTATTCTGAAACTTAAGATTGGGCTTGGCATCATGGCTCACGCCTATAATCCCAGGACTCTGAGGCCGAAGTGGAAAGACTGTCTGAGCCCGGAAGCAAAGACAAGCCTGGGCAACATTGCAAGATCCCACCTCTAAAAAAAAAAAAAAGAAAGAAAAAAGGAAAAAAGAAACATTAAGAGAAACTTAAAGATCAAATGATTGTTAAACAAAAGCTGATTTCCATCCACACTCTTCCCCATCTTCCTAGACATATCTCACCTCAACTCTACACAAATCCAGCTAACACCAACCCCTAGTGTTCAAGACCTCTGCTCAAAAACCACCTGTGAAAATGATGGTGTCTGCACTGTTCGAGATGGCAAAGCTGAGTGCAGGTAAGGATGATTTGGAAGAGATCTCTCCATTCTTTGGTTAGAAATTTTATTTCCATAATGTAGGATTAATTACTTGATAGTTCTTATGAATGAAATCAGTTGATTCTCATCTCACAGCCATTCATAGAATTTTTTTTTTTATTCTCCTTTTGGGGCTTTGGATAACCACAAGAACTATCTTTGTGATAGCCAATCCAATTTTTTTATGAAAAAAAATAGAACACTATATTCTAATTGTCTGAAAAAGTCCTCATAACAGTCCAGTCATTTTAAGTATAGCTGCCTCCATTTTCTAGATGAAGATACTGACGTTCTGAGGAGCCCTTGGCCAAGATGTGAATCTGGAGGGCGGCGGGCATGGGACAATGAGAACTAAACTTTCTCTGTTATCTGTGCTATCGGCCTTTCCTAACTTGGAGATACTGTTTTAGTATCAGATTAGGAAGAATTCCATTTTTTCTTTCCATTGCTTATACCTGTGCTCTAGGTGCTAGTCTCTCTCCAGTCCAGAGTGGGTAAAATAGTTCCATATAGCAATGACCTATTGGTGATCAAATAGACTAAAGGTGATCCACATCTTTAACTGTGAAAATTTCTGGAGTTAGATATCAACTCATAACTCTGAGTCATAACTCTGCTCTCAATGTGCAGGTGCCAGTCAGGGGAAGACTGGTGGTACATGGGAGAAAGGTGTGAAAAGAGAGGCTCCACCCGAGACACCATAGTCATTGCTGTTTCATCTACTGTTGCTGTGTTCGCCTTGATGCTGATCATCACTCTTGTCAGTGTCTATTGCACCAGGAAGAAATATCGTGAAAGGATGAGCTCAAATAGACCAAACTTGACTCCACAAAATGTAAGTTGAGGCTGATGTTTGATTATTCACAACCTATTGGTGAAATCTTATGGAGAGGAACTAGGACATTTTTTATATACTTTGGTTCTTGCCTTCTTCTCTCCGTTTCCTATGCTCGGACAACTGATTTCAGATTATAAAAGTTCCTATTACTTTCACTGTAAATCAATGATTCTTAAATTGGGATTTATGGAGTTTCATTATCTTCCTGGAATTGTATCCAACATTGTGTACAGTTGTGTGTGTGGGTTTTTTTCCTGGAGTGTGGGGTGGTCTGTGACCTGAAAGGCACAACTGATTTTGCCTGCAAGTTCAAACCTTCCTGGTAAAGGAGAGAGGTGGCCTGCAAGGGTTTTTGTTTTAAAGGCCTTGTAGTGGTGCTGAGCTGAGGCCTGTAGGAAGGGGATGCAGGCATGTTTGGGGAAGCTTTTTCATTAAAGAAGGTTCCAGTTCATTCTGGCTTCATGTGGAATAACTAATTCTAAGGCAAGTTTTCAAGTAAAGGATTTAAAGTCTTGCCTCAACAAATCTCTAGAATGCTAATAGACTCCTGAAATGACCCTGTTTCCGGTGGGTCCCTCGGGAATCTGACTCTGAGACGGATATTTGTACGCAGGAGGTTTATTGGGGAGGGCTCCTGGAACACGTATAATAGGCTGAGGGAGCTGGCCTGGGCAGAGGGTGAGGTTGGACTGTGATGTGGTTGCAGCTGAGACCTCAGCCCATCCTTCAGGGAGCTCTGGAGTGGGGATGACTCCCTCTTAGGCATGTCCTGAATCGAGGGAGGTGGCCAGGCTTTTGTACTCCCATCACTGGAATGGGGCTGCCCTCAAAGAGGGGGCATAAAATTGGGCAAGGCAACGGCCTTTGGGGGAGGGCATTTCTTGCATAACAGCCTTCATTCAAAGGGCAGGACCAAGCAGCAGTTCCCTAGCGTCCACTACATACTCCAGCAGTAGAGTACAGAGTTTTACATGCAGATTCATATTCTTCCTTGCAAAGAAGCACAGAGAAAGTGGCATAAAATCTAAACATTACTTAAAAGTGAAGCCCTAAAATTCTTCCATTTCTATTTCATTCCAATTGGAGTCTCTGAAAATTGCTACTGAAGCCAGTCAGAAAAAATGCCCAATTAGAATATCTCCAAAAATAAAAATACTGCAATTGGCTAAAGCGAGAGTACATTTTCTTAAGAAAAACGATTATTCAAGACATACTATATTTAAAGCTATGAGTTTTTAAAGGGGACAGCCTGGTATCAAGATATTATTATTTTTTGGCCAAGTCAGTCAAAACATGGACAATGATAATGAACTGAAAGCAAATCATTGTATTATCGTAGGCTGTTGTCCTATTTCCTCAATATCAGGAAGGTGTTTAATGCTAATAATAAGGCAATAGATCAATTACCTCACAAAATTATTAGAAAAGTATTTAAAATATAAACAGGTTGTTTTGTTTTAAGACAACTTTCAGCTTATTTTATGACTCAAAATAAAAGGGAAAGATCAGCGAATACTTGGCGTGGTAGGTCAACCTGATGGCAGCTGTGCCTCCAAGTTCGGTCTCCTGGGCCATTGGGATGAGCCAGGAGTTGGTGCATGGAAGGGGGAAGAATGGCAGGGCAGGAGGGGACAAGTTAACTGGGTGGATGGGACTGCCAGGATATTTCCCTGAAAATGAGAAGTGTAACAGCTGTTATAAGGGCTCTAACTTAGCAAGTAAAACCTGGAAGGAATTAAAGAAAAATGACCAAACCAAAGAGAAGAGAAAGAAGGAAGCTAGGAAGCTAAGTCAATAAAGCGGGGAAACCATGAGAGTATCGGGGACATGGTAAGGATAGTAAGTGGAAACACATATGCACACACACACACACACACACACACACACTCCATAATATTACAACAGAGCTATTTTGTTTCTGGGTCATTTAAACACATTCCTAAGGACAAGGCAGTTGACTTACATTATCTTAGGCTAGGCATTTCTACAGTTAATTCACTGGTAACAGATCTCCCAGATGTCGTTTAGATCTTAAATCAGAATGACCTTTTTTTCTGAGGCGAATGTATGTGTTCACCCTAATGTTTTAGCATCTGAATAATGTGGGCCCAAAAAGCCAGGGCTCTAAATGGAGACCAGGGGCAGGAGCCATTGCCAGCTAGGAGGGAGGCCAGGAGACTGCTGATGGGGACTTCATTTAAAGACTAGATCGTTTTATTGTGATTCATTTAAATAGCAGTTTTTAAATTTAGAAATTAAATCATCAATTGTTCTTTTCCCTTTTAGCAGCATGCTTTTTGAAGATTAACTCGACAATATGGCCAGCAATTGAAATTAAAAAGGATTCTTCATCATGGATTTCGCCTAAGTGATATTACAGCCACCTCATTCTTCTAAAAATGGATCTTTTTCTGTAAATAGCTGGAAATACTATAAATCACTATTTTGGTCAAAGTCAAATTGGTGAAATGCTGTTTGTGTTTCCTTCTTTTAAATGAGAGAAAAGCAATTCAGGCTCTTCTGGAAGTATAATATTGTCTAGAAAAAAGGGAGAGCAACAGTTAGAGATAGGTTTTCAAATTACTGATCCTTCCATATGGGGGCCAAGTGTGGTGTCCTCACAACTGATTCCTTAGAAACCTGCTAGAAACACCCAATGGGAATGATCATCCAGGCGGAATCACAGCAGTTTCAGTGCCATCCTTTCCCAGCATTGGGAAGGGTAATGGGACAGCTCCCCACTCTCTGTCAATATACATTCTTCTCCAAAACTGGCTATTCTCTTGTTTTCTTATATAATCCCTTTGGTACATGAGCTTGGTTTAGAATTTGTTGGAGCATATGACTATAATCAGCAAGAAAACCTTTCACTCTTTGAGTGGCAAGTCTCAAAGTTTTGGGTCTCAGGAGTCTTTGCACTTTAAAAATTACTGAGGATCTCAAATATGTTACTGAGGATCTCAAACAGATTACTGAGGATCTATTTTGCTTACGAGCAGTTCATTGATTTAAATAAGTGTTTATTAGAAATTCAAACCAGGAAAAACTTAAAGTATGTATTTATTAATCACAAAAAATAAGCCCCTTATATGCTAACATAAATATGAAAAGTAGCTATATTTTTCAAAACAGGAGAATATTTAGCAAAGAAAGGGGCATTGGTTTACATTTTTTGGGAAAATCTCTAATGCCTAGCTCAACAGAAGACAGCTGAGTTTTCACAGATGCTTCTGCATTTATTCTGTTGTGATATATTAATTTGTTTGAAGGATGTGAAGAAAATCTAACCTCACACAAATATGTACTTGGAAAAAGGAGGCATATTTGAATAGCTTTCTCAGGTAAATATGAATATTCTTTTGAAATAATTTTGTTAAAAGTTGACAATGGTAACTTCTTACAGGTTAGTTGCAATCAAAATCCGAAACCATATCAATGAACTTTTGTATTCCGTCCTGTAAAATCCATTAGTCTATCTTGTATTTTGAGTCTTTCAGTTATGTCTGATATTGCAATACTGTGCATTGATCATTTAGAAAATATTGGTTCACTGAGTTATGCAGCTTTTACAACATTTGACACATTTCATTATACAGTATGAAAACAACATTAGTTAATTGCACTACTGATCTCATTTTAAAGTCTTTCATGGCTATAACCCCAGCATTTTGGGAGGCCGAGGCAGGTGGATCACTTTAGTCCAGGAGTTCGAGACCAGCCTGGACAACATAGGGAGACTCTGTCTCCACATATAAAAAAAATTATCTGGGTACGTTGGCACATGCTTGTGGTCCCAGCTACTTGGGAGGCTGAGGTGTGAGGATTGCTTGGGCCCAGGAGGTCAAGGCTGCAGGGAGCTGTGATTGCACCACTGCACTCCAGCCTGGGGGACCGAGCAAGACTCTGTGTCGAAATAAATAAGTAAATAAATGACTAAAACCCCCCAAATTAAAAAAATATATATATATTTTTAAAGTCTTTAAGTCTTGGGAAATTGTTATGCTCATGGTGGCAGAAAGAAATTTTCCAAAATTTTAACTTTTGTTTGAAAGATTAAATTTTATCGTTGGCAACAAATCCCATCTTTCTTGTAGCATCAGGCTCACTTTACTCAATTTTTTAAATTCAAATTTTATTTTGAGATAATTGTAGTCACATACAGTAATATGAAATAATTCAGAGAGATCCGTCTACCCTTCACTCGGTTTTCCCTAATGGTAACATCTTGCAGAACTATATATACCACAACAGCATAATCAGGATATTGACATTGATACAGTCAGGACACAGAACATTTCCATCACCACAGGAATCCCTAAAGTTGCCTTTATAGAGCCACATCCATTTCCCTTTTCTCCCACCTCTTGTTTATTCTCTGGCAACCATTAATATGTTCTCTATATAATTTTGTTATTTTTAAAACGTTCTATTAATAGAACCATTCAGTGTGGCACATTTTGGGATTTGCTTCCCCCTGCCCTCTCAACTTAATTCTTTGCAGATTCATCCAGGTTATCATGCCCATCAGAAGTCTGTTTCTTTTTATTGGTGTTGTCCATGATATGGATGGACTAAAGTTTGTTGAATAATTCATTGTTGAAGGACATCTGGGTTGTTACCAGTTTTTTGACTATTACAAATAAAGCTGTTATAAATGTTTGTGTACAAGCTTTTGAGTCTTCATTTCTCTGGGATATTGCATGTTTAGTTTTTAAAGAAACTACCAAAATGATTTGCAGAGCACTATACCATTTTGCCTTCCCACCAGCAATAGATGCATGATCCAGTTTCTCTGCATTTTCTCCAGTTCTTGGTGTTGTCATGATTTTTTTCAAACACAGTTTATTTTTTAGAGCAGTTTTAGATTCACAATGAAACTGAACAAAAGTACATATACCTCTGTTCCCACAGATACACAGCCTCCCCGACTATCAACATCCTGCACCCGAGTGGTACATTTGTTAGAATTGATGAACCTTCATTGACACATCAGTATCACTGAAAGTCCATCATTTACATTAGGCTCATTCTTGGAGTTGTACAATCTATAGGTTCTACAAGTGTATAATAACGTGTATCCACCATAGTAGTATCATACAAAATAATTTCACTTCCCTAAAAATCCTCTATACTCTGCCCATTCATCCTTCCTCCCCACCAACCACTGGCAACCACTGAGTCTTACTGTCATCATAGTTTTGCCTTTTCTAAAATATCATAGAGTTGGGATGATATGGTATGTAGCCTTTTTAGATGCACCTTTTTCACTTATCGTCAGTATTTTTTTATTTTAGCCATTCTGATAAATATGTGGTGATATTGCGTGGTTTTCATTTGCAGTTCCTAATAGCTAATAATATTGAACCTATTTTCATGTGTTTATTTCCCATCTGCATATTCTCTTGAGTGAAACATCTCTTCATGTCTTTTGCTCATGCTCTAATCATCTAATCAGATTTTTTTCTTCTTTCTTCTTTTTTTAGACAGTCTCACTCTGTCGCCCAGGTTAGAGTGCAGTGGTGCAATCTTGGCTCACTGCAACTTCCGCCTCCCGGGTTCAAGTGATTCTCAGCCTCAGCCTCTTGAGTAGCTGGGATTACAGGTGTGAGCCACCACTCCTGGCCCCAAGCTTTTTTGTTCTTACATTGTTGTATTTGGAGAGTTCTTTACATATTCTATATACTATTTCTTTGTCAGATATGTCATTTAGAAATACATTTTCCCACTCTGTAGCTTGTCTTTTTATTCTCTTAACAAGGTGTTTAGCAGGGCAAAAGTTTTAAATTTTGATGAAATCCAATTTATCAATTTTTCCTTTTAATGGATTGAACTTTTGGTGTAAAGCCTAAGAACTCTCTGCCTAGCCCTACATCCTGAGGATTTTCTCCTATATCTTAAAAAAAGTTTTTTAATTTTATGTTTTACATTTAAGTCAGTAATATAGTTTGAGTTAATTTTTGTATAAGGTGTGAGGTTTAGGTTAAGTCCCATTTTTTTGGGGGGGATGCTTATGGATATCCAATTGCTACAGCACTATTTGTTGAAAAGCTATCTTTCCTCTATTGGTTTGTTTTTGCATTTTTGTTTAACATATTTGTGTGGGTCTATTTCTAGATTCTCTATTCTATTTCATTAATCTATGTATCTACTCTTCTACCAATACCATAGACTTTTGATTACTGTATAGTCTTGATTATATAGTCTTTCTCTGCCAATGCCATACAGTCTTGATTACTACACATATACTATAGCTGTGTTGTAAGTTTTAAAATTGGGTAGACTGATTCCTCCCACTTTATTATTTTTTCTTCAAAATTGTTTTAGTTATACTAGTTTCTTTGCCTTTCTACATAAATTTAGAACAATCTTGTCTGTATCTGAAAAAAGCTCTTGCTGAGATTTTGCCAAGAATTGAATTAAATCTGAATATCAATTTTGGGAGAATTGACACCTTTTTACTAAGTTGAGTCTTCCAATCCACGAGCATAGTTTCTCTCTCCCTTTCTTATGTTCGTTTTTGATTTCTTTCTTCAGCATTGTCTAGGTTTCAGCATACAAGTCCTGTGCATGCTCTGTTAGATTTACATCTGTGTGTATCTCATTTTAGGATAAACTATTTTAATTAATTTATTTATTTAGAGATGGAGTCTCGCTCTGTCACCCAGGCTGGAGTGCAATGGTGCGATCTTGGCTCACTGCGACCTCTGCCTCCCAGTTAGCTAGGATTGGCCTCAGCCTCCCGAGTAGCTAGGATTACAGGCGCCTGCCGCCACACCTGGCTAATATTTTTGTATTTTTGTAGAGACGGGGGTTTCACTATGTTGGCCAGGCTGATCTCAAACTTCTGACCTCAGGTGATCCACCGCTTCTGCCTTCCAAAGTGCTGGGATTACAGGTGTAAGCCACCACGCCCAGCAAGGAAACTATTATTATAAATGCTATCATATTTTAAATTTTGGTGCCCATGTGTTTATTGCTAGTATACAGTAATGTAATTGATTTTTATATATTGAACTTGTGTCCTGAGCTCACTTAATTCTAGGAGAGGTTTTTTTTTTTTTTTTGTAGATTCTTTGAGATTTTTTTTTTACTTAAACGATCATGCTATTCACAAATAGGGACGGTTTTATTTTATTTTTTCTAATCTGTATGCCTTTTATTTCCTTTCTTGCCTGTTGCACTGACTAGAACTTCCAGAACTACACTGAATAGAGTGATGAAAGTGGACATTCTTGCCTAGTTTTCAGTCTTGGAAAAGCATTCAGTCTTTCATTATTAGGTATAATGTTTTCTGTAGGATTTGTACAGATTCTCTTTTTCAACTTGAGGAAGTTTTTCTCTATTTCTATTTTTCTGGAAGTTTTTATCATAAATGAGTGTAGAATTGTTTTAAATGCTTTCTCTGTACCAATCTATATAATCATGAGATTTTTATTCTTTAACTGATTAATACTGTGGATTACATTGATTGATTCTGAATATTGAACCAATCTTACTCCTTGGAACAAGCCACACTTGGTCATGGTGTATGATTCTTTTTATGTATTGCTGGATTGTATTTGCTTATATTTTGTTAAAGATTTTTGTCTCCAAATTCATAAGGGATATTGGTCTGTTGGGTTTTCTTTTTTGTTTTTCTTTTTGAGACTGAGTCTCCCTCTTCTCACCCAGGCTGGAGTGCAGCAGCATGATCTTGGCTCACTGCAACCTCTGCCTCCCAGGTTCAAGCAATTCTTGTGCCTCAGCCTCCCAAGTAGCTGGGATAACAGGCACCCACCACCACAGCCAGCTAATTTTTGTATTTTTAGTAGAGACAAGGTTTCACCATATTGGCCAGCCTGGTCTCGCACTCCTGGCCTCAAGGGATCCACTTGTCTCTGTCTCCCAAAGTGCTGGGATTACAGGCGTGAGCCACAGCACCCGGTCAGGTTTTCTTTTTCAGTACTGTCTTTATCTGGTTTTGATATCTGGATACTACTAGCTTCTTAAAATGAACTGGAAAATGTTGGCTCCTCTTCTGTTTTGTTGGGGGAGAGGGAAGAGATTGTGTAGAATTGGTGTTAATTCTTTAAATGTTTAGTAGAATTTTCAGTAAAACCATTTGGGCCTGGAATTTCTTTTGGGGGAGTTTTAGAATTATGAATTCAACATTTTTTAATAGTTACAGGGCTAGTCAAATTATCTATTTCATATTTCATGAAGGTTATGGTGGCTATTTTTCAAAAAATTTGATCAACTTCTTCAAAGCTTGAAGTTATGTGTGTATTGTTGTTTGTAGTATTTTGGGTATATATCTAGGAGTGGAATTGCTGGGCCATATGGTAATTTTATGTTAACTTTTGAAGAACCATCAAATTATTTTCCGTAGCAGCCGAACCATTTTACATTCACACCATCAATGTGTGAGAGTTCCAAATTCACCATATTCTTCCCAATATTATTTTCTATTTTTAAAAGTTGTAACCATCCTAGTGGGTGTGAAGTGGTATCTTGCCATGGGCTCACCATTACTTTTGCACTAGGAGTTCAAATGTAAACACAGTGAAAGAGGCCAATAACATCTTAGTAGTAATAGGAAAATATTTTGAATCTCAATGACCCATGGAAGGATCTCAGAGGTTGCAGGGTCTGTGAACCACCCTTTCGGAATAACTGCCCTAGTTGAACTCTCTGCAGGCAGTAATGGTAGACCTTTCTTTACCTGGCTAGTGACATTTCAGATGATTTTTCATGGCTTCTTGCCTTTCATAAGTGGTAAATATGGGGGTAGTGGTTAAGACCATGAGCTTTTGCATCAGATAGACCTGAATTTTAATCCTGGACCAGTAATTACTGTTATGCAGTTTTGGGAGGCTTCCTAATTCTCTGAGCCTCAATTTCCTCAGCTATAAAATGGGAACAATAATCACTGCACCATGGAATTCCTATGAGGTTAAATAAAACAATAAGTACAGATTTTTTGGTATGTAGCAGACATTTAACAAATGGTAGATATAAAAAGTAGGTAGTTTGAAAAGTGTGATGTACTTTATTATCTAAACAGGAACAATTCTGAGGGTGAAAAAGGTGATGTCAAAATTGACTGTGGGCTGGGTGCAGTGGCTCAAGCCTGTAATCCCAGCACTTTGGGAGGTCAAAGAGGGCAGATCACCTGAGGTCAGGAGTTTGAGACCAGCCTGGCCACCATGGCGAAATCCTGTCTCTACTAAAAATACAAAAATTAGCCAGACATGGTGGTGCATGCCTGTAGTCCCAGCTACTCGGGAGGCTGAGGCAGGAGAATTGCTTGAACCTGGGAAATGGAGGCTCCAGTGAGCCAAGATCACACCACTGCACTCCAGCCTGGGCTTCAGAGCAAGACTTCATATCAAAAAAAAAAAAAAAAAAAAAGACTGTGGACAGTAGACTTTGGCTGTCCTTGGCAAACCTGGACATGTGGTCACCCCCAAAAAAGGAAAGTGTAGCAAGTCACTTTAGTGACAGAAGAATAATTGTGGCCCACATGCTGGTGGTGAAGGTGGAGACTCTGGAGCCAGATGGCTTGGGTTTGAATCCCAGCCACACACTAACTAGTTGTGTGCATTTAGACAAGTTACTTAATGTCTGTATGCCTTAATTCCCTCACCTCTATAATGAGTAATAAAAATACACATCTTGTAATGTTGTTGCAAGAATTAAATTACATAACACATGTAAAGTGTCTAGAACAGCGTTTGGCACATCATAAGCTCTGTGTAAGTAAGAATGGCTAGTGCTAGAAGAGGAAATATGAGGGGATGATAGAAAGCAGGGGGCGGTAGAAAAGCAGGAGGAAGAACATTAGAGAAAAACAGATTATTCTCAGTGAATTGGGGAAAGGAAGAAAGAGGATGAAGAGGGGGAACTGATTAAAAGCAGTTTTTCAATAGGCGATATGGTTTGGCTCCGGGTCCCCACCCAAATCTCTTCTTGAATTGTAATCCTCACTTGTGGAGGAAGGGACCTGTAATTCCCATGTGTCGAGGGTGGGAGGTGATGGATTACGGGGGCGGCTTTCCCCATGCTGTTCTCCTGATAGTGAGTGAGTTCTCACGAGATCTGATGGCTTTATAAGGGGCTCTCCTGCTTTGCTTTCTCCTCTCTCTCCTGCTACCATGTAAGACGTGCCTGCTTCCCCTTCCATCATGATTGTTAAGTTTCCTGAGGCCTCCCCAGCCATGCAGAACTGCTAGTCAATTAAACTTCTTCCTTTATAAATTATCCAGTCTCCGGTATTTCTTTACAGCAGAGTGAAAATAAACTAATATGAGCCTGATTAGCAAAAGCAATAGCATATATGCCTTTCCTTGCAGTATGTGTTTACAATGGTTTACAATCAAAATCCTGATTAAGAAAAGTCAGCCCTTTGAAGGTTGATCTCATCATTGTTTTCTATGTAGAGTCATGCCATTTGAGCCACAAGTTCCATGGTTCTCTTGGGTGGTTACCTACTACCAAGTTATGGGTAAACTGTTACTGCTCCATAATAAAAAAATTCTCAAATTGAGATCAAGATAAATTTTTGAGAATTTTATATTTTACTCTACGGTCAACAGAAGAAAAAAACCTTCAGTTTCTTATATGGGAACATAATCATATTACTCATATGTAATATAAGAATATATCATAAGGACAAATCAATGAGTAGGTATCTATACATTTTAGTCAAATGACATTTATTAATATCATGTAGCTGTATTTGGTCCAAATTTTAGTGACCTGTTAGTTTCAGACTTTAAGTTTTTTGATAGTATATGGATTTTTGCTTTACAGTCGTTTTTAAAGATTATGACTGGGGCATATTACAGTTTACTTAGTTGTGCATAATTGGTAGCAAACGTTTCCTCTTTTTCAATTACAGGAGAACTACCATCCCATATCCAGTTATTTTTAAAGTAAGAGGGGAAATGGAACCATGTCAGTCTGTCATGGCCCAGTACTTACAATGGGTACCAGGAGTACCAGGTAGTAAGTACCAGGAGACTTTCATTTGATTACTTTTTCTATGGTTCCCTGTGATTATTTAAGATAAGTGTCCTAAGGTAATAATTAACTGCTTCCCAAGTGGGAGTTCAAGAGTTTTCAGTATCGTTTCAAAGCAGAGAATAGGTTCCTCTATGGAAGGTCTCAGTGCCGTAGAAAGAGGGGATTGGCTTTGCTAATCTCCAGATTTGGTTCCTTGCTAGCCTTTGATAGTTCCATACCCCGTATGACAGCAAGCTGTCAAGATAGACTTGTGAGGCCTATCATTGCACGTTTGTGATGCCATTGGGTTCTACCGGTTTTGACTGACAAGGGACAATGGATATTTGTGGAAAATTGACTCCTTTGTGGCTGTAACATAATTAATTTTCAATTCATGTGGACTACTAGCTTTAAAATGATGAGATTCTTGAAGTTTTTAATTTGGGATGTTTCACATTATTTTAAATTTTGTACAGAGACTTTATGACTGCATTTAGTAGTGTGTTATCTCAAATTTAAAGTTCCACATTTTGCATAGAATTTTGCCACATCACATTTCATAGGCAAAATTATCCTCGAGCAGTTGAATACTCAGGGAAGCAGATACACTCATTCTCTCTTTTGGGCCTATTGGTATCCAGGGAAATTAATGAGTTAATCTATTTTCTTAAATACCAGGGAGAGATTGAACATTATTTAATCTGTGGGCTCAAAATGGCCTTAAAGTTCCTGCATTTCTACTGATATCACCAGTTAGACCCTGGAAAAAATAGGACTCCATTCAGATTCAGATCATCTTCCGTATCAGTAATCATACTTAAATAAGCGTGTGGACTGCAGGAAAGACAATTATCCTTTGGTATCTACAGTCTTAACATAAAACCAAATTTCACCACTGAAGTCAAGTCATTAGATTGGAAGCTTCTATAACATTAACCCCAGTGTAAGATGTATTTTACATTAGAAATGAAGGGCTTGCCATCTTTAGAGCTGCTGATGATAAGAAATTTCTTCAGTGTTCTCAGATGCCTGTGAAAAACTGTTTTTGGAAGATATAATTAATCACTGGCCATTTAAATAGCCATGAGATTTTATTTCAGACTAGCTTGGGAGGTAGAAACAGACTCTTCAAGGTGGATATGCATGAGTTTTGGGATCTTAGAGATCATCACTCCCTGCTCTGAGGGAATAATACGGTTTTGGAGGAAGGGACATTGTACTCAGGTCTAGCTTCTGTGTCAGGTGTTTTGCATATGATCTTATTTAATCCTCCAAACAGTCTTTTGTGATAGGGGACATTGTTAATCCTCACTTGGCGGAGGAGAAATACTGGGGTTAGAATTTGGTCAGTCTGGCCATCAAGTCATGCCTCTTCTTTGAGGCCACCGTGCAGTCCCCAGACAGCACATGCCACCCCAGGAGGGTCCCATCATGCCTCAGGAGGGGGAGAGGGTGCAACCTGTCTCCCCTTTAAGTGCAACTTACACGGAACCTACATGGAGATCTTTAAGGTGGTAAATGACCAAGCAGAGCCCAATCAAATCAATGCTCTACCACCAAACGAATGGAAAGGAAATTAGACCAGTAAGTGTGAGTACGGAGGTAAAAATCTGATTTGCAATTTGACTGAGACTACAAAGCCATTCCTCAGACTCAGCAGCCTGCTGTACTAGGGAACTTACTTGACCTGCCAATGAAAGGATTGGTCCTCTCACCTAAGGCCTTTTCTCATCTCTGCTTTTGACCTCCCTGAGACTTAAGGTTAATTTCCAGGTTTCAAAACTCAGTAAGCCCTTCTGCCCAGGAGCTGATTGCCATAGCAGTTTCCAGAAGGACAGCTTGAGGTCCTCTTCCTGCTACAGTTCCACCCACACGTGTGTATGTACCTGAACAGATCTCCCAGGAGCCTAGGAAAGTATACACAGACAGGAGAAGGAGAAAGAGAGAAGTACAACATTTCCCTTTTTAATTTTTTAAGTGATTACATTTTTAACATATTTTTCCAATATCTACAATTAGAACATCTACTCTGTGAGGGGATTTGTTTTAAAGGATCTGATTTCTGTATCCTTTTATATAACTGCCTCAAGTGTCTATAACTTAGATACTGTGCTGGGTTAGCTATCTAGGCTTTTAAATTTTCCTTCTCCAGGTATTTTCAAATATTCCTATTTTAGGTTTTTCTTGTGTTCTTACTCTAATGGTCATAATAAAAAGATTTAATATTTTGTTATTTTTCTGATCATTGCATAACAAAGCAAAACAAAAAACCTCCCAGGTCCTCAAGAACTTATCTTCTCTAGATGAATAGTTCTAGGGCAAAGGTTTCCCCTTCCTGGAAGATGACTCAGTTGTTATAAACCTTAATGACAGTGATTTGGTACACCTTAAAGCAGCTAGGATTGCGAAACATTTCATCTTAGATGGAGCCTTGGAAAAGGATCACATGTAATAAGTACGTGGAATTGTCAGGATGGTGGTGATAATGCACCAGCTGATTAGGCAACCCCTGTACCGTCAGTAACGAACACTGTCTTATCTGTAAACCTTAGCCATGACAGCACCCTCTTCATGAGGAAATTCTCAGTTTCCAGTTTGGCAGTATTTCATGAATTAATTCTCATTGTCCTCTGAAAGCTTCTAAGCCAATATTATGGTAAACATAAAAAAGGCAGTTGGCTGGGCACCAAGGCTTATGCTTGTAATTCCAGCACTTTGGGAGGCTAAGGCGGGAGGATTGTTTGAGGTCAAGAGTTTGAGACCAGCCTGGGCAACATACAGAGACCCTATCTTTAACAAAAAAATAGCTGGGCATGGTGGCGTGTGCCTGTGATTGCAGCCACTCAGGAGGCTGAGGTGGGAGGTTCCCTTGAGCCCAGGAGTTAGAGGCCGTGGTGAGCTATGATCACACCACTGCACTCCGGCCTGAGCAAGCAAGACACTGTCTCTAAAAACAGAAAGAAAGTAAAATAAAATAAATACAAAAGATAGTATTGGCTGGGCATGGTGGCTCATGCCTGTAATCCTAGCATTTTGGGAGGCTGAGACTGGTGGATCACTTGAGGCCAGGACTTCACGACCAGCCTGGCCAACATGGTGAAACCCCCATCTCTAAAAAAAAAAAAGAAGAAGAAGAAGAAAAGAAGATAGTTAATATCAAAAAACAAAAAACCAAAAAAACAGAATACACTTCTCTCCTTGGAAGCTCCAACAGTCCCAAGAAACATCCATTTTCTACTCTGAATCTCCCTCCTATTTGTGTCTTCTTTTAGCAGGTGCTGCCTCTGTGTTATTCTTTCTTCTGGTTTTAGCTTTTTGGATCATTTATAATGACAGTGTAGGATACAAAGGAATAGTGAAGGAAGGGGAAGCTAAAGAATGATGGCCCTGAATGACCAAATGGGAATGTGTACTTCAGATAATGCTCCAGGAGCCCCTGGATTAGTGACGTTCATAAGCTATGTGATTGCCAACCTATAAAGCAGCCCACAAAAAAGAAGGAATTCCCGTTCAATAGGGGCCACCGAAACAGACCACTTTCTCCAAGTGTCACACTGGGTTTTTATGTCTTCCAGCTAATAAGTGCTGGAGCTGGGATTTGACTAGGGAGAGAGGAGCTGGGGGACTAAGGGAGACTCATAACTCAAGAGTCCCTGTTTTCAGCCACAGAGTGTATAAGAAATGAGAGAGAAATTGTAGCTGCCTTTAAAGACAGTGCAGTCACTGTTGGTTAGTGATAGATATCCCAACGGAATCCAGAGAAGGGAGAAAAAATCTAGGAACAGCTTCAGGATTCCTTGGGTTACAAGTGAAAAATTTACAAGTTGGCTTAAGCAGATTGGGACTTACTGGTTTGCAAGTTTGAAACTTGGGAAGGCTAGGGCTCAAGCTGGCCCCAGGAATGACAGGAATCAGAAACTTGCATGCCACCAGGACTTCCTCTTGTCCTCTGTTCTCCCGCCTCCACCTCTCTCTGTGTGTTGGCTTTGTTCTACCCAACCAGTTCTCTCTCTGTGGCAGGGGATGCGGCTGCAGGCAGTGCCAGACTGAGGTCCTAACAGCTCTGCCACAGACAGGACATGGTTCTTTCTGCCTCCAGCTCCATTTTGGAGCATTGTGGTGAAAGATTTTGCTTGCCCTGACTTAGTTATTTGCTAATTTCTTGTGGCCAGGGGTGAGGTGTCATGATTGGCTCAGTTTGGCTCAAGTACTCACCCCTGTGGCCAGGAGGGGGATGGAAACATGGCCTTGGGAACTCGAGATTTAGAGGCCACTGTATTTTGTGTCAGCTACAAATAACTAATGTTTGAATGATTTAAAAAATAATAATTTTTGCCTGTAATCCCAGCACTTTGGGAGGCTGAGGCGGGTGGATCACCTGAGATTAGGAGTTCAAGACCAGCCTGGCCAACATGGTGAAACCCTGTCTCTGCTAAAAATACAAAAAATTAGCCAGGCATGCTGGTGGGCATCTGTAATCCCAGCTACTCAGGGGGCTGAGGCAGGACAATCGCTTGAACCCAGGAGTCAGAGGTTGCAGTGAGCCAAGATTGCACCATTGCACTCCAGCCTGGGCAACAAGAGCAAAACTCCATCTTAAAATAATAATAATAATAATAATTTTTAAAAGGATAAAATAATGTTTTTAAAGCAGTTATGCTAGAAGGCAGATTCCACCCCTTAACCAGCTGCCCATGGAACTAGACTCATTGATTATCCTCTTTTCTATTCGAAAAACCCACAGGCATTAGGATCAGAGCTGGGAGAGTGACTTTCTCCAAGGTACTCTTCTGCTAGACATGATCGGCCCTGACTATCAGAATCCCATCCTTTTGCTTCCCCCACAAACCCTCACTCAAGGCTGCACTATTCTTGAAGACTTCAGGGAAAGAGAAAGCAATTAATGTCCCCCAAAAGTTAGTGATTTCTGAGATATGCCCCAAATAATTACTCTTTAGAGATGTTTTCCTAACTCATTAAAGGAAATGAAAGACTGCTACTCTACTTAGCATTTGCATTTCTTATGCTTAATCACAAATAGCTCCTTCCAAGTGATTCTTTAAAGAGATAAAGGGTCTTGCTATGTTGCCCATGCTGGAGTGCAGTGGCTACTCACAGGCACAATCATAGTGCACTGTGGCCTTGAACTGGGCTCAGGTGATCCTCCTGCCTAAACCTCTAGAGAAGCTGAGACTACAGGTGTACGCCACCATGCCTGGCCCATTTGGTCTTAAAAACAGTAGATGTTAAGACTTGTAGAAATAAAAAAATTACTTATTTTAGCATTAAAGGTAGACTTAGTAGACACAAAGAACATACTCAGATGGAAAAAAGAAACCCTAATTATTCAAAAATTCTAATGATAGTTGAGAAGAAAATAATAATTACAAATAAAGGAAAAAAAGAAATAAATATTTTACTTTTTGTAGATTTTATGAGTCTATCATTGGAAAATTCAAAGGGATCTATCAAAAATTATCAGAAGTAATAAGTTCTCCTAAATGCACATATGAAATAAATCTGCAAGATTTATTATTTGTACATGTGAATGACATGATGCTAAAATATACAATGCTAAGAAAAGATTCCTTATTTTTTTTGTTTGTACAAATATTGAATTACTGAGAATTAACTCAGGACACAAAACACTTAAGGAAATCATAAAATCCTAACATGAAAGATAAAAGAGGACCAGAATAAATGGACAGATATATGCTATTGCCAGTTGAGAACTGTAAGAAGACAGTAATTCTTAACTAAAGATAACACACAGGTTTTTGCATCATTGATGCATTACCAGTTAAAGTTATAGCAGAATAGAAAATAGAAATTGACAATTTAGTAGTCACCTGGAGGACTAAGGGACTCAATATGAAATAGTAAATATGTATATATTTATGTAAAATTGCTCTGTCAAATTTGAAACATTTTAGAAAGTAGTAAAAACCAGAACAGTATAGCATTGGGTTAAAAGAGGATAAACTGACCAGAGGAGTCAATTGTATTGTACATATATTGGAAATGAATGTAAGGCAAAATAGAGGCAATATGACAAAATTGTTCTGGGATTCTCAAGCAGAAGGGAAGGATTGAATGGACATGGCTGACAGAGTTGCTTGCTTGCTTTTTTTTTTTTTTTTTTGGTGATCTAATTCTCAACCTTTATTAGAATGGGTCAATGTTGCTGTATCATTAGCTCCTCCAAAATAACACTAGAAAAGCATCCTTTTACAGAGTGTTATAAACCTTAAGATGTGTTTTATAATAGATTAGAATAATCATTTGATGATAGGGCAATGGGCTAGAGTTGCTTTCTTAACTATGTGAAAAGAAAATAAAATCCTAAGACCCCAAACTCACTAAGCCAAAGTGAAAAGTTAAGCTTGGGAACTGGGTCATGCAAAAACTGCCTTCTGTTTGTTCCTAAACAGATAGCTGTAATTTCACATACTTACATAAAATGTAGATCTACTGAGCATGAAACAAATGCATAATTGACTTTCCCCACTTCTCTCTTTTCACATGTAAAATGTGGATTCAGTGAGCCTTGATCAAAGCCTTACAAGAATGGGGCCACTTGCCTCATTACCTACCTCCCCCTTTTCTTCTTTCCTCTTTCCTTTCCTGCCTGCTCTTTCTCCTTTAAATATTGAAGTCCTCAAAACCCTTATTGGAAACAGCACAAGCTACAGATCCTACTGTGGCTTGTGTTTCTTTTTCCCAGGCACATTCTCAGCCTTGGCAAAATAAACCTCAAAACTGATTGAGATCTGTGCCAGACAACTTTTTGGTTTACAACTACAATACAATAAAAACTCGCTACATATTATTCTCAAGTCATTGCTTAATAAAGATGATTGGGGTAAGTGGATATCAGGAGAGAGAAAAATTAATTAGATGTATGCTTACTCTATATACCACAATGAATTTGAAACCGTTCAGATGGCTAAACGTTTAAAAATATGTGAAAAACTGGAAGAAAACAGAATAACATATGAACGTATGTTTCCTTAGCCTGGGCAGTAAAATTGAGGTTTCAGAGTATTAAGTAATATTTTTCTGTCCTTTGCCTCCATCTGCTCTGTGAGACCTTCCGCCACTCACAAGGGCTCCATCATAGTTTTTGGAATTTCAGGAGTTTTCTCACATAGGCTCAAAAACATGTTCTCTCAGCTACATGTGGCATCCACCATTACCCTCTGTGGCTCAGCTCCCACCAGTGTTTCTCTGCTCTTATGGGTGGCATAGTGAATAGAGCAGAATATGCCACCCCAAAATGTGCCACTTTGGTATAAGGATTATTTTGAGCTAAAGGCAGTTGAGAAGAGTCAGATACAAGAAAAGCCCTGTGCCCTCCCCGCTATTGTCTAAAAGCAGGACATCAGTTTACAAAGGTGTCCCCCCTTCCCTCTCTACCAGGAAGGGCAAAGGTTGGTCACTGGAGACACAGTTAGACCCTTAGCAGCCTGGGGAGGGCACCAGAAGAATCTACGTAACAAACTTCACTATTTAGTCTCTATTTACCATGAGTTTTCTATATCATTGGCTTCCCACAACTGCTGCACTTACAGGCTTAATTAACATCCTTTCCTTTTGCCTTGTCACTTTTCTAAAAATGTACTAATTCTTTGTTGAAGATGCTATATAAGCTGGAGATCTAAGCCACCTCTTTGAGGGTTACTCTGTCCTTGAGTTTTCTCTCATGTACATTTGAAATGTACATGTTCATAAACTTCTGCTTGTTTTTCTCTTGTTAATCTGTCTTTTGATACGGGGGCCCAGCTGAGAACTCAGAAGGGTAAAGAAAAATATTTTCTCCACTATAATTGTGTTTCCCCAAATTCAAATGCTGAAGTCTTAGCCTCTAGTACCTCAGAATGTGATCTTACTTGGAAATAGAGTCCTTGTAGATGTAATTCATTAAGATGAGGTCATACTAGAGTATGGCGGGCCCCTAATCTGAGTGGTGTCTTATAGAAGGGGGCATTGGGACACAGACATGCATACAAGGGGAACATTATGTGAAGATGAGAGATAGATCAGGGTGATGCTTCTACATGCCAAGGGACACCAAAGACTGCAGCAAACACCATAGGTGAGAGGCATGAAACAGATTCTCTCTCACAGCCCCCTTAGAAGGAACCAACACTTAATCTTGACACCTTAATCTTGGTCTTCTGGCCCCCAGAACTGAGAGACAGTAAATTCCTGTTGTGTGAGCCACCCAGTTTGTGGCATTTTGTTACAGCAGCCCTAGGAAACTAAGACACCTGCCAAGACCTTTCCAAAATGCAAGTGCCACAAGGGCAGAGACCAAGTGTGTCTTATTTGTCACTGTGTTACCAGAGTTTAGCTGAGAGTCTGGCATACCGTGCTCAGTCAGCCTTGATAGCTAACAATAGCCTAATCCTCACCCGGGGCCAGTGCCCACAGATCTGGCAGTGCAGCTGTGTTGTGGTGGATAATCTGTGATTGTGCTGGGGACGTGGCTGTCATGAGGGTGTTTTTCAGTGGAGGGTCACTACTGCTTGTGCTGCCGCTGTTGGTGGCCAGGGCTGTAGCCTAGGTGAAGCTGGGTGCTGCTGGATGCAGCCGGTATGCTGGAGCTGTCCCATGTTCTCTGAAACGATGCTAAGTTTTGTGACAAACGGAAGAGGACTCGTTTCTTCAAAGCAGTATTACCAGTGTTGCGTGGAGGGTTTATATAAGAGTAATTTCTTTGCTTTTCCCTTTACATTTCACTGTTTCCTTAAGACTTAGATACGAGTCCATGAAACCTGCCTAGAGGAAAACTATCAGACTCACTAACGATGTGCAGAACTCAAAATTTCACCTCACCTCCAAGGAATCTGGCACTGCTCTTTTAACAAATTGTGAGGCCTGATCATTTGCCCCTCAGGTGGCGTTCCCTCAGTAGGTGCCCTAGTGACCATTACTGGCAGTCTCCTGCTGGGTCGATCTCACTGACATTCTAGACTTGCTCCATTATGTCCGATTCCCCAGGTGAGAACCACCCAAGTGAGGCTGTTATCCCAACTCACATCTGAGCCCTCAAGGTTGCTCTCATATGGTGGGACTGCAGTATAACTTCTGTTTACAATGTCACCAAGAAATTATTTTCAGTCTCTACTGCTGAATGCAATTGCACAATCAATTTCATTCATTCATTCATTCACCCATTTATTCAAGAAGATTTTATTAATACATTCATTCAACAAAAAGTTTTATTCATACATTTGTTCAACAAATGTATGAATGGTGAGCCACTCGGTTTGTGGCATTCACCATTTCAAATTTCAAAATTCAAAATTTACCAAGTTTCAAATGGAAAAGTTTTGGTTCTTAAAATGGCAAGACTTGTCACCCAGATCATTCATTTTCAAATGGCAGTGAATGAATAGTTCTTTTGTATCTCAACCTACTAGAAATAGACTATGTTAGTTGACTGACGGATTTCACTGGCCTGTATTTGGGTTTAGAATCTCATAGAATGCCTATGTATGTTAACAACATATCAAGTGATGCAACGCTTTCGGGGGTTTATGGAAAGCATCCAACATTCTTACTCAGGTATTTCTTATCTGTATCATTTTATCGGCAGCTCCTGTCCCTTCCTTTTAGACAGTAAACAGAAAAAGAAGGACTTAGAAATCTTTCAGAAAGAAAAAGAGTGTGTCTGTGGAAATACAGGTTATTGCTATCTTTTTAAAAAATTCAATCTAAAAATTTAATTTTTCTCCTTCTGTTCAAATCCAATTGTCCATCTGCTTTGCATTCCCTTGCTTCCCTGTGGCTTACTTTACACCTTTTCCCGGGTTTATTAACACTTGTCATTCAGTCATCTGTCCTCTCAAATCAGCTGCAGCCGCAGTCTAATTTAACAGTTAAATGACTGGCTATTCCCCTGGCTTTCATGTGGGCTAATTTGAACAATCTGCAGTCCTCTGTTTAGTTTATTTTAATTTTCAGCCTTCTGTGGATGTTATCTCCTAGAGCAGCAGAGCACGTTTTTGTTTTTGAGCTCAGAGCAACAGATGCTCTCCTAATTTTCCCATGGAGAAGGCAACCAGGAAAACTAGAACTGCACAGTTCTGGGGGCTGGGGGATTCTGCACCACTAGCATGGGCTTCTGCCACTGCAGTGTAGCTTTCTCTGACTTCGTTTCCACTTTGAATATTGAAAACACAAAGTGAAGAGAGGCACGTTCTTTTATTTTTATTTCTGAGACAGGGTGTCACTCTGTCACCCAGGTTGGAGTGCAGTGGCGTCATCTCAGCTCACTGCAACCTCTGCCTCCCAGGCTCAAGCGATCCTCCCACCTCAGCCTCCCAAGTAGCTGGGACCACAGGTATGCACCACCACGCCCAGCTAATTTTTTGTATTTTTGGTAGAGATGGGGTTTCACCATGTTACCCAGGCTGGTCTTGAACTCCTGAGCTCAAGTGATCCACCCACTTCGGCCACCCAAAGTGCTGGGATTACAGGTGTAAGCCACCTTGCCCAGCCAAATTCTCCTTTAAATATGAGATGTTAATATAAAACTATTCTAGAACTCATGGTAAGACACTAGGTTTCAGGATTCTTGAGGTTCTTACTCATCTTTACATACCTAATAGCACCCCCAACCCACTTCCCACTACCTGGGAGTACTCAGTAAATATTTGTGAAATTGAGTTGAATAGATTAGCATATTCAGAGGCATGGTAAAAATAAATACAAACATGTTTTCTTTTTATTATTATTATTATTTTTTTGAGACGGAGTTTCACTCTGTCGCCCCCAGTGGCACAACCTCGGCTCACTGCAACCTCCACTTCCTGGACATAAGCCATTCTCCTGCCTCAGCCTCCCAGGTGGCTGGGACTACAGGCATGCACCACCAGGCCCAGCTAATTTTTGTATTTTTAGTAAAGACAGGGTTTCACCATGTTGGCCAGGCTGGTCTCGAACTCCTGACCTCAGGTAATCCACCTGCCTCGGCCTCCCAAAGTGCTGGGATTACAGGCGTGAGCCGCCATGCCTGGCCGCATGTTTTATTTTTTAAGAAGCTTTATAGCAGAGATAATATCTCATTTGCATTATTACAATTATCAGCTAGCTAGGACTAAATAATATTTATTTTCAAATATAATTGTGTCATTTTCCCTCTTTTCAGAATGGCAGTCCTTCTGTTTGACATAAAATATTGGGAAATAAGCAAAACACATCACTCCAAATTCTAAATCCTCAGGAAATCTGAACTAAAAGACAATAAACTTACAGCAAAAAGACAACAGTTTTCTATAATCCAGAATTCATTTTCTTACATAGCTTACATTTTGTTTAAAATTGATATTATAATTTGATATTTGTGCAGACTTAGCTAGTTTCCTAGTTGCCATAGGCTTTGGCTCTGACTATGACCTTTGTCTAAGGCACCCGAGCACCTTGAAAGGGCAATAGGGTGTGATCAGCATTCTCGGCTGTAAAACTTATTTCTCTGTGGAACAAAACTGGTTATTGATTCAAAGCTGATGAGGGTGGAGGAAAAGTGTGTGGAATATAGAGGTTTGAGAAAGGGAAAATAGCCTGTCTACAAAGCTGATTTGAGAAAATCCTGCGAATTTACCATTCATCTATTCAAAAAAATCATTGAGCACCTTCTACCTGACAGGTACCATTCTAGGCACTGGGGAGACAAGAGAGAACAAAACAGTAGATTTTGAAAGTGTTAGAAAAAGGATTACATACATTTACATAAGAGAGAGTGCCTGGGTAGTTACTGTATTTTGGGAAGTCCAATCAAACCTCCCGAAGGTGATAATTAAGTGAAAATCCAAATAAATTACAGCATGAGTGTGGGAGATACTGAGGAATAAAATGAAAACAGACATTCTTTTCAATTTTTTTTTTTACTTTATTCCAACATTGCTTTATTTTATTATTATTTTTTATTTCAATAGTCTTTGGGGTACAGGTAGTTTTTGGTTCCATGGAGAAGTTATTTAGTGGTGATTTCTGAGATTTTAGTGCAACCGTCACATGAGCAGTGTACACTGTACCCAATATGTAGTCTTTTATCCCTCACACCCTCCCACTCTCCCCACACCAAGTACCCAAAATCTATTGTATCACCTTTAGGCCTTTTCATCCTCATAGCTTAGCTCCCATTTATAAGTGAGAATATATGATACTTGGTTTCCCATTCCTGAGTTACTTCACTAGAATAATGGTCTCCAGCTCCATCCAAGTTGCTACAAAAGACATTATTTCATTCCTTTTTGTGGCTGACTAGTATCCATGGTGTATATACACCACATTCTCTTTATCTACTCATCAGTTGTGAATTGTGCTGCTACAAACACGCGTGTGCATGTGTCTTTTTCATGTAATGACTTATTTTCCTGTGGGTGGATACCCAGTAGTGGAATTGCTGGATCAAATGGTAGTTCTACTTTTAGTTCTTTGAGGAATCATGCTGTTTCCCATAGTGGTTGTACTAGTTTACATTCCCACCAACAGTGTAAAAGTGTTCCCATATCACCACAGACACACCAACAACTATTATTTGTTGAATTTTCAATTATGGCCATTCTTGCAGGAGTAAGGTGGTATCTCATTGTGGCTTTAATTTGGATTTCCCTGATGATTAATGATGCTGAGTATTTTTTTTTTTCATATGTTTGTTGG
The DNA here is from genome assembly GCF_006542625.1 of Nomascus leucogenys. Classification (NCBI taxonomy): domain Eukaryota; kingdom Metazoa; phylum Chordata; class Mammalia; order Primates; family Hylobatidae; genus Nomascus; species Nomascus leucogenys. The sequence goes on along the minus strand of NC_044384.1, from coordinate 47,546,578 downwards.
CTGCTTGTATATCATCTCTTGAGAAATGTCTCTTCATGTCCTTTGCCCCCTCTTGGTCGGGATGGTTTTTTCCTGTTGATTTGTTTGAGTTCCTTGTAGAATCTGGATACTGGCCCTTTGTGGGATGCATAGTTTACAAATATTGTTTCCCACTCTGTGGGTTGTCTGTTTACTCTTCTGACTATCACTCTTGCTATGCAGAAGCTTTTTATTTAATTAGGTCCCATTTATTTATTTTTGTTTTTGTTGCATTTGCTTTTGGGGTCTCAGTCAGGAATTCTTTGCCTCAGCCAATGTCCAGAAGAGTTTTTCTGATGTTATCTTCTAGAATTTTTATGGTTTCAGGTCTTAGATTTAAGTCTCTGATCCATGTTGAGTTGATTTTTGTGTAAGGTGAGAGATGAGGATTCAGTTTCATTATTCTACACGTTGCTTGCCAGTTTTCCCAGCACCATTTATCGAATAGGGTGTCCTTTCCCCAAATTATGTTTTCGTATGCTTTGTTGAAGATCAACTGGTTGTAAGTATTTGACTTTATTTATGGGTTCTCTATTCTGTTCCATTGATCTATGTGCCTATTTTTATTCCAATATCGTTCTGGGTTTTTTTTGTTTTGTTTCTTGTTTTTTTTTTTTTTTTTTTTTTGAGACAGAGTCTCGCTCTGTTTTATACCAATACCATGCTGTTGTGTTTTGTTTTTTGTTTTGAGACAGAGTCTTGCTCTGTCGCCCAGGCTGGAGTGTAGTGCATGATCTTGGCTCACTGCAAACCTCTGCCTCCCGGGTTTAAGCGATTTTCCTGCCTTAGCCTCCTGAGTAGCTGGGATTACAGGTGCCTGCCACCATGCCTGGCTAATTTTTGTATTTTTAGTAGAGATAGGGTTTCTCCATGTTGGCCAGGCTGGTCTTGGAACTCCTCAACCTCCCAAAGTGCTGGGATTACAGGTGTGAGCCACTGTGCTGGCCAGTACCATGCTGTTTTGGTAACTATAGCCTCTTTACAAATATTTTCTAACAAGTTCTTGAAATGACCATTCAAGAGGAGGTGTTGAAAGCTAAAATTCTACTCTTGGAAACTTCCCCTCCTTTCCCACCTGTGTAATATCTTCCTCCTCTGAATAATATCCCCTTTCTGGTACTTTCTGTTAGTGCCCTCTTAACATTTTGCTTATGCTTTGATCATAGTGCCTAGATCACTTTGAGACACTAATTCCTTTCCACGTGTATCCCTTTGCTCTCTACTATAAGTCCCTTAAGGACAAGCTTTGTGTCTCTCATTTTTTGTTTTGTCCATGGCTGGCGGTATCTGACATGGAGTAAGAATTTAATAAATGTATGTTCAATAAATATATTTGTCTCATCCCACAACTAGGCAAAAGGGCAGAAGGACAGAGTTAGTAGTGGATAAAGATTTGCCAATTTCAAGTTCTTAAACAGATGAAAGCACCCCGAAGTCTTGGCTCAAGCTATACTTGGCCTTTGAACCTTTGCTGAAAAGATACAATGGAAAGATGGGGAACAGCCTAGGTTAGAGAGAGATTTAGACAACAAAAACAGGGTGTTTTTTGGGATTTTTCAGTAGATCAAAGTTGGGACATGGTGCTAGATAAAAGGGTGGGAGTGAGAAGAAAAGGGGAATTTAGGGTAGGAGGTTGATGTATTGGACACAAGATATTTGTGAGAAAGGTCAAATGATGTTCCCAAGGATAAAAAAAGTTTCCAATAAAAGGCAAGCACATTTTTATACCAGAAAATGATGACACAGTAATTGTGCCGGTTAGGCTTTTTGTTTTCTTGCTAATATTACATCACCGAGTCACACAAGCGTGGTGAGCAGGGGACAATAAAAATAAGTTATCAATGCACTATTAACTCAGCGTGCTCTCACCTATTAATAAGACATTGATGTCTCCTCTTATGCGTGTCCCATTGAAAAGCACTTTCTCATTACCTCCAAGCGGCATACACAAAATGGGTTTTTTAATATACTCATGTCTGTGGATGCTTGGTACTAAAGACTTGTTTAAATGGTCAAAGATATCCTATTTAAGAAACAGGAAACACTTACATTGCACATTATCAACATTAGAATAGAATCTCATTATCCATTAGCTGGTATTTGTGCGATTTATAACTCACTTTAGATTGAGTTTTGCAGAATTTCATGATCTTTGCCACATCATCAGCTGAAAACGTAGATACTCTGTCTTTGCTCGTCAGTGTGATATTATTAGCTAGGATGATGGCCCTGTGTTTTCTAAGCTGCAGAAATATTTTAAGAGCTGCTGCTAATTAACTATTAAATAAATGCTTGGATGAAGTTATCTGCATAACAGATAAGCTACTTGGAAATTGTTTTCAGTAAAATGGAATGAGTTGAATTTTCTTTGTATTTTTGTTAACCTTTGCCTGTCTTCTCTAAATCTCAGATACAGCACTATACTGTGTATTGTTTTTAGAACTTGAGCTCTCTTAAAGCTTAAAGAAGGAACTGGTAAAAAGATTGCTGTGAAATGGTCTATGAGAATTAGAGGTCTTCAATACTGATGTTCCCTCTGCTTTGAGGCAAATCTAGCACAATGCATGTGGTTGTTAACACAGGAAGAGAAAGAAACCTAATAGAGGCAAATGTTTCAAAATTTACAGAGTGAATCACATTATAGTTTACAGAGAATTATATATTCAGTAAGTTGAATACTTTTTTAAAAAAATCATTTTGAATGAGAAAAGAAAAACTAAAAAAAGCTAAGAAAAGTGAGTGCCTTGTATTTTTTTTTTTTTCATTTTTGAGATGGAGTCTTGCTCTGTTGCCCAGACTGGAATGCAATGGTGCAATCTTGGCTCACTGCATGAGCCACCGCGCCCAGCCAGTGCCTTGTATTTTTCTTAAAGCTATGACAGATTATTTCATTGGATTTAAAATTAAATGTAAGCTTCAATTATAAGTACAAAAATGATTTCTTAAATAGGTAAATACAGGTATCTTAAGACATTTAGCACTTTTGGCAAACATTTATCTTCCTTTTTAAAAACACTACTTAAAGAAAAGTTTGTTTTCAAAAACAGAATTTAAATGTGCAATTTGCTTAAATTCGCCAAGCCAATGACATACATATTTATTGGGAGGGACAGATTGAGGGGAAGGTGGGACAGCCTTGGGAGAACAGGACAGTGATAAATGAGACACACGAGTTTACAATTCAGTGGCAAAAGGAGAAGGCTTCTGGAGGAAACCCATTCACCTTCTAGAGGGGAATGGCCCTGTGGTACTGATACAAGGACAGGCACACTGGTTCAAACAACATTGATGACAGCACTGGGACTAGGCATTATGGGCAGGAGACCAGGAGAAAGAGGTTGCTATATAGGCTTGGAGGAGAAAAGAGAGAAAGTTGCTTAATTTAAATCCACCAACCAACCAACCCATGCACTCCTCCACCCACTCACCCATCAAATAACCAATAGATATTACTGCACATAGACTGCAGACAAATCGCTGCGTTGGTTGCTGTGAGGGAGATGGAAAGGCGAATAAGACCCAGTTCCTGACCTCAGAAAAATAATCTAAATGCCAGCTCTTTCCTCCAGTGAAAAGGTCAGTCCTTCTTGGTTCATTATCTTGCCAATTTACATGACAAACAAAGACAAAGAATTTCCTTCCCTCTTTCTGCTAATATATAAGCCTTGTCATTTTTGATGGTTTTTTGTTTTTCCTTTGGGTTTAACTTTCCTCTTTCAAAGAAATGAAAGCCTGGATCTTGCTTCTTAAAGGCAATTTTATTTTTTTGATACTGTTCCCAAGACTCTGCTTAAGCTTTTTAAAGTCAAAGAAAGTTAGGTATGGATTATCCTATATAGAAAGGTATATTGACTCATTAACTACCCTTTGCAGCATACTACACACTTTTTTTTCCCTACAAGGTGTTTAATACCTTGTTGTATTCCATTCATGAAGGTTGTGGTGATAAGAGTCATTGATATAAATATGTTTTAGGCCGAAAGTGTAGAACAATGAAAAAATAAATTAAAAACTGTATATTTGCCTGGAGCTAAGGCTAAAGAAATCAGCTTCACTATTTTTTATTGCTTAGTTGGTCTTACGGGTAAGTCTGTTTATACCATATATATCATTCTTGTCCACTTCCAGAGATTTCAAAGGAAATTCCTAATTAAGAGGATCTAGCTCCAATTATGAAAACGATGTTCCTGTTTTTAGATGTTTCCTTCAACGCGGAAGACCAAGTAGATTTGTGGTTGCTGCTTGTATGCTTGGGGGTCTGGGGGAGGGGCGGTCATTCATCATAGTCACATGACTAGCTCCTACTCACTGGCATAAGTTTAAATTCTAGAACTCCAGATAAACTTGACAAAATGATTGGTGCTTGAAAAGTAGATCCTGAGCTTCGCTATAATTTGCCGTGGGTGCCTGGGTCTCAGCTCTGGCTGTCTGGAAAGTTTCTCTAATCTCTGGATAGGCCTTGTCAAAAAATTCATTCAATCAAGTCCCTAGGCTGCACACAGAACGGAGACCCTGGGCCTGGCCCATGAAACCGTTTTCTCCTAGGCCTCCTGGCCTCTGATGGGAGGGGCTGACTTGAAGACCTCTGACATGCCCTGGAGACATTTTCCCCATTGTCTTTGGGAATAAAAATAAGCTTGTTACTTATGCAAATTTTTGCAGCTGGCTTGAATTTCTCCTCAAAAAATGGGTTTTTCTTTTCTATCACATTGTCAGGCTGCAAATTTTCCACACTTTTATGCTCTGCTTCCCTTATAAAGCTGAATGCCTTTAACAGCACCCAAGTTACCTCTTGAATGCTTTGCTGCTTTGAAATTTCTTCTGCCAGATACCTAAAATCATTTCTCTCAAGTTCAAAGCTCCACAGATCTCTAGGGCAGGGGTAAAATGCCGCCAGTCTCTTTGCTAAGACATAACAAAAGTCAGCTTTGTTCCATTTCCCAACAAGTTCCTCATCTCCATCTGAGACCACCTCAGCCTGGACCTTATTGTCCATATCGCTATCAGGCTTTTGGTTGAAGCCATTCAACAAGTTTCTAGGAAGTTCCAAACTTTCCCACATTTTCCTGTCTTCTCCTGAGCCCTCCAAACTTTTCCAACCTCTGCCTGTTAACCCAGTTCCAAAGTTGCTTCCACATTTTCAGGTATCTTTTCAGCAATGCCCCACTCTACTGGTACCAATTTATTGTATTAGTCCATTTTCATGCTGTTGATAAAGACATACCTGAGACTGGGAAGAAAAAGAGGTTTAATTGGACTTACAGCTCCATATGGCTAGGGAGGCCTCAGAATCATGGCAGGAGGTGCAAGGCACTTCTTACGTGGAGGTGGCAAGAGAAAATGAGGAGGATGCAAAAGTGGACTACAGGCATATGCCACCAGGCCTGGCTAATTTTTGTATTTTTAGTAGTCACGGGGTTTCACTGTGGTGCCAGACTGGTCTTGAACTCCTGACCTGGGGTGATCCACCCACCTCAGCCTCCCAAATTGCTGGGTTTACATATGTGAGCCACTGTGCCTGGCCCTGGATACTATTATTCTAAATGAAGTAACTCAGAAATGGAAAACCAAATATCATATGCTCTCGCTTATATGTGGGAGCTGAGCTATAAGGATGCAAAGGCATAAGAATGATACATTGGACTTTGGGGACTCAGGAGAAAGGGTCGGGGGCAGGGAGGGATAAAGACTACACATTGGGTACAGCGTATACTGTTCAAGTGCTGGGTGCACTAAAATCTCAGAAATCACCACTAATGAACTTATTTATGTAACCAAACACAACCTGATCCCCCCAAAAATGGGGAAATAAAAAATAAAAAATAAATAAATAAAAACCCCCACCAGGATGGCCTACATTCAACACGGAGGCAATGAATATTCACCGCAAGCCCATGGCAGACACTGCTGGTTGCCTGTCCAATATCTGATCTCCTCTTCTTCCTTGCTCATAGAGAGTCTCTATTAGTTCAGGGTTAGAAATAACACAGCAGTGCAACTTGTGCAACTGGGTGGTCATGTGACATAGTTTTGCCCAGTTGGATATCTATGGGGGGCGTTTCTGAGGAATATATTTCCTTATTAAAAAGGGACAGATTCACCTGCAATCCCAGCACTTTGGGAGGCCAAGTGGGGTGGAATCACTTGAGGTCAGGAGTTTGAGACCAGCCTGGCCGACATGGCAAAACCCCATCTCTACTAAAAATACAAAAATTAGTCAGGCATGGATGGTGGCGTGTGGCTGTAATCCCAGCTACTCTGGAGGCTGAGGCAGGAGAATCGCTTGAACCCAGGAGGCAGAGGTTGCAGTGAGCTGAGATCGTGCCACTGAATTGTTTTTGCCTCTTGACACTTCCAACCATTCTTTCTCTTGGAAGTCAGTAAAAATGCTTGTATGTACTGGGTCCATATGATGATGATAGTGAGGATTAAAGCCACTGGTGAGGGTAGTGCAGCAGGACAGCTGAAGGGTCCTGGTTCCTGGATGACCCACTTGAGCAGCTGCAAAAGTCCTAACTTGCCTTCTTGGAGCTTCTTGTTATTCAAAAGAACACACCCCTACTTGACAAAGCCATTGTAGCTGGGTTTTAGTTCTGTGTGGCCAAAAACGATCCTAATTGGTGGAAGGCCTGAAATGCAACACACCCAAAGCTGAGTAAGCATCTCCTTCATGCTGCTTCTCTGTTTCTTTTCTATCTAGTTGCCCAAGTGGACAGCCTGGACGCCATCCTCACTCCTGCTCCTCCCTCATTGCTGTTAGCTGCAACACCTGTTGTGCTGCTGCCACGGAAGGTGCTCTGAGCACAACCTCTGCTACTCAGCCACTGCTACCCACCGAGTGCAACCTCTAAAGCTCCTGGCAGGCAGTTGCCAGAGCTTCTGACTTTGAGGAAATCCCTGCTTGCAGTATTTGGGTGCTGCAGAACCCAGTGTGGCTGGGTGGAGAGAGGGATACTCTGGTTCAGCGCCACACTCTTGGTAGCTCCTTATCAAGCTTGTCTGCAGATGGGGTCTGCGTGACAGAGCCTCTGTTTCATCCTTTTGTGCAAAGAGGATCTGGCAGAGATTCTGGCTTCGGCACTCTTGGTCTATCTGAGCTGCTATAACAAAATACCATACCTGAGTTTATTTCTCAAAGTTCTAGAGGTTGGGAAGTCCAAGATCAAGGCACTAGCAGATTTGGTGTCTGGTGAAGGTGTATTTCTTCACAGATGGCACTTCTTGCTTTGCTCTCACATGGCAGAAGGGGCTAGCTTGCTCTCTGGGGTCTCTTCTAAGGACACTGATTCCGTTCATTAGGGTTTTGCCCTCATGACCAAATCATCTTCCAAAGGCCCTACCTGCTAATACCATCACATCAGTGATTAGTTTTCAACATATGAATTTTGTTGGGACACAGCAAGTGCTATGGTTTGTCATAAAATTAATATTCTATTGTTTCTTTTTATACCTAGAAGCCCTTGAAATACTATTATACTACTAATCTTTTACTTTCCTTTCCCATATTGTATTAGGAGGGGGAGTGACAAAAGTTTGAGAGACTTGCAGGCATGTGGGCTATGCGAGGTTTAGGCACCGGCTCTCAAAGATAAACACTAGCTGCCATGTTTGATGAGCTGCCAAACCCTTTTGGTTTCACCTCATACACACTGCTCTACTTGTTCCATTTCTCTACATCCCCACAGGCGGTGCTCCACCCAGCTCCTCTCATCCCTTGCATGAATTCCTATGGCTTCCTGATTGACCTCTCAGCACCCAGGTCTGCCTTCTTTCAGTCTGTTTTCCACCTTGCATTCACAGCAGTCCTATCTGTTCGTGTCACATCATCTCACTTTCAATGACAAGGTTTCTCTGATGCTTTCAGGATGAAAGAACAGACTCCCTCATCTGCCTTGCGGTTGATCTTCGTGGAAAGGCTCCTTCCTGCCACTTCGTTTCTCACCAGTGTTCTTTATTTGCTACCTTCCAGTCCTACTGGACAATTTCTGTAAGCAACGTGTGCTCTCTTGGATCTTTAGGACTCCGCAAATACAGTTGGTCCCCCACGTCTGTGGGTTCCAAATCCACAAATTCAACCAACCACTGATGGAAAACATCTGAAAAAACTCCGCGAAATAACAATTCAATAAAAAAAAAATATGGTAACTATTTACATAACATTTACATTGTATTAGGTATTATAAGTAATCTAAAGATAATTTAAAGTACATAGGTGGATGTGCATAGGCTATATACAAATATACTATATTGTTTTATACCAGGGACTCAGATGTTGGTATCCCCAGCGGTCCTGGAACTAAGGGATGATTGTATTGTATTATTCCCTTGAATATCAACCACCTTCTCCTGCCTCTCCTTTATCTTCCTAATTCCTTCTTATCCTTCAGATTCCTATTTAGACACCACTTCTTTCAGGACGCTCTCTCTGAGCTCTAAGACACAGTGAGGTTTCCCACCCTGCAACTGTGAGCTCTCGGAGCATGTTGTATATATCCCCTCATAAGTGCAAGGACCCTGAGTCAGAAAGATGGGCTTCAACCTGGGATTGGCCATTTACTTGCTGTGTGATCTTGGGTGGGTCATCCTTTTTAGATGCAGTTTTCTTATCTATAGAAATGGGAACAACAGGCCGGGCACGGTGGCTCACGCCTGTAATTTCAGCACTTTGGGAGGCTGAGGGTGGCAGATCACCTGAGAAAGGGAGTTCGAGACCAGCCTGACCAACGTGGAGAAATCCCATCTCTATTCAAAATACAAAATTAGCCAGGCATGGTGGTGCATGCCTGTAATCCCAGCTAGTCGGGAGGCTGAGTCAGGAGAATCGCTTGAATCCAGGAGGCGGAGGTTGCGGTGAGCCGAGATTGTACCATTGCACTCCAGCCTGGGTGACAAGAGCAAAAGTCCGTCTCAAGAAAAAAAAAAAAAAAGGAACAACAGTAGCAGCTACCTCTTAGTGTTGCTGTGTAAATTAAATGAAATAATGCATGTGATTTCCTATGGATGATATAGTGGTACTGGGGAGAAGAAGTCACAGTGGAGACAGGAAATGCCCCTATGCACCTCTCAGGTGGTGCCTGTTCACAGGACTAGCTGTCTAACCGAAGCTTGTGTCCAGGAGCTCCTGGCAGTGATGACTAATGGGAAGTGAGCCTGCGGCCACGGCAAGCCTGGGTGCTGTGGCCAGGGCTGAGAATCAGAGAATAACTGTGTTGGTCAACATAGGCATAAATGAAACACGCCTTCCCTGAAACATTCTGGGGAAGTCTCTTAGGAGCCCGCCAGGGCATGGGGAGCTGGCGGATAAACAATCTATTGATATTAAGAATAACTTCTAACCTGTCTTCTGCATTCAGTGGATCTGGTATTTACTGAAGAGTAAATTTTTACTGTTTGGAAATGATGTTAGGCACTTCCCCCAATTACTTCAATGAATGAACCCATACAACCACACACCAGCTGCCCTTCCTTCTTCCATCTGCCTAGGAGACCGACAGAATTTCTCCAATGCTGTTTACCCCGGCGGATCTAATCAGATTATAGAATGTTTTAAAGCACCACAATGAGCTAGCTGGAGATAGAATAAAAGAGAAAAAAGGGAATTCAAGGAAATGTGAAATTTGGGCTAAGTCTGAGTAAAAATACAAGAAGTCCCACAGTATGAGCAGAAACCTAGAACAGAGGCAGAGTGGTAGAGGGGATCCTTTCTTTCTGTGAACAGTAAGTTGGGAGAACACCTGAGCGAGGTCAGGAGATAAGTTGGTAATGGGATCATCCACAGTTTGGAAATGGGTGCTGGATACACCTGCTGTGTATCAGATTCTCCTCCAGCCGCAACTACTGACTTCTCCTTTTCAATCCTCCTAAAACAAAATCACGCCCTGACACTGGGTGACAGTCAGGAGGAGACAAAGCCAATAGACAGAAGACAGATGCTCCAAAAATGGTCAACATTGGCAACATGCTAAGGCAAAAAATAAAATAAAATAAAACAACACTCCTCTCGAAGAAGTTGGCAAGGGTTAAATAAGAGCATTTCCCCCTCAAGCATGAATTCTAGTGATATGTACCTAATAGTTAACTGAATAAGGAGGGCATGCCCTTCCTTCTCCCATCCCATATTTCAAACTCTTCTTTTACAGTGAGTTATCTGTGAAAGATAAGTTAATTATCTTAGCCTTCCAAAGAATAGACTCTCAGCAATTAACTGATTCATGGATCATAGTCCTCTCTAGGTTGCTATCATAGTGGTGTCTCTGCAGGTTGCCTTTTCCTGTTGCCAGAACAAATAATGTCCACATCTATTATCCAGAATGACTAAATGCAGGGAAATAATATTTCTTCCAAATTTGCTCCCGATAACTGGTGCACACAGAACTGAATCACAGTGACAAGAACTCGAGTGCTATTTTCATCTAATAGGAAAACTAGAAAGAAAAGTAACATTCTCTAGGCCTGAGAAACAATAGGATAGAAAACAACCTGATTCACAATTTATCTCCATGGAGAAATAGGTAAACATCTAAAAAAATGGAAATATAACTCACCTACCATAAAAGTAGGTGAACGATTTAAGTTGCAAAATGAGGCAGAGAAGAAAGAACTGAGAACTGTTCAGTGTAGGAACAGAAACTTCCACAGAGATCTCTAAATACAGGAAGAGATCATCACAGCCTGAGGAGGTTGAAGTCCTGTCCAGGACTCAGATTTTGAGACTAAGTGGGTTTGTGAGTGATTTGCCTCAAGGATGGGAGGTCAGTCACATGTCCTCTCAAGATTGCATTTGCTTCAATGGGAAAATGATAATTTACATGGCTAAACTTTTCCAGCTTTAGATGGGGGCAAATAGGATACAGATGCAGGACTGGCATGATTCTATAGAGCCTTCACATAGAAAAGAAACCAAAACCGAGGGCATAGCGTGCAGGATGGGGTAAAATTTTAAAAAAACAACATAAGGCCAGTGGAGCAGACCATTTTACAACAAGAACTGTGGTCAGCCGGGTGTGGTGGCTCATGCCTTGTAATCCCAGTATTTTGGGAGGCCGGGGTGGGTGGATCACGAGGTAAAGAGATCGAGACCACCCTGGCTAACACAGTGAAATCCTGTCTCTACTAAAAATACAAAAATTAGCTGGGCGTGGTGGTGCACACCTGTAGTCCCAGCTACTCGGGAGGCTGAAGCAGGAGAATTGCTTGAACCCAGGAGGCAGAGGTTGCAGTGAGCCAAGATCACGCCACTGCACTCCAGCCTGGTGACAGAGTGAGATTCCGTCTAAAAAAAAAAAACAAAAAAAACTGTGGTCTACTCTCAGAACAATCACATTACCCCACGACTCTTACTCATGAATCACTGATGTATGATAAAAACATGATTATATGAAAATTTTTTTTTTTTTTGAGACAGCGTCTCACTCTATCATCCAGGCTAGAGTGCAGTGGTGCAATCTAGGTTCACTGCAGCCTCGATCTCTTGGGCTCAAGTGATCCTCCCACCTCAGCCTCCTGAGTAGCTGCAATTACAAGGCACATCACCACACTCAGCTAATTTTTGTATCTTTGGGGGTAGAGATGGAGTTTCCTCATGTTGCCCAGGCTGGTCTCAAGTTCCTGGGCTCAAGCGATCCGCCTGCTTTGGCCTCTCAAAGTGCATTTCATGGCTGGGCGTGGTGGCTCATGCCTGTAATCCCTTTGGGGCTTGGGTGGCATGAGCTACCACACCCAGCCATGAAAACTTTTAACAGGCAATTACACTGCTTCAAGATGGCAACTTAAACTATGAAAAACGAAATTGTTGGTAGTTTACTGGATTTATAAAAATCAGTCATCTCCTTAAAAGGTGAAATGAAAAACAGACTTGCTTTACCTTAATAACTGTGTTCCTGAGAGTAGTAAAGGGCACATAGAATAAGGCAGAAACATTTATGCAAAAACTATAGATTGATGAGTCTCTTTTTCTTAGTTAGGATGTATCTTTTCTTTGTCCTTTCTTCCACGGCCAATTGTGTTCACGGTTTGACTCTGAAGGCCAAGGAGGAGGATTGAGATATGGTTTCTCAATCCAAACTTGAAAGTAAGTTTTAGTATAATGTTAGTTGATAGATCTAGCTTCAGGTTAAGGGTTTTGTTGTTCAAAACAAACCAATGGATTTTTTTTTTTTTAAGTACAACTTCTTTTTACTCAAGAGCTTCTGATTCAAGCTATTCACTCTTAAAATTCCAGAGACAGGCCCGGCATGCTGACTTACAACTGTAATCCCAGCACTTTGGGAGGCTGAGGCGGGCTGACTGCTTGAGCCCAGGAGTTCGAGACCAGCCTGACCTATATGGTGAAACCCCATCTCTACAAAAAATTAAAAAATTAGCCAGGCATGGTGGCGTGCACCTGTAGTCCCAGCTACTCAGGAGGCTGAGGTGGGAAGATCACTTGAGCCCAGGGAGGTTGAGGCTGTAGTGAGCCATCATTGTACCACTGCACTCCAACTTGGGCGACAAAGTGAGACAAGAAAGGAAGGAAAAGAAGGAGGGAAGGAAGAAAGGAAGGAAGGAAGGAAAGAAGGAAGGAAGGAAAGAAGGAAGGAAGGAAGGAAGGAAAGAAGGAAGGAAGGGAAGAAAGAAAAATCCCAGACTGAGAACCAAGAAGTGGCAAGGCATATGACAGATCAGTTTTCTACTCTCTTCCCCAGTGGACACCTGTTGAAAAAATGCATAGTGCCCCATCTTCAAATTCCTTATCTTTCTTTCTTTTCTTGTGCCTCAGCCTCCCGAGTATCTGGGATTATAGGTGCCCACCACCATGCCTGACTAATTTTTGTATTTTTAGTAGAGATGGGGTTTTGCTATGTTGGCCAGGCTGGTCTCAAACTCCTCAAGTGGCCTCAAATGATCTACCTATCTCAGCCTTCCAAAGTGCTGGGACCATAGGCATGAGCCACCACTCCTGGCCCCTTATCTTTCTTGAGCTACTTCTGTTTATTCATTTCTATAACTAGGATTCCAATGCCTTCGGCTAACTGAGGAAAGTTGAAAAGTGACTGATGGAAAGAGAGACCTTCAATATGGCTGGACTGAAATTTTACTCCTTCCTAATCCCTGACTCTCCACTCTACTCCATTAAGAGTTGACCAGGGTGATCCTTACGCAGTCATTGGCTGGGTGGAAAAGCTCCACACCCTGTGGCCATATTTAGTACTACAGAGCTGCTTCTCTTCCTAGGTGCCACAGCCTGTAAACTCTTCCTAGCAGGTAGCCTGGGTATATATAGCAGGATGAAATGTGTGTGTGCTATCTGTGAATCTTTTACATTTTCTGTCCCATTCATCTCATTTAGCGTCTCCACTGAGTGATTCGTGTTATCAAAGAGCAGGAGATGTACCCAGAGCTTCCATTTCATATGTAGGTTTCTCTTGATTTCCACCTAACACTGAACTGAGGAGTATCAACTGAGGACTGTCCTGTTATTTAGTCTTAGACAAAGAAGTTGGAGGATCAGCGTAGGGCGTTCCATGCACTAAAAAAACAAGTTACTTTTGAAAGTTAAAAGCAGAGGAAACTGGGAGACAGTGTTGTAATGGAAGGAATACAAAACAGGGAACCGGGAGATTTTATTTCTAGCCTTGGTTCTTTCATGACCCATATGAGGTCTGGGGCCCATCACTCACCCTCCATGGGTTTCATTCCTATAAGGAGGAGGGACCAGATCCTTTCCAAGGTCCCCTCTGTCTCTAAACTTCTATGATCTGCCTATAGATGGTATTTTCCATGCTCAGCACCATGTCTCCTGGCCATGTTTTCTGAGCACACAGAATCTGTTTCTTATCTTTACCCATCACTGCCTCTGACCCTGAGACCCCTCTTAGCTTAGGCCATTCAACCATATCTCTTACTTTTCAATTGCCTGTGTCTTTTAGAGCTAGTATTTGAGTCAATCTATGGGAACACATCCTTTCGAGTCGTTTTTTTTAGCCACTAAAAATGGAAGTCATTGAATTAAATAAGAAAAATTTATTCCCTGGGAAGTGATACAAACTCAACCTGCGATTTCTAGACAAGTTTACATTTCACCCATTTTTAGGCACTCAGATATTTTATGATGAGTACAAGTTTCATTGATATCACTCATCTGACCTTACTTCGTTACATTGTCACATGGCTGCAGTCTTGACCTTGATGGCACAAAGACTGGCCACCATCAGGAATGTGATTTTTAAACTGTCATTCAACAGAACCTCAAACAGCACCTACTTCTGAAGATACAACAATGAAGACATAAGCCCTGATATCAAAGAGCTTATAGCTTTCCAGGGGACAGAGATATGCACAGAGAGCTACATCAGTGCAAAGGAGTGAAATCTAATCTGCTTGGGAATGACACTTGGTAAATCCTGAAGGATGTGCATGAATCACCTAAGCAAGAAGGGGCTGAGCACATCTTTTTATTCATTTCAGTGTAGTAAGAATTGAATTAGCACTTATTGTTTTCAATGATTTGGCTTTTTCTAACTTCAGATATATAAGGAATCAAAGGACATCTGATTCTAACCCAACTTATTTCTAAACTCAAATTTACTTTGCAATATCTAATTTTGGGAGTCAAATGTTCTAGTGTATACCACTTAAGTACTCTAAAAATCCTGAGATAGATCTCGGGAAGTTTCAGTCAACCTAAGTCAACCCTACAGGTTCTTCTAGCACACATTCCTGAAATCCAGTAAAGTGGACACGTATGGGTTTAGTCACAGGTTTATCCCTGTGAAACAGGAAAGAAGGGCTGAAGGCTTAAGTATAAGATGGAATGAATGATTTGGGGATGCTTTTAGTCTAGTAAAAGAAGACAGGAAGATTTGGGGCATAAAATACTGAGAAACTATTTTATGCTATCTTGAGTACAGTTAAAGTTCTCTTAACCAAACTCCACTTGCAATTCTCCAGCTTCTGTGTAACACTTTCCAGTGGATGCTGCAGCATATTGAACACTCAATTTTTCTTTAATAACCTCAGCCATCTCTGCTATTTGCTAGTTACATAAGTTAAACTGTATGTAAGCCAAAGAGATATAAATTTATATTATCTTTCTTTTCCTCATTCAAATGTATACTTTTATTTATTTTTTAAGAGTCAAGTGCAGTAGTGAGAGTGGGGAAAGAGTAGAAAAAGGAGTTTGATCTGTAACTGATGGTGAACGATCAATTGAGACAACTATCTTTGGACCAGGTTTTGTTTTTTTTTCTCACCAGTTTATCTATTTCATCTTCTGCACTATCTCCTGACCACACAGGTACTGGATTCTCTGTATGCCATCAAGTTACCTAGTTACCCGCATCTTCTGACTATGCACTATAGCCACAGTCTTCAATCTCTTATTAATACAGAATGGGCTTGCAGTATCGGGACTCCCTCCAAATTCCCTACTCCTAAGTGAGGATGGGAAACAAGTCCTTAGAAAACTATGCACTAGGTCTGACCAACGAGGAACAACTGCAAGAAAAGCAACTTTGAAAATTTCTTTATTATAGACATTTCAGAACCATTTAAATCAAGACAAGGAAGTTTTTAGACATAACATACTGTGTTTATCTTGAGGTACACATTGGGCCCATTAGATAATATTTTGGAAAGTAATGCAATTGTTAACTGGTAGTTAACAACCAAAGTTTTCCAAGCAAAGAAACTGTAAAGATGGTTACAAAACTCTTTGAAAAGAATACACCATTTCCATTTAAGATAAACTCTCCAAATCCTCAACTGATTTCAATTTTTAGGCTTAGCTTAAATATTTTAAATGAAACTTGATATGAGAGTGGGAGAAAAGGTTTATAGCTAAGAAATTATCTGAGCCCTACTACATGAGATTGTAAACAAAGGAAATTTGCAATCTGATAAGCTCTATTACAAAATTTATAGCCTAAAAATTAGAGCAGCAAAATTACAGAAGATATTTGTATATAGTTTAAACTGAAATCATGTTTATTCCTTGTTTCTGGCTATCACAATGAGACAAATTTTAAAACACCAAGTTTTGAAGACTAAACAGTGCGATTTAACATGATGTAACCATGAGAATCCCATATTACTACAGTCCCACAATCTAAAAGCTCTACTTCACATAATTTGCACTCTAGGCCTTTTATTCTTCTTGCTCAAGCAGCCTGGTGCCTTTAGGTAACTTGAAAGATAGTGGAAATTGATATAAGAGGCATGGTTCTAAAAGCCTCCTATGTCCAACAACAGATTTAACTTTTCTGGTAGACTGAAATTAAAATTTCCTTTGAACAGTTCACTAGATCCTTTGAAGGATTATTTGTTTTCCAGTTTGTTATTCGAAATGTTAATCTTATGCTTGCTAGGCATGATGAGTAGTGACTTATACAAAGTGTTTAGAAAATGAAGGACCCTCCTTCCTTCCTTCCTGCCTCCCATCCCTGGACTTCTCAGGGAGCTGTATGGGTAACATGCAGGTGGCTGTGGAATGTGAGCAGAGACTGTTTATGCATGTGTCTGAAAACAGTTGGAATGGACTGTCATAATATTTCCCATAAGATTGTTGTATTTCGACATGAGACAAGAATAAACACTGCAATTTAGCTGAATGGGCAGTTCGCTGCAACTTCATAAACTGCAATGATATATGTGGGTTGAAAGAATGTAAGTAAATTTCACAGTTCATAAAGTTGAGCAGCTCAACTTAAAGAAGAGAAAACTTGCAAGATTGATCTGCGAGTGTTTGAATTCTGCCTCCCAACATGAGTCAGGTCCACATTATACATTTTAGTTGCTTGGCTTGGTTTACTGCTGATTTTCTCTTCTGATGGGGGCCATGATGATTTTTGCCATGAATCCAAGGACCCAAAAGGGTCTTGTTTAGACGGACACTTCCTCTCTTTTGATTATAGGGGACCTGCCAGAGGAGATAAGATGATAAGTCTTGACCCGGTTGGTTAGAAAGGTTCTGTGTGTGGATCTCTGGGCATCACTTTTCACTGCAGAATCGCAGGGAAGGGCTGTGAAAGGGAAGGGCTTCTCGGAAGGGAAGGGCTGTCTCCTTATTATCCCTGCTTTGCATATCTTGTCATGATTCTCTTGGAGCTATGAATGCTCTGTCTAGTCAGGGTGCCAAGGTCCTTCACAGACAGGTGCTCGGCTTAGGAATGGCAATTTCATTTATTTGTGGCATTTATTTGTGACAGAAGATATTTATTACAATTAAAAGAATTCCAGGTCAGTAAAAAAACCAAAAAACAAAAAACAAAAAAACAACAACACTAGGCAGTGAGAGAGATACTTTCTGCCTCCAACACATTCCAAGTTTTAGTGATCTTGGGGTGTTCTGTATCCCTTAATAGAGGCTGACGTTTTAAAGACAGGACACACGTAATTCTCCATATACCCAGCTGCCCAGAGGACTTCACGTCTTTCTTACCCACACATACATACTCTTAGCAACTGAGATTTCAAATATAAACAATACGATCTCCAAGAGGGCAGGGGCTGTGCCTTTTACTCAGCACTGTAGTGATACTAGACTGTAGCATAAGTGAATCAAAGGCCACAGTCCCTGACCTCAAGGAGTCTCTGCATTGCCAATCAATATAAACTTGACAAAAATACGCCAAGTCCAAAACAAGCAAAAAAAATTTAAAACCCTATTTTGTGTAAAGTTTTTACAAAAAGAAAAAAAAAAAACACTAAAAGGAGTCAGTTGTTTATGTGAGGCAACCTTTATAGTAAACCCAAACCAACCCTGTTCCTTCTTCCTGAGTTTGAGAATTGTGTTCGAGTGCTAAGTATTTTAAAATGGATTCAGCTAGGTTTGCCAATGAAAACTTGCAGCTTAGTAGCTGCATCTTGTCTGTTTTTATTTTAAAAAGAAGTTCTGAGAGGTTTACTTTACTAAGGGAGGCAGTCCCCCTCACACAGAAGGATGCTTTCAAAACATGAAAGCTTCATAGGTCTCATGTCCTGTGAGTGCAGTACCAGACACTTCCTCATCGAATTGTCTGTGACTTTTGAAGAGGTGCTCCAGTGTGAGAATTTTACAGGGTACTCTTTTTGCCTATAGTATTTACATTTTGGGAGACATGTTAGGAGAAAAAAATGCTTTTTTTTTTGATAAAGGAGATCTAAGATGGAAAATTAGATCTAAGATGGAAAATTAGGTATCAATTCACTTCAACTCTAAACCACGATATGGATTAAAAATATCTTTCTTCTAATGCCATGAAATAAAGACACGTTTCACAGGTCTACAGAACTAGACTGGTGGGTCTTGTTTTTCAACTTATTTTTTTGTTTTGGTAGCAGGAAGAGACGTTAAGATATAAGTCCATCCTGCAAGTTATGCTGCCACCTCACTGGCTGACCTTCCTATTCAAGAGGGCACTGTGTGCACCTCGGTCATGGGCTGTCTGCACATCTGGAATCTGGGGCCAGATTCTGGGGTGCAGGGGAGTAGATGATGCCTTGCTCTGAGAACTAACACAGTCCTAAGATGTATATTCTCTAAAAAAGTCAAGAATAATGACGCCATTATATTTTGGAATACTTAATAATATTTAGCAAAAAATTCTCAGACTAATGTAAAAGTATGGTAATAATGTATTTTCTTTGAAAGAGAGGGAAGAAGTGGTTTATGAAATAAACAAGTCTTCTTATTGGTATTTTAAAAATACTCAACAGATGTAGCATATATAATAATAAAGGCTGGTGCGTCTGATTTCTGAGTTCTCGTAAAGCATGAAGCAGGTTGAGAATGCCTAATGCACTCTGACAAATGCTCTTCAGACCTCTCGCCATCAGACACCAGGGGAAGGAGACCCTCAAACCTGAGAATTACAATTCAACAGAAACTGTCATTTCCCCAGACATCATGAGAGTATTACATGCAAAAACCAGCCCTGCAGTGAGTGGACTTAAACTCAAACTTAATTCTTCAATACAGGACTCTTTACCGATTTGTTCTAAGTTTTCAGTGATGAACCCAAATAAGACTGAGCTTCAAGTGACAGGGTTCTGAGAATCTTTGGAGTCATTCTGTCCACTATTCCTAAGAGAATCAACATAGATAACAGTCCCAAAAACTCAACAGATTGTTTAAAAGTGAACAGATGTTATCTAAAATATCAGAATCAAAATTATGTGTAAAACATATCCGGGTGTATTGTGTATGCACCTATACATGTTTATATATGTATATTCTTTTTTCTCTGCTCAAAATTAGCAGCAGTTACAGATAAATTATTGTGGTCATGATTTGTGTGATTTCTAAGGACAACATATATCCCTTTATCAACATATGACTTTTGGAAAATGCCTTGTGATAAAAAGATCCCCACCAAGCATACAACATTAAAGTGTCAATTCATATCACTAACATTTTCAGGCACAAGAGTAAAACAATTAGCAAGAAGCAATCTGAATGACAGGGCACAGAACATAGTTAATTGTCTAAAGTCAACCCTCCTGAAAGAAGGGAATTGTTGTTCAAAAGTGTTTTTTTTTTAAAGATTTTTATGTCTTTCAGCTTTGGCTATTTTGTAATAAATATCATACCTTCTCGCATAAACCTACTTGGGTAAGAATGATTTCTCTGCACATGCCTTTTTTTCTTTTAGCAGCTGCTGAGTGTTTGTTGAGTGACGTACAAGGCACACCTCCAAGTGTTCTGTACAGCATTTTTATTGATGTACAAAATAGCCTGTTCACCATCCAAAAACGTAATCTGCATAGTTTCTCTTATCCTTATTTACAGAGAAGGTTTTTAGTGCAAAAACATGAAATTGTGTCCCAGCCCACCCCTTCTAGCACACGCATTGATCAGCTTTGTTCCATGCTGGCTAGAGGTTATTTGGCTATATTTTGGGCCTCCAGCCATTAATGAATTGCATTATCTTCTTCACCTGCAGTTTGCTCAATTTGAAATCCTCTGAGAGGATTTCTTCCGTTAGCTGAACAAGCAGGTTCCCATCAATCTTTTCAGTAACAAAGAATGATATGACATCTTCGGACAAACCAATGAACCGTAGTGACTTGGACACTTCCTCTATAGAGAGTCCTGATAGGTCAGCAGGTGGCTGCCATGGAGAACCATCGCCACAGGATCTGGGGGCCAGCTGGAGATGGAGCGGAGATGAGAAAGGGTAGGAGGCAGAGAAGATGTCCTGCATGCCCTTTTTAACAAAATACTGGTCCTCCGAGAGATCTGGTGACCCAGACTTGGGGTCTTCCTCAGCACCATCGATTTTCAGAGGCAAAGGAGATGTTTCGGAGGCGACCTTCTCTTCCACTAGTTTTGGAGCCCTGGGGGGTAAGGCAGGGCATGACGTACTCTGCTTTGTCACGCCAGCTGCAAAAGATTTCACATCTGTGCTCTCCAGAGAGTAGCTGGCTGACTTGGGACAACCAGAGACGCTGCTACCGAATTCTGCAGTGACTGAGCTAGTGGGGCTGGCCAAGAGCTCACAGCCATCAAAATCAAAAGGTGCTGGGCAGTTTCTCTTTGGTGTGCCTGGCGTCTTTTGTCTAGGGTAACTATAACTCCTGCTTGGATCCAGCAGGAAGTCACTCCTGGTCTGGCTCTCTGATGCTCCTGAATAATGGTTAGGCCATGAGAGCCGAGAGGACACAGCTTCAGCAGAAGGACTTCCAAATGGGGATTTCAGGTCCACAGAATCAGTTTTCACTCGGTTACATGGATAGCAGGAAACAGAAGCGCTTTCAGAAGGACTTTTGTCAGTTTTAGTGACGCTGCTTAAAAGCAAACACAGAAGGAGAAATCAGTTAAAAGAAAAAAGCCAAATCCCAAGGCTTTTGTCATTTACAGATGTTACTGCTGAGTAGAAAAGTGCAGTTAGTTTTGAATTCAATAAAATTCCTGCTAACTTCACTGGGTTGTTTTTTTTTTTTGAAGAATCTTTAATAAAATACATTGGTAATTGTAGATATGTACATAATGATTTAAAATGCTACAGTGGAGATAAAATAAATATTTCAGCTAGTAAGAAAATCATTGTTATAGGTGCCTGGGTCTTTATGATGAGGAAAATTATTAAGTCACATGTAGGCTCTGCACCAACAGGTGCCAAGATTGATGAATGATGTCTGCAGTGAGCGAGGGTAGAGGGAGAGAATAGTAAATGAGTGGCACATGCTTGCCATGCTTGTGCTACAGTGACATGATGGCATCACACCATCCGTGACTCTATTTCCATCCAAAAGTCTGAGGTAGGAGGAAATCCTTCAAATAAAATGCTTATCCTTGTCTTAGTTTCTGAACAATCGAGTAACATTAGCACAACGATTTAAATGTCCAGAGAACAAAAAGTACCTGCAAAGAGAGCTACTTTAAACCGTAATGAGCACATGTGGAGCGGTGGATTAGGCTTTGGGGGGTTTTAAGAGCAACATGAAACTAGAGTGTGCTCACAGGAGGGTGAGCAGGCCGGTGAAGGGTCTGACAGTGATGTCGGGGAAACAGCAGAGGGAGGCAAGGATGTTTCTTTTGGAGAAGAGAAGACTTCTATCATAGCTGACTCGGAATTTTCATGAGTCGACAAAGAGATATGGGATGGACCTATTTTTGTTTCTTTAGACCTAAGAAATGATTGAAAGTTACATAGAGATTGATTTCAACTCAATATAATAAAGGGTTTTTTTTTTTTAAAGTATTGGTACTTGCCAACAATGGAATGAGCTGTGTTGCAGAAGAATGATCTCAGAGCACCGGAAGTATCCAGACAAAAGGAAATGACCACCCAACGGTGATGGTCAAAAGGGGACTCCTGTCTGGATGGAAATTCAGAGTAGATAGCCAATGGGACCCTTTCCATTTTAGGTCCTGGTCGAAGGTGGTGTCTGCTTGAAGGTGCTGTCTGCTCGTGTCAAAGTGGAAAGAACTAGATGCTGATTTGTGAGAACTGATGGCAGCCCCCGGGTTGTTTCCAGGAGAATCTAGTTGGCCTTTACCTCTGAATTTCTTAGACTAGTGTGGCATCTTTTCTTCCCAAGACATTGGCTCTTCCATCCTAGCTCAAAACAAACAGGGGCCCCATCATGCTCACTCAGTAAAATTATTTAAAAAATTGAAAAGCCATTTCCTCTCCCACCACCCTGCCTGTTATGGCTACCCTGAAAATGCTTTCAAGAACCCATGAACTGGTGGATGAGAAGATAAGGGTGCAGTGGGACCTGGCAGGAAGACTTACATGTTGTGTAGCCCTGAAGAATAGTAGGACAAGGTGGGGCTGGGAGAGCGAGTCTGTTGCCGCGCTGGCTTGACTGTGCGAGGAGGGATGGAGGGACTGGTGGACAAAGGCTTTGCGCTTCGGGGTGGAACAGGTGGGGCGTTCAGGAGCCGGCATTCTTCTCTGACCTGGCGCAGAAAAGAACACTCCAGGTTAGCAACAGACTGACAATGCCACCGGGGGCCAGCTCAATCCTGCAGACTTGCTCAAGTCGCACTCTTTAACCGTAACAGCAGGGTGTAAGCATGGCAGAGAGAAGATTGAAGTAAACAAGAATGATGGGAAGCACAGAGGCTGCCAGAGAGCAAATCAGATGCCTGTCACACACTTGCTGGGACAGAATGATTTTTGAAAGAAACTGCTTGGCAAATGCTGGCTGCTGCTGAAATATAGAAAGTAACATGAAATACGGCAAGTTAAAGTGCCTATGGTTAAAGAGCTAGTGACATGTGAGGATGGATAAAAAGGAAGTATTAAGAAAATAAGAACATAAGGCTTTCGCAAATTTAACTTGAGGATTCATCTCTTCTATTAGGTTGTGTTTTTTTCACTGTTCAAGCTGAATTCAATTTGATCCAAACCTTAAGAGAACCTGGACCTGGTCCAGGGCTAAAGCTCCTTCTGAAGTCATGTTCAGGGATGTTTTATTTTTATTTTTTGAGATGGGTCGCCCAGGTTGGAATGCAGTGGCACAATCTCGGCTCAGCTCACTGCAACCTCTGCTTCCTGGGCTCAGGAGATCCTCCCACCTCAGCTTCCCGAGAGCTGGGACCACAGGTGTGTGCCAGTACACCTGACTAATTGTTTGTATTTTTAGTAGAGATGAAGTTTCACCATGTTGCTCCGGCTGCCTCCCAAAGCGTTGGGATTATAGGCATGAGCCACCGCGCCTGGCCAGGGCTACTTTTAATTTTTTAAATTTTTTTTTGTATTTTTCAAGACTGAGTCTTGCTCTGTTGCTCACGCTGGAGTGCAGTGGCACCATCTTGGCTCACTGCAACCTCCGCTTCCCAAGTTCAAGCAATTCTCCTGCCTCAGCCTCCCGAGTAGCTGGGATTACAGGCGCCTGCCACCATGCCTGGCTAATTTTTGTATTTTTAGTAGAGTCGGGGTTTGACCACGTTGGCCAGGCTGGTCTTGAACTCCTGATCTCAAGTCATCCACTTGCCTGGGCCTCCCAAAGTGCTGGGATTACAGGTATGAGACATTGAGCCAGGCAAGGGCTTCTCAAATGTAAATATGAGTGTGTATCACCTAGGGATCTTGTTTAAAATGCAGATTTTGATTCTGTTGACCCAGGGTGGGGCCTGGGAATCTGCATTTCTAAAAGTTCCCAGGTGAAACTGATGCTACTGGACCATGGTCCACACACTGACAAGGTTGCAGAAGGAGTAATGAAGCGGCTCTCTACATCCGAAAAGTACTTTTTATAAGAGCTGCTTCCAGCTCTCTCACATTTCCTTCGTCTTCACACTGGAGAGGATCTAGCTGATCTGTGCCGTCCACGGCTTCTCTGAGACTGCCTGCCATTCCCCTAATTTGCTTTCCATTCCTTGCAGGCATTTCAGAATATAATTACTAATGAAGTGACATTTTTCATGTACTTCTATGTGTCAGGCAGCAGGGGGCAGTTTATACCTGGCTCTGCTAGTCTACCCTAAGCTATAGAGGTAAAAATATTAACAGAGCCAATTCTGACTCTGTCAAAAATGCTATGCTTTGAAATGCACACCTTGTCTACTTTTAGGCTATGTTCCCACCAAGTTTTTCACCTTTACTTTCAATTCCTTTCTGGCCAAGCAGCTCTGGGATAAGACAATGAAACAGCAAGCTCCTATTAGCTTTGGTACTGAGTTTGCTTAAGCTGAAATGAAATGGGTTCATGTTATCATACTGCATCTCCTACTATCTACACCGCACCTGGGACCTCCACCTCACATCCCAGGCCTGATTCACTTGCCAGAGAAAACCAGCCATTAAGAAGACTCATGGCTATGGGTAGGCCAGTAACCCAACTCTGAATGAAATGGAAGCAATTTAAAAAGTCTCATCAGCTGCATTTCTTCCCAGGGCTGGGGATCACTGCTCCTACCTGCAGGACCCACAGCCCTGGTTACTGGGGCCCAGTGGGTTGGTGAAAGGGAACGGTTTCATCTGGACAAACTCTTTAGACTAAAAGAAAATATTTGGAGCAGCAGATTTCTTCCAAAATAGACGCAGGCTTTCCCCTTGTGAGCTTTTAAAAAGGTGGTGGATGACTGCAGAAAGGATGTCCGGGAGGAAATGAGGTTTGGATAATGACATGAGAGGAATGCTCAGCTGGGCTGGCCCAGGAAAGATCCTTGCACCATTCTGGGGTCTTCCTTTTTTTTTTTTTTTTTTGGAGACGGAGTTTCATTCTTGTTGCCCAGGCTGGCGTGCAATGGCATGATCTTGGCTCACTGCAACCTCCGCCTCCCAGGTTCAAGCGATTCTGCTGCCTCAGCCTCCTGAGTAGCTGGGATCACAGGCATGTGCCACCACACCTAGCTAATTTTGTATTTTTAGTAGAGAAGGGGTTTCGCCATGCTGGCCAGGCTGGTCTCGAACTGCTGACCTCAGGTTATCCACCCTCCTCGGCCGGCCAGGTCTTCTTAAGAGGCTAAGAACCAACCAGGATGCCGGAGCTCAGGCTGGGCCACCCCGCTTCCTGGCTTTGGTTCATCTTCCTTCTGTCTTGTTAGTGAGCTGCACGGTAGCCAGATGTGTTTCTTTCTTAGGGAATATCTATAGAATTTAGGGTGGATGGGTGTCACTTTATTACAGATGTGCTTGGTTCTATTTATGTTTACAGAAATAGGGCGCATGGAAAATGTGAGACGATAAGGACTCTGTCAGTTAACTTTTTAATTTTAAAATAAATATTTAGTTATTTCCCAATATTGGATTAGAGTGGAACACGAGGAAAACATGGTTAATGCTGGATTCAATTTAGCACTTTCAAAATTTTAGAATTAGCCACTAAATATGACGTTTCATTAGGAAACACTTACCTGGGATGTCAATTATAATACACTCAGATGTCAATTACAATATGCATTTTAATTTACAATAGTCAGCTGACTTACGTTTATAAACTCAGAAAAGAAGCCACTTGCAGTTGAATTTGACCTAAAGGAACTCCCCTCTTCCTGTTCTTATAACCAACCCCAGGTACCCAAGGTCACTTAGAGCTGGTTCTGCCACCTTCATAACTAGGGACTCCTGAAGGGCTAACAGATTTCCCACAATGGTGAGGAGAGGGCGGTAGTGAAGAGAAGCATTTCTAAGCTAACGGGCCTGGTGAGGAGGTAGCCAGGGCCAACTGGGAGTGTTTATGGTTGATGCTCAAGACAGAATTTGAGACACATAGAGCTTTTGGGGTAGCCACATGACTCCTGAAGGGAGTTAAAGAACTAATGTGTGTGTGTGAGACAGAGAGAGAGAGAGAGAAACAAATTGATTCTTACTCTTAGGAGATGGGATGTTGTCAGTGATGAAACAAGAATATGAGGCCAGGGATTTTTTTCTGTTGTGATGGGAGGGCAGTCTGGGTGTTGTTATGTGAGGTCAAGGTAAAAGAATTAGGTTTACTTGAAACTCACTTTAGAGAAAGGTTTTTTTTGTTGTTGTTGTTGTTATTTTTTAAAGGATGACTTTAAAGGGACTCCATTCATGACAAGAATTTTGAGTGTCATTTTGTTGAGGCACAGAGTGAGCGGCTTGCGCTACGCCAGGCAGGTGAGGGGCAGCCCATGGCAGGTGGGCACAGCTGAGGACTCCACAGACACATCTCCAAGTGGCATTATTACTTTCAACTTGTTGCTGCATGGGTGGCCACTCTGATGATGGCCTATTTCTCCGCATCTTAAGGGAAGAATTACATGCTGTGGTGGGATGTATGCATTTTGGGATTGAGAAGTGACAGAGTGAGGGTTTATTGTACCATCTTAGTTCCTATCTCTTACTCTCAGAACAGTAACCGTTCTATTACTCTTTGCTTCTTGATTTGATTCATGCGGGATATTTATATCCAGGAGGAAGGTAGCTGTGCTTTAGATGAATTTTATCTGTCAATAAAAGGCAATTTACAAGACTAGACGGTCAATCACCCTATTTCCAGTTTTCCTTCATATTCAATTTAGCTTTTAAGTGTAACATTTTCAGCACATCCCTTCTGGAAGCCTCAGCATGTGGCTCTCATCATGTTACTGGCTGTCTCCGACGGCTCCCTCTGATTTTGGATAAAGGCCGGCCTCCCCTGCCTGCCACCCAAGGCTCTGTGCAGCCAGGCTCCCATGCATCTTTCCAGCAATCTCTCCCACTGCTCCTAGTCTATATGGGCACACAGGTCCATGCAAAGTGGTGGACTCAGTGTCCCCCCAGCACACCCTGTGCTTTCCTGCCCCTTTCTCTCGTTGTTTTTACTGCCCACCACACCTAAACACCAGTTCCTATAGGCCAGCCCCACACATGTGGGCCAGCACACACACTGTTTGCCACACACTGTTCATACTTACTTACCCTCCATCTATATTTAATGAGCCTGCGAGCTAAAATGTAAGGACTGCCATCCTTGTTATTACCATCCTGGGAATAGCAGAGTTTGGGAATTTGTCACTCCTGGCATGAACATGTCACACAGAATGCCTGGTAGATGTTAAGAAATGTCACAAAAAATACAAAAAAAAGGCACTTAAAAAAACCCATATACCACAGAATATCTTTTAAACGTTTATGTGGAAATTATTATTGACAAGTCATTTGGGCTGAATGTTACGTTTTTTTGGTGACCCTGAGTCAATCTAGGGAAAAAAAAGGCACCAGAAGACCTGGCACATATGACCACCACCAACTCTACCACCACCCTTTGACACAGTGTCACGGTGAAAATGACAGTGACAGTATTCCTGAACTAGGAAGCGCTGTGGCTTTAATCTAGCACACCCCAGAGTAATGACCATTCTAAAATGAAGATCTAAAGGACTATATTGTGCCTAATGGACTAAAGCCTTTCTATTTACTTCCAATGCAATGTTTACGACTGGACTTCCACTGGCAACACAAGGAGAGAGGGGCCCCTGTATTATCAGGAATGAACCTCCAACCCTCACGCTCAGTGAAGAGCTGGCATTCTGTTTTGAGATGGGTGTTACCGTCCATTGCAGATGACGGTGATCTCTGCCTATGTGTAGTTAACTTCGGGTTATGAGTACCTTGAGTATTCACAGAGAAGCTCCTGGAACCAAAGTCCTGTTGATGACAGGGTCAATGAGCACAGTGCGGACACATGGAGTACCCAAAGCCTGGCTTCCTGAGCAATTCCCTGGCCTAAGGCTTTTCTTCCCAGCTGCCCCACCGCTAGCATACTTCTCTCCTCTTGCTCCTTCAGAGTAAGTCTGTCTCTCTCTTTTTTTTTTTGAGACAGAGTTTTGCTCTTGTTGCCCAGGCTAGAGTACAATGGCGCGATCTCAGCTCACTGCAACCTCCACCTCCCAGGTTCAAGCAATTCTCCTGCCTCAGCCTCCCGAGTAGCTGGGATTACAGGCATGCCCCACCACGCCTGGCTAATTTTGTATTTTTAGTAGAGACCTCCATGTTGAGGCTGGTCTCAAACTCCTGACCTCAGGTGATTCACCCTCCTCGGCCTCCCAAAGTGCTGGGATTACAGGCGTGAGCCACCGTGCCTGGCCTAAGTCTGTCTCTTTTCTAAAATGTTCAGTGTTTCAATTATCATCAAACATGAGACACCACTACTCTGGTGTTGATACAAGTCTCCTTGGTATTCACATTGCAGATCATCAATGCAGAGCTAAACAAAAGCTCATTTATTAAAGAGGTAGAAACAGTGAGTTCTGTTCTTTCTCGAACTTCATCCTCTTTAGTCAATGAGGCATATTCCTAGAGAGGCATATTCAGGCAACTGAAATAATCTAATAGTGGGGGCTTAAAGCAAGCTGTAAAAGGTGTCTGTCCTGGGGGCTGATGGCCGGGATCACAAGCATCGACTTCCACCATCCCTGAAAGTCTGAAGAACATGGCTATCACTTCTCTTTTCCTACAGCCTCTATTAATTCCACTTTGCTATTTGTTCAAATATATTGAGTGCCTATCATGTGCTCATTGAGTTGGTGTTGAGTATACAACAGTGAGTAACTCATGGAATTACTTATGAGGGAGGGAAACAAACATAATTAAAATACAATCCGGTAAGTGTGATAATACAAGTATGTGCAAGGTTCATGGGAGCACCATAAATTTACTCAAGGCGGCAGGAGAAGAACAAATTCATAGGTAATTTTACTGAGAAAGTCTTAGGAGGGATTATGAGTGTACAAAAGGTAGAACATAAAAGAACATGGCATAAAAGAAGAACCAGAATGATGATCTGGTCTGTGGGCTTAGATGATGAAACAAAACACTGGTGCCATTCCTCAGATAGAAATTTAGAAGAACAGGGCTTGGGAGAAGCAGAGGAGGTCAGTTTTGAAAATACTAACTTTGAGCTCAGTGTCCTAATGATAGATAGAATCTGAAGGTATGGCGGCACTGAGATCCCAGATGAGAAGTGAAGAAGGCTGAACCCCCCAAGGGATGGACAGAAGAGAAGACAGGGGGGGAAAACCAGGTAACTACA